>NC_056525.1:91455770-91533216 GCF_019175285.1 Sceloporus undulatus
TTCACTTAGGTATATATGATCCCACTATAATTATATGAGAAGAGACTTTTAGAAGATGACTGACATGTTTCATTAAGCATTACTGAGGTTGCGAATATTATGCCTTTACATTAATTGTGTAGCAATGATTTTGGCATGTTAGGCTGAGATTTACTGTGTCCATTAAAGACAGAAATTGTACAACTGAGAAATAAGATGACATATACTATTTTGGTTGACATCTTTTTTGGTTTGCTCCTCTCTTTCCATATTTCTCAGTCCCCTTCCCCAAGCTGAAACTTTCTAGGTGTATGTAAAATCCAGTGGGATTACTGGTTTTGACTGGTGGGGTTTGTAGTCCAATGTGTCTGACAAGTGCCAGAGTGGGGAAGGCTATCCTAAAGGGTGTATTTTACAACCTGAGCTATTAAGCTTTGCTGCCTCACTTCTCTTATTTCCACTCCCATCCATCCTAAGCAACGTACATGTATGCTGTTAATTCACGCTTCAACAACCACGGATGAGGAGTGAACGACATTAAAACATGAAAATTCCTGTCAAAAATCTTCTAAAGTGCCCTTTAAAATATATTATATTTCTAACTATGACACTCTACTCAGGGAATGTCATTATGATATGTTATATGTCACTTTTGGAATTTTACTCTGGTATATATGCCCTTGACAACCAGCATAGTGTCAAGTTGGACTACAATTCTGGAGAACAGGGTTCGATTCTCCACTCAGCCGTGAAACCTACTGGTGAGCCACACACTCTCAGCCCCAGAAAACCCCATGTTAGCTTTGCCTTGGGTTATCATTAGCTGGAAATAATGTGAACGCACACAACAATAACAACAATGCCTTTGTTACCAAAACAGTACCTCTTGGTAGGTAACTCTTAATTTAATCTATAGGACAGGAGAGAGATACACACATAGGAAACTCAGCTGGTCAATTGCCTTGCCTGTCAGTTTGGAAGTATGGAAGCAAAACATATACATATAAGTGGTATGGCTCACTATGTAGAATCCTCAAACGAAGCAAGGGTGTTAAGGAGGTAAAAGTATAGAGGTAATACCTTTTGCAGCACAATTGTCTGCATCTATTAAGAGGTCAATCCCATTGAATTCAATAACATTTACTTTCAAGCAAATAGCCATCAAAATACAGTCTTAAATCCCCCATTGTGCACTTTCTTAAAGTGATGCTGAAAACCAAGGGTCAACATTATCCAATCAAATATATTCCAGCACAGTTTTGCATTTAACCGACAGATGCAGGAAATTCAAATACTGTTCTTAGTATCAGTTGAGACAGTGCCCTAAATCATAAATCTTTTGATGGGCTCATTAGTAAAATAAGGTAGTAATAGAAGTTGGGAGAGGAGAGGCAGAAAACAAAGGAACACCCAAACAAAAATCAAGAAGGAATTCAGACAGAAAAATGGATCCTAAAGTAAAGAGAGACAGGAAGGTTTTTTTTAAAGAACATGGAGCCAGGAAAATAAACATGAGGGGATTTTAGTGCTGAGGCAAGAGATAAAATCATATATATATTTTAGAGTGACTACTACTTGTATATGAAATGTGGTTTAGATGAATTTGACCCATAACTTCTGAGAGTTAGCAGAAATGGGGAAAAGAAAGAATGGAAATTGGAAGAAGTATGAGGCTATCTGTGCGATTACTCCGATGAAACCCATCACATTTGTTTCTACTATCATAGCAGAAGGATGTATGTAATGATAAGTGCATTGCATTTTTGGTTTAGGTTTTGTTCTAAACAGAGGACAACAGTGCAGAAGATCTATGAGGAACTATTCAAATTCTGTGCATTTATAAATACGCACCTGGACAAATGACTTAAAAATAATAGATAATGCTTAACAGGAATAAGTGAATAAGCCTATAATTAGGCACTGTATATAGATGGGCAAATCACTATGTCTCAGCCTCAGAGGATGGCAGTGGCAAACCCCCTCTGAAGAAATCTGCCAAGAAAACCCTGTGAAAGAGTCACCATAAACTGGAAATGACTTGAAGGCAAACAACACATACATAGCAGAATACACCATTTATCTTCTAATGTGCTCCTGATCTGTGGAGCTTGTAAAAATAATCTTGTGCATAGCATATACTGTAATCCTAATTTTTAACTTGCCAGCCTAGGCAGAAATAAATAGTTGAGATAAGAAGTGGGTTCAGTAAGGGAAAGAAAGGGGAAAATCTAGTAGGGAAGAGAGGTTGTCAATTTTTAAGAGTGAAGGGCATTTAGGACTGGCCCTTAGATCTGCTGTGAAGAAGCAAATAAATGTCATATTTATGAATTCCTTATAGCTAATGTTAGTACTGGTGTTGTCGTTATGTGCCTTCAAGTCATTTCTGACATGGTGACCCTTTAAGGCGACCCTATCACAGGGTTTTCCTGGCAAGATTTATTGCCATCCTCTGAGGCTGAGAGAGTGTGATTTGCCCAAGGTCACTCTGTGGGTTTCCATGGTCGAGCCGGGATTCGAACCTTGGTCTCCAATGTTGTAGTCCAACACTCAAACCACTATGCCATGCGGGCTGTTTGCCGTTGTTAGTGTTACATAACTAATAAAACTGCACAATAAAAGCCAAAAAAAAATTATTAGACATAAATAGTAGGAGATAGTAAATATCAAACCTCAGAGCCCCCCCCCCAAAAAAGGCAACTTTAAAACACAACTTCGAAGGAATGTTAAAAATCTATAAAAATTAAAAGGTCTTTGGCTATGAGAATGGGAAACTCTATACATAGATGGCACCAGGGGAGCAAGGAAAGCCGACTGCAGTTTACAGGCCAGCATAGGCCTCATTCTCTGAAAACAATAATGTTTCCTTATATTGGAGGACCATATCTTTATTTATCTGGGGGCATGGGCAATCTGGGAGTTAATGCAAAGCCCAGGTGACTTGCAATTCTTGTCACTTTGTTGTTGTTGCTGAATTATGGCGGCTCTAAGGTGACCCTCTCCTGGGGTTTTCTTGGCAAGATTTGTTCAGAGGAGGTTTGCCATTGCCTTCCCCTGAGGCTGAGAGCATGTGACTTGCTCCGCGTGACGTCACAGTGGGTTTCCTGCAACTGGTCCGAACTATTTGGAAGAAAGTTGTGACAAAGTGACAAGGACACTGCACACTGTGTACATGCTCATAGGCAGTCTGTTTTATCATTGCAAACTCCAAAGCTTAGGAGGCCTTACATTCTAAAAAGGACCCCAAAGTCAAGACTTGGCTCAAATTAAGTCTTGCTTGTGTGGTGTTTTTCACAACTTTATTACCTATTCTTATTGCAAATTATACAGTACCAAAGTGCACGGCTCCTGCCTCAGATGCTGTTGCCATTAAGCTTGCTCTCCTGTCAGGGGCTTCCAAAGTACTCCATGTCCTACAACAATGGTGTGGTTTCCCCCTTGAAATGAGATCTCACGGGGCAAGGTTAAGTGTGCAAGATGGTTAGTGAGAAGGAGATTGTTGTGGCAACAGTCCTTTTTTCTGCTGAAGGAGGAGTTTCCACATAATCACAACCACATGGAAAGACATTTTAAACAAACATGGCCTTATGTGGAATATGGAGTTTGCTTTGCAAATAAAGCCTGATGTGGGCCTCGGATTTCATGAGGAATTTACTAAAATATAGAAACTCTGTATAAACCACACGGAGGTTGAAAGCTGGCGTGCACTTAGTTCCTGTGGAGACTCTCTGTGGCAGCATTACAGTATTGTATAGGTTGAATCCCCCTTGTTTGGAATGCCAAAACCCAAAATACTCCAAAATCCAAAATAATCCACTTGGGTGGCTGAGAGAGTGATACAGAGGGACCTTGATATTTGCTCAAGCTTGGTTCCAGGAACCCAATGAATACCAAAATCCTTGGATGAGGAAGTACCTTTAAATACAACAGCATCGTAAAATGATGTCTGTTTTATAAAATAGCAAAATCAAGGTTTGCACTTTGGAATTTATATATATTCCTTTAATATTATGAAGCCACGAATGGTTGAATCCGTGGATAAAGAATCCGTGGATACAGGAGGGGGGAACGACTGCACCTTTGCTTTCTCATGGTTCAATGTACATAAATTTTGTTTCGTACACATAATTATTAAAAACGTTCTTCCAGGTAATTTTGGACTACAGCTCCCAGAAGCCTCAGCCATCTTGGCCAATGCTCTGGGATGCTGGGAGCTGAAGTCCAGAATGCCTGGAAGGCCAGAATTTGAGAATCCTATTACTGTAATGGCTTGTGCCTTAAGCATGACTCCTGAAATAAATCACTGAGGGACTGGGGGAACTTTGTATCTCTTCAAGCTCTCTTCTCCATGGTTTTAATTAGCTTCTGTCTTAAATATGACGTGCCTCAGACTTGCTGGTGTCAAAAAATTAAAATAAAAATAACAATCCCAGATTTTTCCTGAGTTGTTAAACCATTGTTATTCTGTGGCTGATGCACTGAGAAGACTCAAATCATTAGGAAGAAAAAACTTTCCCTACATAATCTGAAGGCTTGCAGTTAAAAAACACAGAAAGCAAGACACCAAGAAAACTACAGTACAAGCCTCCTTTCACAGAAGTGCCAAGCATCTACTAAAGGAGGTATTTGCCCTGAGATTACTGTCTAGAAGAGCAAATGGTGAAATCCTCAAAATTTGTATTGCCTAAGGTCATATAGGTCATTGCAGTTTGGAAATAACCCCTGAAGCTATGCAACCCAGAAACAGCAGAGGCTGGAAATGTTGCTTAGTGGACTATAATTCCCAGAATTCTCTAGCTGGTTGTAGTCCAAAAGAAGCAATTTCCCCAGTTTCTCAGAAATAAGTGGCACTGCATCATATCTTCTTTAAAATACCCATATAATTCTATAGTGCAAAACACAGTGCTCTGAGGAACTCGGTGATGGTAAATAATGACATCCCAATCTGGGGAAAAAGTGTCATGCTGATGATGATGATGATAGAGACCCAGCATGGCGTAGTGGTTTGAGTGTTGGATTATCACTCTGGAGACCAGGGTTCAAATCCCAGCTCAGTCATGGAAACCCACCAGATGACCTTGGATGAGTCACACTGTCTCAGTATCAGGGGAAGGCCATGGCAACCCCCTCATAATAGGTTCACCTTAGGGTCGCATAGGCAGGAAAAGACTTGAAGGTACACAACATCACCAACAAGATGATTTAAAGTTTTGACATCTTTATTTGATGAAGAAGCCTGTGAAGCTCTGAAACCTTGCAACATGTATTTTTGTGCATTTGGTTGGTCCATTAAAGGTATCACTGTTTTGTGGATTTTGGATGTTGGATGTTATTGTTAAGATAATGGTGATAGTGATGAGGATACAGAGTACAATGACATCCAAAATCCACAAAACAGTGATACCTTAATTGGACCAGCCAAAATTTTGTATTTTGTGCATTGTGGTTGGTCCAATAAAGGTATCACTGTTTTTGTGGATTTTGGATGTTATTGTAAGTGTTGAGAAATCATAGCAGGGGACACAAGACTGCATCCACACTGGAGAAATAACCAGTTGAATCCGTGAGCCAGGGCAGTTAAAGTGGTGCCAAACCGGGTTACTTCTCCAGTGCAGATTCATTCTCTGTACAACAACACCCCAAATCCACAAAACAGCAATACCTTATGGGCCAACCAAAATTTTGAGTTTTGTACATTGTGTGTAACTGTTTTGGGGGTGGATTTTGGGTGTTAATGTGCTTTTGTGGGTTGGGCATGTTTTCTGAGGGGTTTATGTCTGTGTGTCTGACACAGGAGTTGTGTACTTTGTGATTTCCATGCCTAGGGAAACAATAGACAAGGACTGAGTGGGTTAAAAACTCCCCACAAAAAAAAGTGTGTCAGCTCTCCTTTTACAGGCTTTTACAACCTGCTTACTAACAACTATTTATTGTGTAGAGGGTGATCTGCCCAGCATTAGGCCTGCAAAACAGATGCTTCTGACGGTCAATCCCTCCCCCTTTCTCTCTCTCTAAAAACAAAGAGAGGGAGAGGGAGAGAGAAAATGTCCACCAACAAGAAAAACAGCTGAAGCAGGAGAACCACACAGGTCTCCCTCACAGTGCAAGCCCCGCCCCTTGGAACGCTTCCTCCAATCAGCAACGGCCAAGGGACTGAACCCCTTCTCCCGTTGAAGCCTGGTTGGCGCGCGCTCTCTAACTCTCTCTCTTTCTCTCTCCATCCCCGCCCCCTCCCTAACAGCCCCTCTCTTTCTAGCTGAGCGCGCGGCGGCTCATTTGCATGAGCCAATAGGAAGACCGTATGCAAATGAGCAGCCCGGTGGTTGGCTGTGGGTTGGCAGGATAACTCCAGCTTGAGGAAGCCTTTGTTCCTCAGACCGGCTGGAGCGCTCTGCGGAAGAGGAGGTTAGGCTTAGTGCTGCTGCAGCTGTTCCTGGTTCAAGGCATACTTTATCTGGAAGTTACGTGGGCGCGAGAGGAAAGAAGCAGAGCCAAAGGGTGGATTAATGGACTGACTGACCGGCTGCAGGAGTGACACTTGCAAAGCCCGGGAGGAGGGCTGCCTCCAGCCTCGCCAAGACCCCTCCGCTCCTGCAGCTGCAACATGACTCTGGAAGAGCTGGCTGGAGAGCACCAGACTTTTGGAAGGTACCCAGAGGACTCCCTCTTATTCTGACAGGGGAGGGAGAGGACCAGGAGAGGCAGGAGAGACCCAGCATCCCCCTCCTCCCAGGGAGGCTCCTACCTACTTCCTACTCCACCTCCAACCCTACCTGATACCCTACTCCCAACCCTACTTTCTATCCTATATGCTACCCCACTTCCAGCCCTACGTCTTACCCTACTTCCAACTCTACATGCTACCCTAATGCCAACCCTATTTCTTTCCATACTTCCAACCCTATTCTCAACCCTGCTTTTTATCCTACTTCCCACCCTACCTGCTACCCTACTTCCAACCCTGCTTCTTACTCTACTTCCAACTCAACCTGCTACCCTACTTCTTATTTTATAGTCAACTCTGCCTCCTGCCCTACTTCCAACCCTACCCCCTTACTCTGCTTCCAACCCTACCTGCTACCCTTCCTCCAACCCTCTCTGCTCTGACCCTTTCTGCTACCCTGCTTCCACAACTCTTATCTGCTGCCCTTCTCCAACCCTACTTCCCTCACAGCTGGGAGGAGGAGGAGGAGGAGGAGGAGGAGGGGGGTGTAAAGGAAAAGCAGTGGTGCAGAAGTAGAGCAAATCCTTATGATAGTCTTATACCGCAATGAGGGAGTGGGGTGCATTCAAGTAATAAAACAGATGTATGTTTAAAACATAACATGGATATAAATACTGTAACAATGATAAATTATTATTATTATTTATAGCCCACCTCTCCCCAGAGGATCGGGGCAGGTTACAATAAAAAATAAAGCATAGTAAAATAATAACCCATTAAAATGTTATTATTAAATGATTACCATTGAAATGCGAAAGTGCCCCAGAAGGGAGGGAGGAAATGAGATCTGGGGAGTTTTAGTGCAGAGGAAGTAAGTTGGAAACGACTTGAAGGTAAACAAGAAGAAGGGTGGAAAATCTGGGGGTGGGGAGAGGAGGAGGGCGATGGTGGCATTTCTCTGACAGGGCCATCACCTTAAACCCCAAGCAGCTCCCTTTTCTCTTCGGATTAGGGACAGTTTTTAGTATCTTAGCCCTCTTGCATCAGTTCTGTATGTTGAGGGTGGGCTGAAGGTTGAATTAAGGCCAGGATGGTGCATGTGTGCGAATGCTGTCGGTAACTTTTGGGTTATGGTTTAATGAGGTGCTTTTTTTCCTTGTCCTTCTTCTTGGGAACTTTCCATCAGCATGGAGAAAGTGGGAGATGCCTTGGAGGAAGTCCTAAGCAAAGCCCTGACTCAGAGAAGCATCACCGTGGGGGTGTATGAGGCTGCCAAGCTGCTCAACGTGTAAGTAAGGACTGACCCTCTGGGGCCTTATTGGGTGGGTGGGTGGTGGTAATAATGGTAATATCAACAACCACTTTCATCAAGCTGCTGTGCTTCTGGGGCTCTTGGTGCATCTTGTCCCTCTTTAGTCTGAGCAACTATCTGCTGCCCACTTAAGATGGAAATTCAGGTTATGTGGATCAATAAAAATAGCACTATCCAGACATCTCTGGTTCTGTGGTCACAATCACATAAATGTTTTTGCTCGTCCAGTGTGTGTGTGTGTGTCACACAGACATGGAGTTTATGGACCATCTTTCTGAAAAATCCCTCTCCTATTTACCTACATACAATGCAAGCGCCCAGTGACAGTTGGCATAATGGGAATGCCTGATCAGCATCTTTGGAAATGTACCCTTTGGTTTGGTGCTTAAATGTAATCAGATCCTCTTTCAAAAAAATTCCCTCATTGCATTCACCAGCTTTTCTGAACACTTAAAAACAATTTCCTATAAACTGTGGGCTGTGTGTGTTAATAATCCCTCATCACATTCCACCAGCTTTGCCGGACATTTAAAATAAACAATTTTCGATAAACTGTGGGTTGTGCATGTCAGTGTGTCCATGTGAGAAGATCAAACACTCAGAAAACAAGGTAATGGGCCCTTAAATGTATATTGTTGTATGGGGCAGCAGTAAGCATATATTTGTAGCATATCCTGTGACTTTGGTTCCTGTTTTGTCTCTTTTCTGACATTTTAAAATGCATCATTGTTAGCTGGTCAGTCGGTGACTAACCTCATTGGTATTGTTTTATCCCTGCAGGGATCCAGATAATGTGGTGCTTTGTCTGCTGGCAGCGGATGAGGAAGACGATCAGGATGTTGCTTTACAAATTCACTTCACCCTGATCCAAGCTTTCTGCTGTGAGAATGACATCAACATACTCCGAGTGAGCAACCCCAGTCGGCTGGCAGAGCTGTTGCTGTTAGGGGCAGGCGGAGGGGGTGAGCAGCCACCAGATCTGCACTGTGTGCTTGTCACAGTAAGTGTTGCACTTTGTTAACATTTCTGGGTGTAAATGCTACCGGTCCAGCTGACGTCATTCTTGCTACACAGCTTTCTAAATCTGCACTTTGTGCTCAGTTATTGTAGTGATTTGTTCAGCATCCCCACATTAGTGCATCTGTCTCGTTAGTTTGAATGAAAATCCACTTGACCTTTCATTTAGTTCACCTCCTCCCCTGTGCAAATCATATCACATTTCTTGCTTTGCTCATAGGGATTTTCGAAGTAAAGACATGTTCAAACATGCCCTATCCTATTGACAACAGGAGAGTACTGTACTACATTATAACTCACCTTTCTACAGTAACTTCCTACCTATATTTTTCTTTCCTTATTACTAATTGGCTCAAAGGTCATTATCCAGTACCTCAGTTTAACTGTCAGTGTTACTCAATGCTGGTCAGTGTTACTAAATGCTGATCTGTACATGGGATTGAATGGGATTTGTTGACAGCCAAATTGTTAACCATTGTCCAGAAAGTAATACATTTCTAATGTTGACCCTTTTGCAGATTTTTTATATCAAAGTTACTAAAAATGTAAATAGGGAATTCAGAAATGAGTGGGCCCATTTACTTCCAGAACAAGATAAACTTATTTAAAAACAACAACTAATAACCTGATCCTGCAAACTTTCACATATATTTTTTAACTCCACTGAGAAACAAAAACTTAATTTTGTCTCCAAAACAATATTGCCTGTACTCAGGCAAGCATTTACTTGCCTGTGCCTGCTGGCATTTTATTTTATTTATTGGTATTGTGAATGCTTCTTACATTATATATGCAAAAAAAGGGAATCACATTTTATTGATTTACCACAATCTTTTTCTTGACCCATATTGTCGGTAACTTCCTCAGATAGTCTGAGGAATCTAAAGGAACCAGTTTACAGAGTAATTTTCCTACATGAGTTTGAAGTTGAACAATGTTTACTTTGAAGTGCAGCCATTTGTTTCCTACTTGTAAAGAAGAAAATGTTAACTCCAAGATAGCCTGCAGAGTATGTTATAAACAGAATAAACACAGGATATATGCTGAACTCTTGATGTAAAGCAGAGGTGAAGAAAGTGCAGTCCTTCAGATGTTGAACTGCAATTCCCATCAGTTCTAGTCAGGAATGCTGGGGTTGCCAATCAACAGCATTAGCATTTTGCTTACCTTTGATCTAAAGAAACTAATAGTGTCATCCTGTGCATGCAGAGTGAAGAGCCTATGCTACTGAGTTCAGATGAATTTAATCCCCAGTACAGTATTACTGCCTTAAATCATCTTGTGGCATATATAGACTTATTTCCTGTTAGCAGTATTTTTATTGTATTTTATGCTGACAAATCTTTTTTCCCCTCCACCTCAGAATCCACATTCTTCTCAATGGAAGGATCCAGCCCTAAGTCAGCTGATCTGCTTTTGCCGCGAAAGCCGCTATATGGACCAGTGGGTCCCTGTGATCAACCTTCCTGAACGGTGATGCCATATGAATGAAACTGAACTGAATAGGGAAAAAATGCACTGAAGTTTCAAAATACTTTAGTAGTTTGCTCAGGAAGTATTTTTCCAGCCTTGACACAAGGATTACAGTAACTGAGTAGGTTGGGGTTGAATTGCACACTGTGTGAAACTGAAGGACATTTGACTTCACTCCTGGAAGATGACGGACCTGAAGCAGAGGAAGCCATAGGAGGTCACTGGAGGAAGTTAGAACTCTGTGGGAAGGTTGTGAAAGCAATGTGGCAGAGTTCCTTTCAGAATACATGTACCGTGCTTTGTTGGAGTTATAAAACAGCAACTTTTCAGTTTCTATTTTTAAATGCTTTTCACTTGTAAGAAGTGCTAAATGGTTTCATTATTCTCAAAACTATTTTGTTTCCAAAATGGTGATTTCTTAAGTTTTTATTCTAAGAAATATTAAGTTATTTTATGATATTGATGAAAGAATTATTTATGATAGGGATTTGGAAAAGCATCTTACTTGCACCATTGGTATTAAAATGTTTGAATTACAGCCTTTTAATGAATTGTTTGAAATTGGACTGTGTTCACTGAAATAAAAATCTAAAAGCCATGGAAAAGTCAGGTTTTGCTCTTTTGATGGACAATACAAGGAGCGGGTATCACCAAACAGTTGGTCAGTATCTAATAATGGCAGCTATTTAATATGGGAGTTTTGTTGAGGGGATTACTTCAATGGAACTGGGAGGGGTGATCCTACTTCGATACATCCCTAAATGCTGAGCAGGAGGGATTGAAACTAGGTGGGAATTAGTGATCCAGAGGGCTGCAGAGAAGACATGCACTAATGTAATGTCAAATATAAGCCAATAATTACAAGAAAAAGTTTGTGCAGGCTTAGGCCAGCAACATGTTAATAGCTGCATAGTACTCTGGAAGTTCTTTACAGTAGTGTGAGATCTGCATGTAAGAGGATGGCTGGAGGCAGAAATATGAGTATGGCATTAGTCCCCAATAGAAAGCCAAGGTGATGTAGAGCTTTGAGTATTGGACTGGAACTTCTAGAACCAGGACTTGAGTCCCTGCTCAGACATGGAAAGCTACTGGATAGCCTTGGGCAAGCCATACTGCTCAGCATTGAAGGAAGGGTGGCAAACCTCTGAATCTTGGTAAGAAAACCTAGCCATAACTCAAATTCACCTTGAAGGAACTCAACAACAAATTCACTATTCACAAAAAGTGGTCATAGGTATTGTTGTGTGCCTTCAAGTTGCTTCAGATTTATGACTACCCTAAGATGAACTTACCACAGGATTTCCTTGGCACAATTTATCCAAAGGGGGGGGGGGTGCCTTTGCCTTCCTCTGATGCTAATGCCCTGCCATATTGTCCAACCATGTGCTTGCCAGGCAATTAATTGTGGGTTAATGCAATACCAGTGCAACGTTGAGGAATGAAATGGATTTAAATACAGTAGGGGAGGCGTTACAAACCGCTGCTTTGCGGCTGTCTCCCGGCGCTGCTGTTTGCTCAGCGAGGGAGCCGCCACAGCCAAACTGCACGGCTCCCTTACGGAGCAAAAAAGCTCCAAAATGGAGCTTCTTCTGGCAGCGCACTAATGACGCCGCGAGGCGCCAATGACGCACTTAAGACATCATTAGCGCCGCGCGCCGTGTGGACACAGCGTCCGTTATGTCAAGATGGCGGCGGCCGTGTGGAACGGCTGCCGCCATTTGTTACGGACAGAGTCCATAACAGGAATAGGGGCGTCTGGAAGAGACACCCCTTTTTTAAACTAGGACGTCCTGAGGATGTCTCAAGTGACGGTTTGTAACCCGCCTGTATGTCTGACATGGCAACAAGCTATGAAGGACTGATAGTCTCATAGTAAGCAGCATCCTGCATTGCCTCAATTTGGTCATATCTGAGTTGCTGACTATTTCAACTGGCTCTCTACCTTCTGTAATACAAACTTCACTGCCTTTATTAAGAACTGTTTCCAAAACTGGTTGTAATCTAGACAAAAATATGCCACTAAAACCAATAGGATTGTTTAAACACTGTATTTTTCTTTATAGGTCAATCTGGTTTAAAGTTGCATCCATATATGCCTATATTATCTTTGTTCTCACACCAATGAGCTTTAAGGACCAATTGACTTGCTGGAAACATTACACACAAGAGGGGACACTGCTTTAATGTGCTCCAAAGAGAAGAAAGCACAGACTGTTTACAGCCATCCATGAAAGTAAATGGAAATATTCTGGCACAAGAAGATTGAGAGCAAGCATACAAAGAGATCAAACAATATGAAAGTTCACAAACAAAAACAGTACAAAGTCAGGACATTTTAACTGATGCTTAAATTGAGGGTATTGTGCAGGTAGTAAAATCTGCAAACAACTTTCTGGGTACGACCACTCAAGAGTGACTTCAAAGGCTACAGTGATGTTCTTCATCGTCAGTATGAGCTTAGCATGTATCATTTGTGTATGAAGCAGAAAACACATTGGTGCTCCTCATGATGATAAACATGTTTTAATACGTGCCCTTTAGTGGTACCCCGTAATCTGACATCTGCTTCAGACTGCCTAAATTCTGCTTAATGACAGAGCTGATCCTGTACCAGGAGCCTCATTCAAGGAAAGGACTATATTCCACTCTTGCATGTTGTATATAGTCTACAATAGGGCATATTTGGATTTTGTAACAGATGTAGGAATTGTGTGTGTCCATCTCCCCAGCTGTTATTGGACTGCAGCTCCCAGTAGCCCCTCAACAGTATAGCCAATGGTGAGAAATGCTGGAAGTTGCAGCCTAACAATTTCTGGGGGAAACATACTTCCCCCACTTTTCTCACCACAGCTTTGGGTGCTATAGCAGCTACAGTTAGCAGCAAAGGGCACTTCTAGTGGCAGTCTGTGGACTGGTGCCAGCATGTGAGCTACTGACTGCTGATCTGCAGTGAGTTTCCAGGAAAAAAAGGTATAGCCAATGGGTGCAAATATATTGATCTCTGGGTGGGATTTCTGGCTCAGCATCTGATAGCCCGAGAGGCACTGGTGTAGAATACTTGGACAAAAAGGTTTACAGAGCCAATGTCAAGAGCCACCATTTCAAGGCTCATACCAAGGTGATTGAAGCAGAGCTGTTATTGCACACACCTCACCATTTCAATGGGGAAAAGCAAGGAGTGCATGGAACCTTTTTTCGGAAGGATTAAGGTCTCCCTGAGTCTATTTGTAGGCCAGATAGAGCAGTCTTACAAGTGTGGGTGTGTATGTGTGTGTGTGGTGCAATCCACAGAGCAATCCAGGCCACAGGCAATTACCTCTGGTAGGAGAGAGCCTCGTACATAAGCGGCCTTACATTGCTACAATCCTGTTCTAGGACAGGCATGAGTGTTGCACCATGCAAGGAAACTGGGCTGTCCGAAGGGCAGAACAGGGTGAAAGGAACATGTTGTGAACTTACCCAACACAGAAAGCATTAGTGCTAAGTCAGAGAAACAAACAATGTTATTAAGAGAAAATTGGCAAATGGGGAAAAAAAAAGAAAAAAAAAACCAGAAAGAAAGAAAGGAAACTAAACATTGCCCCAAGCTAGCTAGCCAGCCTTGGTGGAAAACAAGTTAAAAACAGAGCAAAGGATAACAAAGCATTACAATGAAAGAAACCAAGCCATTATATGAAACATGACTCTCCCTTGAAACCTTGAATTGCTGCTTTCCATGCTGTTTTAAGTGTTAGCCTTTCAAAATAACATCTACAATTAAGGCTGATTGGGTTTTTTTTCTATTTTAATATTAAGCATCCAGGAGGCAGAAATGCCAGTCATTAAAACTGTAATGTGATATGATTTTTTAAAAAAGATGTACTGTAAGGAGGAAATATCAGTTAAGGGTTGATTAATTATTATCTAAGGACTGCTGCTATGAAATCTTGCACTTGCCTGAAAGAAATGAACAGAGACTGCTCAGTAGTCAGTCCCAAATGGATGGAACCAGATGGCCCAGTATCTTGCACACAGTTAAAGATCTATCACTAACTGCTGATGAAACTGCAGTTAAAATGTATCTGTGTAGCTGTAGAAATCAAAACTAGTTTGCTAAGTCATCACTTGAAACTGCTGGAATGAAAACCTAGACATTATCAGTCCTAACCATCTTATCCTCACTTTGTGTGCTGGTACTGAGCCTGTAAACATTAAAAATGCTGGGATAGGAGAAAGGCCTGGTTCTGAGTACAGATTTGTCAAACTGTGCCATGCAATGTTATTGTGCAAACTTTCCACTGTGTAATATAAACTCTGTTACATTTTGCTAGATACTTTGCCAGGGGAAACAAAAAGCAATTAAGGATTAATGAGCATCATTTGTTCTTTTAGAACCTTTAGCAGGGTGCAGAAATTTTGACTCTTTTGATTTTTGGAGTACAACTTCCACAGTCCCTTATCACTGTCTTTGCTGGCTGGATCCTCTAGCAAGTAAACTCTGAAAGAAATTTGAAGTGCCAGAGGTTCTCTAGCTCTGCTTCACAGGTAACTTTTCTCCAAATTCTAGACATCAACATTCACCAGGAATGTGGATCCCACAAACATAATGAGGACTGAATATAAGGAAAAGGTATTTCATATAGGTAAGCTTTGCTATTGTAAGGAAAGACACACACTTCAAAGCAGGCATTTTTCTCCTCTCCTACATCCACTTCCCCAAATGATAAGTGCTCTGAAAATTTACCCATGGACAGTTATTTTCTATTGCTCTGGAAGTTGAAAAGCTACTTAACAATCATTTCTACATTTTTAGTCTGTTTGGTTCACAGGTTCACTGAGCTGCTAAGGGCCTCTGCATATTTACCCTCTGAATGCACTGGAAGGAAGGGTGGTCATGGTTGACTTATATACCCTTTGCCTTGATGGCAGTGAACTTGCTGCACCCCTTTCTTCTAGATGTGTCCTATTGTGAGAACCACTATCAGCAGCAGCAAACAGGAGGGAAATGCCAGCCAACGGAAGAATTGTTGTCAAAGTCATCTTTTTTATTAAACAGTACATGTTGAATCTCCCTTATCTGGAATGCTGAAGTCCAAAATACTAAAAAAAGTAACAACCCCAAAACGTTTTGAATGGGTGGCTGAAATAGTTACACCATTGCTTTCTGATGGTTCGATGTACACAAACTTTCTTTCATGCACAAAATTATTTTAAAAATTGTATATAATTTCATTCAGGCTATGTGTACTATATACAAAACACAAGTGAATTCTGTGACTTGGTTCCATTGCCAAGAAAACTCATTATTGTACATATATGCAAATATAGGTGTTCCAAAATCCAAATAAATAAATCCCAATTCCAAATCCCAAACACTTCTGGTCCCAAGTATTTTGGATAAGGGAGACTCAACCTGTACTGATGTTTGAGTTCTGAAATCATCACAGAACACCCTTCTGTTCCTGCACAGTTTCCTTGCTTTGAGAAAGTTGGACAACAGAGAAGTAACAGGTGCTGTTTTGCCTCACCTTCTATGGTAGGTACAGCTGCACCTGATACACTGCTGCTTGCCATGCTCTCTGAAATGTCAACAGAGCCCTGAGAAATTGAAGGTGACAGCCAGAGAAGACACAGTTGGCTTCTCACTGGTGGTTGCTACTGAAGGCCCCCTTTGTTGTCTACCAGGCACATGCTGCATGGCTTGATTTGTAGAGGAATCTTGGGTATCAGAAAGCATGTTCCTGTCATCATAGGTAGGTACCACTGGAATGAATCTGCCAGACTTCAACAATTTTTAAACCAACATTATTACCCAATATAGGACAGAAATTATCTTATTTCTAAATACTTAAGTCAAATGAGCTTCAAATAAAAAGCAGAAAACAGTATGAAAAGAAGTGATATTTAATTAAAGTGTTTCATATCCATGGTACTAAACATTTTAGCTGTGAACAGGAATCTTAACTGCAGGTCTCTTTAACCCTTCTCATGGCTACAAGAAGCCAGCTTCCAAAAAAAAGATCACAATATATGCCAATGCACAATGTATGCAATATTATCAGAGATTGTGAAAGACAAAAACAAGTCAACACTATTGAAATAATTTCATATTTTGTCCCCCCCCCCCAAAAGGCAAATTATGGTATCATTCTTTTCAATGTAGAATTACAATGCTAATACAAAACAATATTTTGCAAATGCACTTTGAAGAAAAATCCAGAGGTGTGCCTGTAACAAGTAAGCAGAATATATATCAATATGTATATTAAAGCTCCCCCCCAGGAAATAAAAGACACAAAGATCTTATGGAGTATTATTTTACTTCTGAGGCATTTCTAATCAAAGCACCAAGATGCAATGTAGTGATACAATTGCTGAAAATTCATTAAATACAATTTTCTTAAATTTCGAAACCTGACAGTGGTTTAAGAGTTATCCTTTTGGATGTTTTAGGGGTTTATTATTATTATTATTATTCTACTGCAACCTTTTCCTGTGCTGGTTGTGGGATTATGTGAGTTGAGGTCCTAACACATTTGGACGGTGCTAGGTTAGGAAAGGTTGTTCTGTTGGATTCAGTTGACTAAGCACCATTGCTGCATAACCTCCATTAAGATCTCATCAAAATGAATGGAAAAGAAGCAGGGCTGCATACTAAAGTAACATTTTCTACACCTTTCTTTATAATTGCATTATTATCACAAAGTCAGCTTTGCACAATAAGAGCAAAGTCTTCATGTGTTGATTCTTCAAGATGATAATATATTTTGGAAGGCTAGGGTGGTGGTGGTAGTAAATGGCCATGCATCTTGTGTTTATCTAAAATCAGACAAAAGTGACCTCAGGCAGTTAGTGGTATTTTGGCGTTAGATTTACAATTGCTGTGACTGAAAACTGGTAATTTAAGTCAATAAAGAATCTGAACAGGACTTAGGCTCTTGACCAAGTGGTTTTAAGAGTAAAAGTCAAAAGGCATTTTTACAATACAAAGTTGGCACGATTTTTATTTGATTAAAATTACATCCCTGCAGTTTATGATATATGTGTAATACTCCCCTTCAGTTAGTAAAATACACGTGTGTAATCAAGATCTAAAATACTGCTGGTGAAAACACTGGTTTCAATCCAACGTGCCATGAGTAGAAATAAAATGGCTACCAGCACTGTGCTGCAAACACTAAAAGAATGGTTTACAGAAGGCTCTAGCAGCTAAGTTCCGTGGCAGTTGCCATGCTTTCTCTTGTACAAGTTGAACACTTGTCTTCAGACAGATTATTACAGTTTATTCAAAAACAAATCTCACTATGTCCAGTGGTGCTTACTGCCTAGGAACTGCATTTGGGATTGCAGCCTCATAGCTTCAACCTGTATATGGCCATTCAGAATTAAATCCCACATAAACATGTATATGATTTCTTGGACTATTCATCCATGTGGAGCGTAAACACTCCTTCCATGAGTAGAAATGAAATTCTGCCATAATTGTAAGGACACCTTTGGATCCAACCTATTTTGTCTAATGGGTGCAACATATGATACTGTCAACCAGATTAAATTTTTTTAAAAAAATTACCATATATACTCGACTATAAGTCAACCTCATGTATAAGTCGAGGGCAGGTTTTGGGGCCAAAATTATGGATTTTGATATGACTCATGGATAAATTGAGAATAAAACTTAGAGGGATGTAATAAAGAGTGTAAAGGACAACCTTTACTGTCTTCATACAGAATTATTTTATTCAGATCCTTTTAAACCCAATTTCTTTTGGCACTCCTTTGAGGAGAAGCACCAAAGAGGTGCCACCACTGCCATTTTCCCACCCAAGCAATCAAAAAGGCATAATGGTAGAAAGAATAGAGTGGTTTGTCGCTTCTTTTAGCTGCTCCCAGGATGAACTTTCACCCCTCTACTCAGAGAAGGGAAAGGGTTAAAATATAGTACTTACACTGACCCGTGGATAAGTCAACCCAGTTTTATGGGGTAAATTTTTTGACTAAAATTTCTAGACTTACACATGAGTATATATAATAGGTTATAATAGCAATTATATGGATTTATTTTTTAAAAAATCAGAACCCATACCTCCAGTCATACGCTGGAACTTATTGACAAAAGAAGAGGAAAGGAAACAGTAGATTATAAAACAGGTTACATCACAATCTACATGCTTTCCCTCTCTTTTCTCCTGCAATCTTTCCTGCACAGGTTACCACATGCTGACATGGCCTTTGACAACAGGTGCATTATGCTCCTGTAATGTCAAAGCTTTACCTGGTTTGGCAGCCAATAATTTGAAGAAACCTATTTAAAGCAGCTATAACTACATAGATCAGTCCAGTGTGATCTGATTTTAATGTTTAAGGCTATGACCTACTAATCTCAGGTAAAGTGGAAATTAAAAGGAAGGCAGGGAGCAATGTATTTGGTGCAAATGTCTCACTGGCCATGATAAAAGAACATGTCTGAATGTTTTCTCTAAGGTAATGTAAAAAGCAACATTTGCTGGTGGCTGTGTAGTGCATGAACATTCAAAATTCTTTATTCACATACTGTATAAAATTAATAATTTAATCCAGCAATTTTAAAAGATAAATTCATTTTATATGAAAGTACTAAATTGATTACTGCCTCAAGCATGCGACTTCTTTAAAATGCATTAATGTCATGAATGAAAATAATTCAAGAAAGAAAAAAGTTCTAATTCCTGAGGAGGGTAGGTAGTTAACAGACATGGCGAGGGCTTGGTGGTGGTGAGGAAAGGTACTGGGAATCAACATAAAGTTGTTTTTGTGTGTCTGTTTTTTTGAGACAGCATCTTGTTTTTAGACTTTGGCAACAAGGCACTGGGGATTTCCCTCCTCTTTTGGACTAGTGTTAGAAGCAAACACTTTCTAAGGGAACAGCCACTGGCAGCTCTACCAATGCAGATGCATTTTATTCAGAGGGTTAATGGGACATGGGCCAATTCTGTTGTGAGAAAAAATACAGTATTGCTGTCACATTTTAGCTTGGACACAGTTTTAAAGCTTTTCATGTCCTACTGGAGCACTACTTACAGTCATGTAAATCAGCCTTCTTTAAAAAATCAACAATGCATGTTTACCACTGATTTTTATTGGGTGAACTAGCTCTAGGAACAGTTCACTGTATTTCCAGATTTCGAGTCACAGCACCCAGGTTTAACACCCGTTCCCAAGATTCTCATATGTAGGGTAAGTAATGATCCAAACACATGCTGCACAATTGACAAAACTGATTCAACATATATGCAACAACAGAAAATCCAAGACAAACCATGTTGTTGCCATCCAATAAAAGTTGTATGAATCAGCAATCAGAAAGATAGGCTTGTGTATTTCAGACAAATAATATCTTAAAATATGCTAACCGAGTTATTTTTAAGTAGGATCTTAAATATGTTCCTGCGATTTTATATTGGAGAAGAAACTGTTTTTCTGGTCCTAAATGGGCTATGTGTCAATAGCAAACAAAAATATCCACGAACAGGTAGCAAAAATACAGATATATAAACCATCAAATTAATTAATACTCTTTATGAACTGTACATTCATTCTGAGAGAGCAGACAGAAGTATGATAAAGAAAATGATGGTGACTGTCCATAGTTTACTGTTTCCAAAGCTGCCATTAGGATGGTATTCTACTTATAAAGAGAAAACCTGGCACTCTGGTGAAAGACAATGTTGATGGTTGGTTTCTTGTAGTGAATCACTTTCCAAGCTAGTTTTTTTTTTTGGGGGGGGGGTGTACAATGTTAGAGAAAGCTGATACAAATGGTCCTTATAATCTTCCAGGATGTACTAATGTAGGCAGAATTCAACAAGAGCTCGATCCTGTAGTTTAAATATGCAGAGCACCAGTTGGTGGGACAGAAACCTTGGCTTGCTGGCTCTGCAACCAGCTTCTCAATGTAGTCACACAGTGAAACCAGGTATTCTGGGTTTGGTTTGATTTTACCTGCCCTGAAGTAGATACAACTACTGTTAATTAAAAAATAAGAAAAGTAAACTAGCTCTTCCCATTAAGAGACTTTCATTAGGCTGGCTGAAAACTAATATTTCTGGAACTTGTGTTGGAAACAGCATACATTCTGTGCAATTAGGTTCTACTACTTAACCACACATCTCAGGTCTTTTATGTGTGGAGCAGCCCCGTTATGGCAGATCACAACATTAGAAAGAAAGAAAAACCAAACTATTAAAGGGCTAGCAACAAATGGAATGCAGATACATACAGATGGCTAAAGCCAATACTGTTTCTTTCCATTCAGTATCTCATTAATACCTGAAGTGCATACAAATATTTAACAAAGTTTACAATGATCAGAGATTTGTTTTGTTGCTGAGCACTGTTACAATCATTCAAGATAACTACAGCACAGCAGCTGATTTCAAGAGGCCTTGCACAGGAAGCAACAATACAGATTGCTCTCAGAGTTTCCTATTCCTCTGACATATCGTTTGGCATTTGTTAAAATGTGAGTTTAGCAGAAGATCTTGGATTCTTCCAGAAAGCAGTTCTGTAGGAACTATGCAGGAAAGGTAGAGGACAAATTCCCAATTAAAATCAAATTGAAAGGAAAGAAACATCAATATTAGATGCTATTTTCAGAATTTATGTGCTAGTATAGCCTATATTTCAGAGAAAATATGAGACAGGCAAAAAAAGTTATAAACCAAAGGTCACCTTTCAACATTGCTTTGAGAACAAGAATTCAAGCTAGATACTGTATAAGTTTATAGATTCTTAAGACAGTGTGAAAAAGCTTAAGACATACTTAATGGTAAAGGCATGAACTGCAAGAATTTATCAAATAAATGCAGCAATTAACTTTGAAGGATGCACTTGAAAAATGCACTTGGGAATGTGTGTATACACCTAAAACAAACATACGTACACATCCTAGATAAAGACACCAATTACATACACAAGGCTCTACACTGGTATAAAATCAAATGTAAAAGTAAGCTTGATTAGGACTCTATGCTTGTCTGCCCCACTATTCTGTAAATGAAGCTCAGGCAACTTTGGTCTTGATTATTTAACCTAACACCTGGAACTGTGAACACACATTGCACTTTAAAGTAGAACCCAACCCAACCTCATCCCAGAAACACCAACAGAATTCAGTTCCCAACAATGCTCTTCAAACTATTTCATTTACAAGAAGTAACTTGATAAATCTTGCATTCCTAGTTAGAGAATGCTATAAAGAAAAGAAACTTTTTTTTAGAAAACTTAAAAGTTCAATTATACATGGTATGTAAATGAATTGCGGTTTTATGCAGTTGGTACCAGGTGACCTTCAGGTTTCTTCTCTCAGAATCTTCCTGGTTGGTTTTGCAGGGGAGGGTCTTGAAGACATTTTGCTGCTTCACCTATAGGATAGTACAGGTCTTTTTATCCTTGAAGGGGTTTTCCGAAGCAGGTATGCCCATTAGTAAAGGATCCTTCCTGGCATGCTCCTCACAATAGCACATTAGATCTGCCGATGCCTTGGACACCTGAGGATGGTAAAAAATGTCCAGAACCATAAATATTCAGAATCATACATAATTATGTCACACAAATATGAGCGCAAAGATATGTGCTATATTTTTAATCTTTTACTAGTAATTATGTTTGCAGTGTTTTTTTAAAAATGTAATTTAAATTAAAAAAATATTTTTTTTATTGTAAACTAATATTGTTAGGAGCCCTATCCCTTATGTCACCTGGCAACTCTAATTCAGATGCAGATAAGAGACAGTTTGATATGATTTTAGAGTTGGACTATGCAACTCCCCCCAACAAAACTTGCCAGGAAAACCCTGTAATGATATAATAATAATAATAATAATAATAATAATAATAATAATAATAATAATAATAGATGATAGATGTTGCTGTTTATTTATATCCTGCCTTCCTCCCAGTACAGGGATTCAAGGCAGAGATTTCCTAAAAGAGAAATAAGATGAGTGATAAAGAATTTTACACTATTTCAAGTGGATTTATTGGACATATGAATGAGGAAACATGATAAATGATAGAAGTTGGACTCTAAACAGAAGGGCCATTGTCTTTGACCTTTTTTTCTGGACAACCCCCAATATAAACCAATGCTAAACACAGACCCTAGAGGAGACTCATTGAATCAATGGCATTTACATATCTGTTGACTCACCATTCAACAACTGATTATATGGGTCTACTCATTTTGGGGACTAACCAAGAGGATACAGATTAGGATAGCAAATTCATTCACATACATCTTAACAAATGAGTAAACATTATTAAAAAGAAAAGTAAGATTTTGTCATTTAATGACTATATTAAGTAAGGGATGTGATCACTTGTAGCTTCCAAGAAACACAATATAGTCTGGGTGCTTATTTGGAAAAAAAAAATTGGGTTCAACAAGGATTACACAGCGAGAGGTCTCCATAGGCTCTAGGCCCTTGTACACTATCTGGTTCATTCTGAACATATATGTCTTTTATCTGTTGACAATAAATGGATCCGGTTATGTGGATGGTATTTCTAACATGTTCACAACAAATTTTGATTTCATAAATCATTCTTACATTTCCCCAAACAAATCATGCCATAAACCAACTATGCCTAAACTGAAGCCGTCTATGTTGATCCCACGTATGTAGAGTGCACTGTATGAATATTCATATAATTATTTACATTCTGTTCTACAGTAAAACTTTAACAAGGAACAAAATACTTCACCAAAGGGCAATGTTAATTTCAAAGCTGTATGTGCTGGATAGTCCTATACATGGTGAAAAAGCAAAGCTTTGTGAAAATCTGGGGTGGCTGATCTATGTTGCAAGCCCCTTATACTTCAAGAGGTACAGACGAAGTCCAACTGACTCCAAAGGTGTATGTGAGGCCTTCACAAGAAGAGACTATGGAAAATATAGTACTTTTGATTCCAGCTAGTATGTATAGTTTTGAATGATGAATTCACTTCTAAAGACTGCTTTTCAAGTTTCTACTTCAGTTTCATAAGGAGTACTAAATCAAAAACAAAATGTTCAAAGAAGCTTAGGATATGAGTTAACAGAAAAACCCATATGCGAACCCATATGCATGACATTGTATGATTAGGATTAGCACAAATGTTCACTGACAAAGCCTTTCATGATAGGGTCAGATTCAAGAAGAGTCTCTTCATAAGACCAGTTCCTGATGGTGGTTTGGGCAAATGTGAGGTAGTGGTAACATAATAAGAGTTGATCAGTCCTCATAAAAGGGATATGGTTTTCTTCTGTCCATTACAAAAATTGATGGTGTAGGAAGTTTTTCAGGTATTTTCATGTACTCCAAACTCTAGCCCATCATTTTTCCTAGTTAAATCTCCAATCTTCCAGCGTGCAGCTAATTCAGATCTTGCAGCAGCCAGACGAAAAGTGATAAGCTTTCTGTTTCAAAGCACTGTTTCCTTTTGTATACAAAAGGAGTAATAAAAGTGCAGGACAAAAATGGATGGTTTGTTTAGTGATAAGTGAGGTCTGGTTTATGACCACTGTTTAAAAAGTTTTTACTTTAGGACATTCTGTCTCCATATGAACATAGGAGCCAGT
This sequence comes from Sceloporus undulatus, assembly GCF_019175285.1. Lineage (NCBI taxonomy): Eukaryota > Metazoa > Chordata > Lepidosauria > Squamata > Phrynosomatidae > Sceloporus > Sceloporus undulatus. The sequence continues at coordinate 91,479,793 of NC_056525.1, forward strand.
CTATTTGCAACCCTTCCAGCATTATGGTGGGACATTTTTAATTATTCTTGATCACTGGACAATAGTAACTATCAAACTATATAAAATATACATTGTCTGTGCTGGGGTTAATGAGAACTAAATGAAGAATGTGCACAAAAATGGGCTATTGTGTACATTTACTGGATATTTTAGAGATGAACCAGGAGTATATTTTCTGGTTAATAATACATTATCACCAATACATGTGGAGCCCTTGTTCGAAAAAACCAAATTACAACATTTGAGAAGAATCTCTATTGAAAAGATGCTTTAAAAATATTAGCTTTAGATAAATATTGGTCACTTAGTATGAGAGAGAGAAACTCTTCTTACCTTTATTCTTTCTATAGATGCTTCTATTCTCAATTGTTGAACAGTTCTTCTGGCCTGAGCTATGTTGTTTGTTGTGCCAGATGTTTTGCCAGACATTTTCAGTGTGCTCTTTCAATCACTCTAAAAAAAGAGAACTAGTTATTTTTTCTAGCAATCAAGAATTGCTGCCAATCTGTACCGCAGACGTACAGTAATGTTAAAAAGAAGTCATTCCAGCTCATAACCATGGATTAGAGCATTCATGTTCAAACACTTTCCAAAGGAAAATCCCATCTCACTTTGGAAGCAAAGTAGGGTCAGCCCTGAATGGCAGACCACCAATGACTACCAGATGCTGTAGGCTATATTTCAGAGGAAGGAACTGGTAAATCTATCTTTGAGTATTCTTTGTCTAAGATAACTCTATGAAATCAATGGTCAACAGGCAACTTGAAGGCACACACACATCCATTACAATATCTGAAAAATATACAGTGGGCCCCCCATCTTCACTGGGGATATGGGTACAGGACCCTGTGAAAGTGGAAAAAGCACAAATACCGTCAGCCCTCCACACCCACAGATTTTTAACCCATGGATTCAAGCATTCATGGATTGAAAATATTCCCAAAAAATATAAATTCCAAAAAGCAAAGTTTGATTTTGCCATTTTACTATGTCATTGTATTTAATGGAACTTGAGCATCCACATATTTTGGTAGGGTCATTGGGGGGTCCTGGAACCAAGGGCCCACTGTAAAAAAAAATACACTGATTTTTTTTTAACCTGAGAGAATACCTCTTTAGGAATCTCTGGATCCCCCAGTGCAACTCTATGGTCTACATCAGCAGGAACTCGAACACAGAATCACACTGAAGGGCCTAAAAATGACTAGAGAAGTGTATTCTCTAGGAATCTAGATCTTCCAGCATGACTCTACAGTCAATTTCCAGCAGAGTCATGCTAGAGGACCTTAAGAGATTCCTAGAGAGAACATATCAATTAAATCTGTGAATAATCAAATCCTCAAAAAGTCAAAGCAGCAAATGTGCCAACTGTATAATAATTGACAGCTGCAAATTATATACAGCATTAATGTACAAACTGATTTGCTTTGTTCTGCTACAGTTCTTAAATTATTATGGGAAATTATGTTTGTGAGTGTTCAGGGTTTTTCCCTCCCTTCTCATCCAGCCAAATGTAATGGGCCAGAAACTACAATATGGAAGGGACCAAAGTCTTTTTGTAACCAGGGAGCAGAGGATACACCATGTGGCATATCTGCAACTTTACATGCTTTTGAATGCAAGTCTGGCAGCACAATTAATCAACCTCTACTGTGCTCAGCAGTTGGGAATAAAAGTTGAAATACCCGGTAAGAGTGTTTGAACAAGTTACTTATCTGGACAACTACTTTCAGAATTCCCCAGCCAGCATGGCAACTAGCTATGCTGGATGTGGGTTCTGTGAATTGTCTAAATAATTAATCTTTCCATGCACTGGTACTTCCCCTTTGAGCTGCATTCCTCTGATATACTTCACCTTCAGGATTAAAAGCAGGAATTACAGTATAACCAGCTCTCTTTACACATTTTTGGAATGAAGGCAGAAATCATGCCAGGGATTTTCCCTTGCAGTTAAAAAAAAGAAAAGCTTGTAACTCTTCTCTCTTCAAATGCTAGGGAGACAGAAATGTCTCCTCTTAAATATCCTTTTTTAATTTCTTCAGAAAATGAAGGAACTCCTCTGGATTTGTATTATTGTTTTCATCATATTAGGATTATATTTTTGTATTTTAACATTTTATGGTATTGTGTTTTATAATTCATTTTTGATTGTATATGTTCTGATGTACCAGCCTTTGGTGAAAAGGGTATTATAAATCATCATCATCATCATCATCATCATCATCATCATCGCATTGGTCATTTGTGTTTATTTCTGATCCCTTGCTACAAAAGAGCTTTTTACCACTTAAAGATCTGTGCATCCAAGACATTTCATAAGCCATCTAAAAGCACCATCTTCCAAATGTTTACAAATTCAGTGTGTCTAAAAATGGTACATGTCTGAACCAGGTCAGGCATAAGTGCTTAACCACCCATACTGGATAGCCAGCAGTAAGTAGCAATAGCAAATAAGGAAAGCCTCTTTCTGTGGTTTATGTAGTGTTACATTCAAACAGGAATCTGTTTGGATTAGAAGAACAAGCCAAACCCATGCCAGGGTTTGTTCTTGGTTTATGATTTTGACTTGTTAAGACAGCAATGAGCCAATGGCCCTGGTTTGGATGTAACTCTAAACAATCCTTAGACAGGTGTATTTTAGTTTGTTTAGCTGTCAGCAAGAGATGCTGGGCAGGAGTAACTGAGCAGTATTTATCAGCACATTTGCTTCTTTGTGATAGTCTATATATACCAGTAAATCTGAAGGCTGGCCTACCGTGCATAGGAAAAGGGAAATGATGTGAAGTGGTCAGTTCAGATTGCTCCTTAAGTGAATAAAAAGCAGCAGGAAGAGTCTTGAAGAAGATCACGTCCCTTTTCTCAGCTAACCTACAGGGCACTGCACTGCTTATTGGTTTTGGCACAGGTTGCACTTTACATCCTGGGACAATAGTTCAGAGAAGGATCCGAGTCACAGTCCACTTACTGGATGCCTTCCAGTGAACTATCACAGTGACTTTGATCATCATGTTCTGCCAAAGACTGACAACAGTAGCACATGATGGCTTTGCTGGGTTGGCTCTTTAGCCTGCATGATGCCATCTAAGTGTCTGAAATACAACTCTTGAACAGATCACTTCTGAAACAGAGCCACACGGTGGAATGTTTTACTGATAGTTATGCACAGGCAGTCTGTTGTGGCCAAATCCTAAAGATCAGTAAATGAGATTTTTATAAGCAAGCAAACAAGCAAAGAAAATCTGTAAACAACACCAAACCTGACTCGGATTATGATCAGAAAAACTAAAATGGTTGCCCAAACTGAACTGCAACAGACATAATTCATCCCTCTGAGCATCTGCTCAAGCTCGCATTTTCAACCTTTTGCAAAGTTTACACTAAATGTCTACCACCAAGGCCTTGAGAACTCTTTCATCACTATTTCCACAGAAGTATGGTATCTTATATCTGTTTTCCAGTAATACACTGAATGTTGTAAAGTTATGAAATTCTAGAGCATGTTAGAAGCTGTAGTGTTATTTCAACATGTCCATTTTGGTTAAGGGACAACACAGAGGAAATGAAAACCTCTGGTTTTTAAAAGCAGTTTTACCACCTTTCTTTCAGTTATTTCCTTCACAGACCCGACATGCAACAAATTATTGAATTTATTCATGAGCAATATTATAATAGTTAAGGCTCATTCCATCATACTTTTATCTGTGTGTTAACTAAAGATGAAGGACCTACCTGTTGGTATGAATTTACTTAAAGAACCGCAGTTGCAAGAAAACATTTCCTAAAAGTAATGCACACAGGATACACCTATCAGTGTTGCTTAATAGTATGCTATTGCGGGGAGGAGTTCTCATAAATGATGAGTAACACATGAATAAAAATTAGATGCAGAATCCTAACTTTTAAAAAATCATTCTTTCCCGTTCTCATAGGTTTCTTATTCTTGTTCACAGTTAATATTTTGTATAGAAAATATGAGTGAACCATTTTTTTAAATACTGTAATGCAGTGAACACATAAGGAACAATTTTTATTGTATTTCTAAATTTTATGTGATTCCTGAGGTCTGAGCCTACCACTAAGCTTTCTGAAGTCTGGATCAGAATTCCCATCTGGTTGTAAAATTTGGCAGGAATCAGCAGTGTGATGTCCATGACATTTGCTGAAAATATGCGCAAATTCTGTATATATGAAATTAATAAAATACTAGCAAGGGTTCACAACAAAAGCTGTAGAGAAGTACACAGCCAAAATAATCCGTTAGAAAGAATGTCTAGAAGTGAGTCACCTAAAACCTGTGGTAAGAAAAGGTATTAAATGGATCAGCTGCTGCAGAGATAGCTATTACTGTATCAGAGCCCTACAAAGGCTTGTGCCAGACTGCACTGTGTCATCATTAAAGCTTCCTGGCAGACAACTCAGTTCCTACTCTCCCTAGCAAGCCAGTCTGTCTGGGGGCTGAGGTGGGGGGAACTATGTAGTACATGACAGAAGTTTATTTCGAAAGGAAAGATGACACACTTTCAACTATTAGGAAGCATAATATTAAAACCTCATTCCATTAACATGGCCATTTTGGAAAGGAACAGTCATTCCAATTTATGTCAAGGCTACGCTGATGCTCTTGGGGATAATTTGATGGGGGAGCTGCATACAAATGGTAGGCATTCCAGTGATGGATAGGACTGAAACCAGTGAAACCCATCCATTTTCCTCCTCTGTCTCTCTTCCTCCTCACCTAGGCTAGAGAGTTGTTAGGGAAAGGGTAGATTTCTGGAGGAGTCTGAGCTGACAGTTTACAGAGGCCTTTTGAAATTAGTCTGAAGGTCTCTCTAAAGTTTAAAAAGATAGCAGAGATATTCAAACAACAAAATCAAAATCTTCCTTTTGAACATTTAAGGAAAGTATAGCCCAGACTTAAAATATTGTAGTTTTAAGCTTAACAGAGGCTTGGGCACTTGCAGTTAAAACAAAGTAGGACAGAACTGATTAAACGGGTAAGAACCATGGTGCTTTATCTTGAGATCATTGGTCCATTTTACTCAATAAAATTTACTTTCACTAACCTGCTCTAATGTTTTCTAGTCATGCTACCTGAGTGAAGAGAGATTAAGTGAGACCTGCAACAAAATGGTGCAATGTAAAGTGCAAAAGAGAAGGACAAAAGAAGGAGGGATCCAAATAACAGGAAAGAAAGAAGAGTAGATGGACAAGTGGAATAATGTACACAATTGAAATTTCCCATTCGGAATTCCTTCCAGGACATTCCGTTCCCCAAGATCTCCTGCTTTCCCTCCCATTGCTTTCAATGGCCTTCCCGTCCCTTAGTGTTTTCCTCTGAAGTTTTGTTTATGCTTATGAAAATTTTGGGGTTCTCTTGAACTTCTGATAGTTCCCTCAAGTGTGGGTGGTGCCACTTTGACTACCGTACATTGGGATCTGCACTTGGTGAACAAGTTCATTGGTAGCACACAGAAGAAAAACAATCTTCCCTCCTTCTTGCCACTGAAACTTTTGTATAAACCTAGAGGTGCAATAAATTATTCTTAAAACTAAAAATCCTGGCGCTGCCTGAACTGGGAGTCTGTCTGGGTCTCCATGCTATTAGTGACTTACATAATTATAAGTGCAGGCTACGTGTACATAAGTCCCATTTTGGATGGGGCAGAGGGCTATTCTCTTGCCCTTTCAACATGTCCAAATACCTCCTACGCTTGAGGTGGGGAGGGAATGGAAATGGTTCAGACCATGAAGATAGGCTGCTCTGAGTTCCAAGGGAAAGAAAAGGTGGGTGCATCCTCATTTTTTCCCATCACAACCAAATTAAGACCAGCTGCCATCCATGGTCTGAACTGTCTCCCATTCCCCCATTTTCCCACTAGTAAGCAAGAGCATCAGGGCCCTTCCAGGGGTTTGACAGCTACTGGGTGGTGGGAGGACACAGAACTGTACATGCAGAGACCCATGCCAACATAGGATCTTGGGAACAAGTTGCCTAGAATCCTAAATGCAACCCCTGACTCTAGTGATCCTACAGTCAGCATATAGGTTTGGATGCCAAATACCGGTATGGTGGCAGATGTCAGCTTATACCACTGTGCTAGTATTAGGATTCTACCATCTTACTGAATAACCTGCTTTATCATTCAGATTTAGATCATCAGCAAAATTGTTCATTATCATGTAAAAGGATGAAAGCCAATACATTTTTTTATTTAAGAAACCCTATTAGTCATGAACAAATGCATTATTCTCTCTACACAACAAGCAAAAGGGGGAGAATGTTAGAATTTGGCATGTACTAACTAGCTTCAGAAGTTCTGCTACCAAACACTGGAGTACCACAGAATCAGAGGAGGGCATGCAGTTCATAGACTAAAAAAAAAACAACACTCCCAGAACAAGATCATATTTCCTGTTGTGAAACTAAGTAAATAAAAGTCTGGATACAGTCTGCCTTGTTGAAGAATATGTGCGTAATCAGTATGGTCTTCAAAAGACTGTTTACCAGAAAGCACATAGCCCACTGCCAAAGTTCCCTTGGAACTGTCTCCAAGGCAGCACCCGAAATGTGATGTTTGCAGTTCTACCAGTAACACTGCTAACTGGCCTCAGCTATATTCCTGTCTAAAATACACATTCCAAATAGACGAGAAAGAGGGTAAACATTGCCAGATAGTGATTAGTCAACTATATTAAAGAAATGCAGGGCAGAAAAATCATGATCAGGGCCCAGTCAATATTTATGCAGCACTCTAAACACATAGGGCACAATAAAAGATCAGCATTGTTTTTAATTCCAGGGATATCAATGGGAGAAATTCAATCCTTGCATCTAATTTTTTAAAATTTACTTACTTATTGACAGATATCTAAAGCATCCTTACACAAAGATAATATAACAGTTTATAAAGTGCACTGCTGGGAGGAAAGTATTAAGAAAGCAGGACTAAGCAAAGACACCATCAGGACTTACTCCATCTGAACTATTCTTCTGACCCACTCACCCATGGCATGCACCCACAGTGCCAAAAGACTCTGTGAGAAGGAGCCCTGAGAGCAGAAGCCTCAAATAGTCACTACAAGCTGAGTCTTCCTCACCCAGAATTTGAAAGTCCAAAATATACCAAAAACCAAATCGTTTCCCATGGGTAGCTGAGATAGTGACATTTTTGCCTTCTGATAGTTCAGTGTATACAAACTTTGTTTCATGCACAAAATTATTGACAATATTGTATAAAATCACCTTCAGGTGTATATGAAGCATAAATGCATTTTGTGTTTAGACTTGGGTCGCATCTCCAAGATATCTTATTATGTATGTATATGCAAATACAGGTATTTCAAAATCCAAAACACTTCTGGTCCCAAGGATTGCACATAAGAGAGACTACCTGTAGCTCCAGAGAGCTACTTGAATTGTTCAGGTTTTCCTGTGGTTCTTGGTATATCTATTACATTTCAGCTCCTTTGAGGAGACTACTCAAAAAGTAGAATTTACATCCATTAAATAAATCAGGTGTACACTTATCTAGAGAGTAAGACGAGTTATAGACCGCCATTAAAGTACGTGCAGAGCGCGTACTAGGGTTAGGGAGGTGCGGTGCTTCCGCACCTCCCTAACCCTAATCCGCGCTCTGCGCGTAAAAAAATTACGGCGCCGTTCCAGACGGTCGCCGTCATGAGGATGTCAGGCTGCGCGCCTCTACACGGGGCGGCACGACATGACGTCCTGCGCTCCGCGCCAGGGCGCCTAGGGCGCCCTTTGCGCGAACCAGGAAGGAGCTCCGTTTCGGAGCTCCTTCCTGGTTGAGGCGCGGCTTTGCTTCGCTGGGCGCAACCTTCAGACGGCGCGCGCCAGCCGAAGCAAGGGAGAAAGGAGCCAAGCGCCCCTTTCTCCCCCTCCCTGCCGCCACGGGGTGTCTTGGGGCTTGAAGCCCCAAGGACACCCCTTTTCAGGCTGCGGGGAAGCGGCGTTTTGCCGCTTCCCCGCAGCCTGAAAAGCGGCAGATCGGGCTCAGTCGGCCGCCGTTCTAGCCACTGAGGCCCCGATACACCGGGGAAAGGGACAGGTACAGCCCGCCCCAAATAGGCGGTCTGTAACCCGCCTAAGTCTCACTGACCTCAATAAGACTTATGCCTGAGTACAACTGTGTCATATAAGACTATACAGGAGTGCTTCATGAGTGGAGCTTTTGCTAGGCTGCTGCTGGTTGCTATTATTATTATTTAAATTATCAGTGTGAAAATTTAAAATAGAATAATAACTTGAGGACAGTGATATAATACCACATTTTTAAGCCTTGCCTCTTACTACATTCAAGCCTCCACGTTTGTGGCTTTGACTTTTGCAGATTTTACCGCTATGTTTTCTCTAGGAATCTCTAGATCCTTCAGTGTGACTCTGCTGAAAGCTTACTATAGAGTCACGCTTAAAGACCTAGACACTCTTAGAGAAGATATTTCTCTAGACATTTTAGGTCCTCCAGTGTTATTCTATGGTCAAGTTCCAACTGATGTTGATGACAGAGTTGTGCTGGAGGATCTAGAGGTTCCTAGAGAGGTTTTTCTCAAGTTAAAAAAAAGTGGTTTTTTATTTGTGGTTTTTCCACTTTCATAGGGATCCAGTGACCCCAGCAAATGTTGAGGGCCCATTGTACATAATATTGTGAAACAATAAGTCTCTTAAGGCAGTGAACCTGGTTAGTATGTTAAACTAAACATTATAACATCCACATTAACAATTTATTTATTATGCATTATTGTAAATACTATGGAGTATTTTCGTCAGTTTTTTTTTAAGAAAATGTGTCACCAAAGAGCAATTTTTCCACAATGTGAACTAGCAACTCTTAACTTATTCAGCAGATGAAAAGCATATCTGCAACATTAAGAATTAAATCTGCATATGTTTTTATGAGCCAAATCTCAGTGCTTAGTCAGAGACATACCTAGTGAAATGACCCAACAGTAGAACTGCTTTTAAACCAAGACTCTGACACTGAACTGACCCTACTAATATAATGGCATGGAATAGTGAATTTCTTAGGAAATTGTGAGGGATGGGAAAGTCCCAGGATATGTTGTTTTTGTTGACTTATATCCCGCCTCTTCCCCACTACAGGGACTCAAGGCGGCATAGGGAAGCTAATGGACAGGAATTGTAAAGTCATGGAGGTTTGAGGAAGGGTACCATGTAGCCAGTCCAACTCATAACAAGAAACCTGGAAGGATAGACATGAGGCTTAAGGAAAGTGGGAGAGAAGGCAGGAATTGGGGCAAGAGAAGACTAATTAAGTGTGGGGTGATGAACATTTACAGTATTTCACATCTGGGACTAGAGAGGATGGTGGAAAAATGACAAATAATGCAAGGACAACAGGATAGGGTACTTGAAAGGAAATTCAAAAACCTGAGGAAACAATAGATAGAGGAAATGAAGAATAGAAGAAAGGGGGGGGGGGGGCCAAGGAGAAAGAAGGAATATGTGGCAGGAAAGAAACTAGTGGCAGGAAAGAAACAAATAGAATATAGAGTTGGAAGAGACCACAAGAGCCATCCAGTCTAACCTGTTTCCATGCAGGAATATAAAATCAAAGTACAGTACTCCTAACAGATGGCCATCCAGTCTCTGTTTATAAACCTCCAAAGAAGGAGACTCTACCACATTCCAAGGGAGTGTATTCTATTGTTGAACAGCTCTAACTGTGAGAAAGTTCTTCCTAATATTTAGGTGGAATCTCTTAGGGAATGGAAGTTTGGATGTGCTGAGACTGAAAAACTAAAAGATGCTAAGTCTAAAGAAGGGGAGCAAATGATGCAGCCCTCCAGATGTTGTTGGAATGAAACTCGCACCAACACTAGTAGCATAGCAGATGGTAAGGGATACTGGGTGCCGCAACTGAACAACATCTGGAGAGTTGCACATTCACACTCCTGGCCTAGAGAGTTTATCAGAGAATTCTGCACATGTAGGTTCTATTGTTATTATGCTTTGGCAACTCTAAAGGGGATGATAGAACCATAACATGGAGGTTGAATGGCATACACTGATTTAAAACAAATACACCAACTCTTTGGATGCAGGTTTCTAGTACTATTTCTGAAGGAAAGTCTTTCTAAAGTTTCTGTAGCTGCTCAAAGTACAGATGACTTCACGTTGAAAAGGAAGTGGAAAAAGCCAGAGAGCAAGAGATATGACTCAAGTACAGCTGGAAATGAAATCAATTTCCAGCAATAAGAAACACAAGTGTATTTTCAAATAAACATATGGTTCTTGGCCAAATACAATATAATGATTACACAAGATTCATGAACTATTTTTCCTTTCTTTTTAAAAAACAAACAAACAATCAAACAAACAAACATACCTGGGAACAGGGTCCCAGGTCTCCTTTGGGCTCTATTCATATTTTGAGATCCAAAAAAGTTTCATTGCTTACTAATCTCATGCAGTATGGCCATGTAGAAAGACTTCTAATGTCTTTTTAAAAATGATGATGATGATGATGATGATGATGATGATAATAATGAATCAATTCATTCAACTCAAGTTTTGACTTCTAAAACCTTATAAAGTTGCCAAATTTCACCTCCAACTTATCTTTAGAATGGAAATAGTAATAGGTTTAATTACCAATAAAAACAGGCAAACAAAATGATCACTTTCTGTATGCATGGCAATAATATTCCTGCCTGAACATTGATTTCTGACAAGGGGGGGGGGCTCCAGTTTTCCACCAATGGGATTACTGCATTACACAAAGAACCAGCAGAAAAATGTCTTGGCAGTAGCCTCCTGCTTGTGGAATGCACTTCCCTGGGAGACATGACTGGTGCTGCCAATGCCCTTTTGCTGGCACCAAGCTAAAACTTGGTTCTTCATCTAAGCTTTTAGTTCTTGAAGACCAGAGGTTGCCTCTGGTCTATGTGGCTGCGACTTCCATCCACTGTTTTACCCTACTGAATTCTATTTTTTAAAAGTGTGCTATAATTAATTTTTTATAAAAGATATGTCCTCCGTTCTCAAGAAAGAAGGCAGGATATAAATATTTATATTAACAAATAAAAATAGGAGACTATAACCACCCATCACAATATATATTGGGCCTTCTCCTAAATCCAAAATTTATGAAAGTACATCTGACAATCCAGAATGAGGTGCATTGCAGATAGGGTTGCCATAATTCTGGACCTCGAAACTGGGACAAATGTAGGACAAAATTTTCAAATGTAGGACATATTTTGTAAAAATGGAGGACACGCCAAAAAAATGATGCTTTTTTAAAAGTGTTAATATAAATGCATGTTTCTTAGGCATGATCAAAATGGAGGACATTTTGACATTGTTCCTAGACAGATGGCAGAAATGGACTTCCCTTTCTGGCCAACCTGCCTCCCCCATTCCAAACAGCACATTTGGGCATCGAAGAGGAGGAAGAGTGGAAAAGGCAGAGGAGGAGGAAGAGGAGAAGAAGGAGGAGGAAGAAGAAGGGGAGGAAGAGGGGAAGAAGAGGAGGAGGAGAAGAAGAGGAGGAGGAGGAAGATGAAGAAGAAAGGGAGGAAAAGGAGGAAGAAAGGGAGGAAGGAGCAGAGGAGGAAGAAGAAGAGGAGGAAAAAGATGAAGAAGAAGGGGAGGAAGAGGAGGAGGAAGAGGAGAAGAAGAAGAGGAGGAGGAAGAAGAAGAGGAAGTAGAGAGGAAGAAGAAGGGAAGGAAGAGGGGAAGAGGAGGAGGAGAAGAGATGGAGAAGAAGAGGAGGAGGAAGAAGATGAAGAAGGGGAGGAAAAGGAGGAAGAGGAAGAAGGGGAGGAAGAAAAGGAGGAGGAGAGGAGGAAGAAGAAGAGGAGGAAAAAGAGGAAGAAGAAAGGAAGAGGAGGAGGAAGAAGAAGAGGAAGAAGGGGAGGAAGAAAAGGAGGAGGAGAGGAGGCAGAAGGAGTAGGAGAAAGAGGAAAGGCTCTTTCCCCTGCCTGGCTTTCTCCGCCGGCGACGGAAGAAGCCAGGGAAGGGAGTGGGGCCTCGCTGAAGGGAAGCCCCAAACCTCTGCCTGGCTTTCTCCGTCGCCAGGGGAGGAAGCCAGGGAAGGGGATGGGGCCTGGCTTTCCCTGCCCCACTTTCCTACGCGCGCGCGCGCACCTGCCACTAGCCCCTACTGAGGCCTGGGCTGGGCAGTGTTCAAGCCCTCACCTTGGAGGCGAGGAAGGCGAGCTGGAGGAGGAGGTGGGTTGGCGCCGCAGCAGCCGCATTAGCAGCAGCGGCAGTGGCCGGAGCGGGCCCCGAAACAGGGGACCAGGCACGGGTGGGGGCCCAAACCGGACCGTGACCGGGAGGGGCCCCCCAAAACCGTGCTGGTCACGGGGGGGCCGTGCTATGGCAACCCTAATTGCAGATAACATATACAGTAATGGTGAAACTATTATGCGTTGTCTTTGTAACTGAAAATTATGAATTGCTGTCATCAATATTCTGATAAGTCTTCATTCAAAAGCAACCAGTTCTTGACGTGGTTTCAAAATTTACATACAGTTTGTCCATTTCCCCAAATTGGCTGGGCTGCTGAATGGACTAAGGACATTAAACTCTTTCACTTTTCAAAGCGTTGCTTCCACAATGCAATCTGGCATGGATATTTGTATGAATATTTTGCAATTGTTAACTGAAATTTAGGCATAGTTTTTTTCACAGTTGTGTTTTTACTTTCATTCCGGGGTTTTTTTCTATTGATTTAGGATTTTTGTTTTGTTTTGCTGTTTCCTTTTGTTCCTGTTTTTCCTTGTTTCCCTTTTTTATTATTTGAATACAACAAAATAGTAGTAAATGGAAGTGGGGAAGATTGGCTCATTCACACCAGTTTTTGGTATTATGCCATTCCCATTGAAGGCATTTGTACACTTCACTTACAAAAGGCAACTTGCTAAGACAGCTTTACAGAAAGCCTAACTAAACCAGAAAAATCTATTAGGATTTTGTAGCATAAACACCGAGAAGGCATATTGCCCCTACTTGCTTCTTTTAAAAAGTAAAAATAACAAAGAAAAGAAAGCAAAAGAAAGAATTATGGACTGTGAGTTTTGACGAAAATCTAAATAATGAAACAGCATCACAGTAGCTACTCCCCCCCAAAACAAAATAATTCCAGATCGTGTGTCAAGAACATGGTCAGATGCATTTTTATTTTGGTCTTTAAATTGATATATTCTCTTTATTCAACTATATTTGAGCTTCTTGTTGTTGCTGCTTTTGAGTACCTTCAAGTCTTTTTTGACTTGTGGCGACCCTACCACTTAATCTTTAGGAACAGTTTCCACTTGTACAGAAAACACAAGTCAACATCATCTCTTTTGTTTACCACTGTCAGAACTACTCATCATATTTATGCATTCAACATTGTATAACACACATATATTTCTCTGTTCATTTGGCGAACTTCAAAATAGAACTTGATGCACTAGTTTTGGATTATTATTCTGCTCACAGATTACATGGAATTTTGCCCAAGATTCCAGTATTTAAAGCACTCTCTACAGGTTTCCATTTCAGTTTTAAAGGGTAAGCTCCAACTGAGATAATTAAGATTGATTTAGTTTCTTTCACTATCTATCTTAAACTCTGAATATATCTTTTCACTATCATAAACTCTGAATGTTTAAGTAACCTGCTGAGTGAAAAGCAATTAAGTCAGAATGTCAAATATACAAGAGAGTTTAGTCTGTGTGTTACTTTGTAGGTACCCTGCTTTCACTTCATTTACATATGTTTAGTTCATACAATAGTTTTCAATCAATTAACTAGAAAAGTCAGTTCTAACAAAAGCTAACTAGCTATTAACCTGTACTCACTATTTCTTTCAAAACAGAATAGATTTAAAAAGTTACTTAGCTTTGATTAGTAGGTGACATACAGTGAGTACTTGGTAGCAATTTTAAAAACCCTGAGATCCAGTATCCCAGTTGGTGAAGTATCCCTTCATGAAAAGATACTTCACCAACTGGGATACTGGATCTCAGGGGTTTTTTTTAATTGCTTCCAAGCACTCACTGTATGTATCCAAATAATTTTCTTTCAGGATTATTTAGACAGTGAAAATAATCCTGGTAGAATCTGGGGAAATCTTTGTTGTTCAGATGCATTTTGAATGCATTGGATTAACCCAGGATAATCAATCTTGGGTCGTCTCGCCCCCCCCCCCCCCCCCCCCCCCCCGGTTTTCCTAAAAGATTCACACTGGTGGCTGTGTGAATAACCGATGCTAATAGACCCAGGATAAAACTCTACATGCCTTGAATGTGTTTACAGTACATCAGCATGATTGAATTCATTTTTATTTGGAGTGCTGACATGTGTGAGCAACATAACTTGCAGAGATGGGCACAGATGCGGTTCTGATTTAAAAAACAGTGTGACAACAAAACGGGAATAAGCGAGTGAGACTATTTGTGTAGTCACGCTAATAACAACAGCATCTGAATGGCCCCTTCCTTTAGTTTACATCTTATATATACACACTCACTTTTCCTTTGACCAGTAATAGAACCTTTCAATATGAACAGCAACAATAGTTTACACTACACAAATTAAAAATAAAAGCACACTTTGACTGAACAGGTCACTTCCTATTGTAAAAAAGGCATTTCCTGCACCTAAAATGGCCCAGGAAGCAACCATGTGGCAACAATGCTCCCAGATAGGTTCTACTTAGTCACCTCCTCTTTCTGCTTCCTCTGGCTTCTGTCTCAGCTCAGCTCAGCTGGAAAGAAGGAAAAGGGACACCAAGGCTACCGAGGGAAGCAACTCCAGAGTCTGATGTGTGCCTCAGAAACAAGTTACCAGTGCAGCCTTTTACCAGCGCAGTCTCCCCTATCAACCACTCTCTGCCCACCTCTAGCCACGGACCCTTAGGAGGTGAAAGGATGAGAAGAGATTAGTATTGCTGGGGCCAACACAGCCGAGTTTGAAGAGAAAGAGTGTGAGGACTTGAAGACACACAACAACATTCCAATGAATTGCCCTGGCAGGAGCCAATGTAGCCCCCTATCATTCAACAATTACCTTCCCCTAGTCTACACTCATGTTGTGATATGAAGGTAAGATATACTTCTAAATGTACATAAAGGTACTTAAAAGCTGTAGTTTTCTCTCTTCAAAGAACAGGTGACCTACTCTGCACACTCAGAACAATGAAGCTTGGGCATGATCCAACCAAAGCTGAATGCTTTTTCCCAGAACTTGTGCATCTAAAAGTGCTTACCTTTGGCTGGATTGTAACCCTTATCTTTTACTGCTTGGGTTATAAGGACAGATGATAAATCAAGTGCCACTGAAGCAAAATGAATGCAACTGTGCTACTTTCTTATGATTGCACCATTTGCCTTTCTATATAAGGTAATTCACATGCTGTTTCTCATCATGCATTACTCAGCATGATTTGGTCATCTTCGACTTGCTCATTACTGCAAAGCTGATCTGATGAAACCAGTCCAAAAGACCAGAAATAGCCCTTTACCTGTAAAAGCATTCAGCCTGAAGATGGTCACGTAACTTTTTCAAAATGTTATCATTCTTTTAACTTGCCTGTACTTACTATTTCTCATCTGGATGGATCAATCCTCCAAACTTTATTATCAGAAGAAAACAAATCAATGTTCAGTGTTTAAACAGTCATATATATTCTCCCTTTTATAGTATAAAACTTACACTGCATAAATTGAAAGGGAAAAAGACAAAAGTACTGAGGAAGCCAAAAAAAAAAACCCACACACACTTGAAGATCTGATTCTAACATGTACATCCAGTGACAATTTGTAAGAGTTAAATGATCCCGTACTTATTTTTCCACCATGTACATCTACACGTCCTTGGCCAGTAAGGAGATGGCCACACTAGTCAAGAGATTCTGAAATGTCTGGTAAGTATCCTTAGGTTACTACCCCCACCCAAAAAAAAAATACTTCTGGCAAGGAGACAGGAACTGTCCATTTCAAAAAGAAATCAAGTGACTCATTGTATCCCACAGGAAACCTCTCAAGTCAAGAATAAACCTATGAACTCCCACTTTCCCCTTTTGGCTTACAATTCACAAACTACTGTTCCTCCACATCTGTGTATTAAATGAAACACCTAAAGGAAGGGAGGTGTAAAACAACAACAACAGGGTACTCAGACACAAAGGAAGACAGGGTTCCAGTACTTCAATTATTCTTGCAGTTCAGAAATTTTAGCAGGTGCAGCCTTCCAAAACCTGCAATGCTGGGATAGAAAAAGCTACACCTGCCAACATTTTCTCCTCAGTGACGGTTACTTGAGTCTTGCTCTCTCACACATCTTAACCCCAGCCCAGGCTACAATTAGCCTTAAGCACAATTCAACAGTCAGTTTTGTGAATGTCTAGTAATTTAAGATTAAGCCAGAATGGCCTACTGGTTTGAGTGTTGGACTATGGAGACCAGGGTTCAAATCCTGGCTCAGTTATGTTAACCCACTGGATGATCTTGGGCAATTCACACATTCTTAGCATTAGAGGATGGCAGTGGCAAATGGTCTCTGAAGAAACTTGCTATAAAAATCCTGTAACAGGTTCACCTTAGGTCAGAAACAACTTGTTGGCACCCAACAACAACAACAACAACAACAACTTAAACTTGCAAGTAATGCTCCTTTTTAAAAGAGGATGTGAAGCAAATAAAAAGCTGTAACAAGGACTCCTATGTGGCAATTCTATGTGTGTGTTTTTAAGATAGAAAGAAATGCAGCAGAACTAAATAACAGAATCAGAGTTGTTAAGAAACCCAAAAGGCCATCCAGTCCAACTGCTGTCATGCAGGAACTCACAATCAAAGCAGCCCCGAAAGATAGCTAACCAGCCTCTGTTTAAAAATCTCCAAAGAAGAAGATCCAAGGGAGTGTGTTCCACTTCAAACAGCTCTTACCATCAGGAGGTTATTCCTAATGTTGAGCTGGAATCTCTTTTCCTATGGTTTGAATCCATTGCTCCGTGTCCTATTCTCTGGAGCAGCAGAAAACAAGCTTACTCCTTCCACATTACATCCTTTCAAATATTTAAACAGGACTATCATGTCTCCTCTTAACCTTCTCTTCCCCAGGCTAAACATACCCAGCTCCCTAAACTGCTCCTCGTAGGCATAGTTTCAGATATTTCACCATTTTGGTTGCCCTTCTCTGGAGACTTTCCAGTTTGTCAACATCCTTCTTGCATTGTGGTGCCCAGAACTGGACACAGTATTCCAGGTTAGGTCTGACTAAAGCAGAATAGAGTGTTGTTATAACTGCTGGCTAATATTTTAAACAGCAGTTTGGAGCTATGATGACATTCCTGCTGGAAAGTATGACTGGCATGAAAGATCAATCAAGACCTCAGTGTGTATCTTCAAACTTCTAAGGAATGCATATTTACCCATCACATGTTCATGAATACTGTGGGAAATATCACTAGAAGACTGGAGTAAGTTGCTACCAACAGGGCTACTGCATAAAGTGGCTGGCATACATATAGAGTCTAGACTGACAATATCCCACTCACCCCATTTGTAATCTGCAATACAATTCTTATTTTTAAGCAAATCTCTCCCTACTTCTCTTTAATATTATTTAGTGAAGGATTATTGTAAAGGGCTATAATTAGTCTTCTATGAAAACAATTAAGAGTCTGAATAGAAAATTAAAGAAGTTTATTAGTATCATTGCCTAACATCTAAACAACTTTTTGGGGGGTTACATTTCCCAATCTTTTCTTGCTTGGTTAAAGTTCATTGCACTACTTTGACCTTTAACTTCTCTCTTTTCACTCTCCTGACTCCTAATCAACCTTTGAGCAAGAGTTAATAGCCTAACAGACATACTCAGCTCACATTCTTTTATAAATGGATTTGGACTACTGAACAGCTGTCAGTAAGAGTGGAATGCTTAACTTATGGCTGAGTAGCTTACTGGAAGATTAAAATATAACTTCTTCTCTTCTGTAACAAATACCAGACATACATTGCCACAATGCAGACATTAATCTGCCCAACTGCCAAACCATTTTTATTTATTACACTTTAAAAAGAATTCAAAGCAACTTACAAAAATAATGTAATGCATTTTTAAAAAATGGCAAGTAGGTCAAAGCAATTTATGAACTGACCATCTAGCAATAAAAACAGCGACCTGCATAATTAAAAAAGGATTCAACAGCATTGAAAACTGATGCAGTCTAGCAAAGTAACCAGTCTCCTTGAACAGTCTACTTAAAAAGCAAAGTTGTCAAAAAACAAACAAACAAACAAAACCCACAAATATGGAGTAAGGTGGGCCTTCCTGGAGATGGCATTCTGCAATATTGGCATCACAGCTAAAAGGGCCCTGCCTTTTCTAGTCACCTACCCAAGTTGAATCAGTAACACACCTACAACTGGACTTCAGCTGTTAATAGAAATGGCCAAAGTAGCACACATGGGAAAAAACTAGTATGCAAAGGGATACTGCAGCACCTTTGAGTCTACCTGAAATATAGATGTTGGTAGAAAGAGCTTTCATAGACTTGAACCTGCTTCCTCAGATGCATGTGCAGAAAACTGTGACTCTGTTGAGCAAACCTGTTTTTGTCCTAACTTTTTAAAAGCTATTTATGTGAATTGCTTTGGCACTGGAAGGTGCATTTTATTTCCCACAACCACCCCAAAAAAGTTCTTAGTCCTTTTGGATACTGTGGTGCCAAACTGTTTAGGACTTTACATATCAGAACCAGCACCTTCATTTCTATTCAGAAATGCACAGAAAACCAATTCAGTTCATAAAATACTGGAATAATATGCTTTCTCTAGCCAACCCCAGACAATTCTGGTCGAAAGTTTCCAGACCCTTTTAAGTGCAGATTGTAGATTCACAGGTCATGTCTCAAGGTTATTAAGGCATGAATGTCTATAGCCATATCAGACTTCCCCATGAAGGGGCACAACTGGCATACCAACCAAAGCTGGTTAAAAGCACCCTGCCAACATTCAAATGAGTGACATTACCAAGGATTTTAATTTTAAATCCTCCCTTTTAAGAGTAAGTGCAATTCAATGCAGACTGCTCCCTAAATCAACATTAAATAACCAAGAGGCTTCTGCAGATTTGCACACTCTAAGATGGAGTGGACAAAGTGTGGCCTGCAGTCTGCATGTCACCCCCAGTGCTATTCTGTAGCCTCCAGGGTCCCCAAGGGGTCAAAAATATTTTTCTTTTGCAAAAAATGTTCTATCTCAAAAATGCCCCAATGCTCTCTAAGTGGTGGAGGCCACATTTCCATCACTTTGGAAGTCCCATGAACACCCACCTGGGTCAAAACAATCCCCCCCCGGTTTTGTTTTGGGGGGTTTTGCCTCAAAATTCCCTCTACGGGACCAGGAAAGGACAAAAACAGTGAGAATGCACCCATGTCCCCTAGAGGATGTGGGTAGCATTTAGGGGACAAACTTTTTTATTTATGCATTTATTTTTTGCAGGAGTAGGTACGCGTGGTGTGCATGTGTGTGGCTCTCCAAGGATTCCTGTAGCCCCCTAGCCTTCCACACTGGCCCCACCCCTGCTCCAAACTCTCCTCTTACATCCACATTTGCTCCCTACTTTCCCACTTTGCACTGATAAGGTTTGCTGGATTGACTGGAGTTGTAAGACCTATGGCTTGCAGCCAATTCCTGATTGATAGTAATCACAAGTTATCCCATCTGGGTAACTTTATTAATGCAGCTCAGGAAAAGAAAGAGGGAACCTTCACCCAAAAGAAGAAGACAATTTGAATGTAGGGCCTTCTTACCCCAACCAATGGTTTAGCAAAAATATACATTAAGGCTACAGTGTGTAATGCAAGATGAGTCAGAGAGCTTTACCCTTATTTAATCAAATGAATCTTGCAACACTGATGCAAGCAGTGGCATTCCATCACTCCCACACTATGCAACTGTCAAAAGCTTCTTGATAATGAAATATTGTTCTTTGAAGGGTGGGGATCTCCAGTACAGAACCTCCAACACCCTCATGAAACCACCATTCTTTTGGCTCTTTGGGAAAGTCTTAATAGTTGCAGCACACATCCAATTTATGCATGCTAGTGGGTGCTCCTGAATCCAGGAGCTCTACACTCCACACACTGGTATATTAATATGCTGTGTCCTGACTTTGAAACCAGGGTTTGACTTAGCTCTCAGGTGAAGGATTGTTAGAAAACTGAGAAGCAGGAGTTCAGCACTAATCCTTTGCATTCTGGTAAGGGTCTAGTTATTTGAGGTGTTTCTGCTTGTGCACCCTGCTTTTTACCAACAAACCAGAATTGTCAAGAATTCCTGCTGAGTGTTTTGGGCAAATGCCTCTTAAGCCTTATTCTCCATTGCTTAAAGTCTCCTCTAAGTACTGACACTTTTAAATCGTGAACCATCAACTTGTTTTATTTATAAGTACATGCATTACAAAGGTATACAGAAGATGCAGGTACTTTAGTACTTCAGAAAAGGTTATTTTTTGCAAAACTTCTGCTACTATGCTTACTGTTTCAATTGCATTTTCCATATTTAACTGCTAACTTCAGATTCTTGTAGACTCTCTCAATAATGATCAAATGTATTTATACTCAGAAAATTGTAGTTTATTTTCTCAAGGATTACATACTTTGTGCTTTGTCCTAGACAACTTGAAAACTCTTTAGTATAATGTTGGCTTACTAGAGGTAGATGCCAACTTCTTGATTTTGGTTACCTTTTAATCAATTCTTGAATCTATCACATGGCCCATTTCCAAAAGCCCTCAAATGCTTCATAACTTCCTTGAAACAATTTTAGCTGACACTTAATGGACTCCAAAAGACAAAAGGCAACCTAGACCAGACTTCAGCATGAACATGAAGTCCTCCATATCCAAACATCTCAAGTGGATGGTGCAATATCTTGCAGCAGTGGTTATTAACTTCTTCAATACGGATCCCTTTTAAATATCTTTTGTTGCCGCTGACCACCAACTCAAGATTTAGAACCCTAAAATGAATCAACCATTTATTTAAATATTTAGTTGCTTATCAAGGGTCTTCAAATTTAAAAGGAAGGAAGAAATAATTAAATGCACATAATCTTATTATATATTTATTGAACTGATTCCATACATGATGATGATGATGATGATGATGATGATGATGATAATAATAATACCTGAACACCATCGCCTAACACTGTATTACTTGTTAATTTTAATTAATTAATGAGAAGGCTAGTGCTGCATTCACTTACAAGTCTTGTTATGTCAGGCTTAATAACTGGAATTGGTATTCTGAGTTCTGACTCTACATTTTTCAAACAGTTCCTATACGAAATGTTTCCTCATTGTTGGAGGTCAGAATATACTTGGAAACATTTTATACTCCTAACACAAGGATTTAAAAAAAAATAATGTCTTCCATCTTGCCATTTGGAAAATTCTCTTTTGATGTGCAGAAAATCTTGCATCTACAGTTGTCCCTCCGAATTAGCAGTTTTGGGAATTGCAGATTTGATTATTCGTGAGTCCTTAGCTGTGCGCATGTGCACTCCTCCCTCTTCGTCCCTCCCAGGCATTTTCCCTGGGAGTGACGGAAAAGCCAGGACAGTGCGTGTGCACAGCTAGGGACTTGGGAATAATTGAGCTCCCTGAAGTCTTGGACTGAAGGAGGAAGCGGCAGGCGCGCCCTCCTTCCTTTCCCTCCAAGGCGTGAGAGAGGTCCCTAGATGTTTCCCAAGCCTTTGGAGGGAAGGGAGAAGTGGCAGACGCACCCTCCTTCCTTCCTTCCCAAAGCCTGAGAGAGATCCCCGACTTATCTCAAGCCTTGGGAGGGAAGGAAGAAGCTGCTAGCACGCGCTCCTATGCCCTTCCAGCATCTCAAACAGCTTGCTAGAGTTGTTTGAGAGTTTGGAAGGGAAATGGGCGTGCGTGCTAGTCCCCGCCTATTATTTGTGAATTTTTCATATTCGCAAAGGTCCTCCATGCCTAACCCCTGTGAATCTGGAGAGAAGACTGTATATTTCTAACTCTAGGAATGCAAAATGTTTTGTGCCATTCTATGAAAAGTGAGAAGTTCATGCACTCCTATAAGAAGCCACACTGGTATCTTCCTATCCTCTGGGTTGAAGGCAGCAAGTACTATCTCGGGGGGGGGGGGGATGTCTAGTTTCATGCTAGTTGCCCAACACTCATAAAAAGAATTTAAAAGAGAAAGAAATATATTGTTTGCAATCCTCAGTTTTACAGCTCTCTTAAACACTGTTATTTCATTGAGATTATTTTGAAACAATTTAAAAACAATTATATCTTCAACTACATGCTAAAAAAGGTAAAGACATCAAAATTGATTATTTCATAAAATAAAAGTCTTGATGTAGATCAACTCATCAGTGTTTGTGGGAAAGTCTCCAAATTAAAAAAGGGAAAAAAAACATAACAGCAGCAGCAAGAACAAGAGTTTAAACAAATATGTTCAAGATTATAGGTTATCATTTAAAAACTTTGGGCTTGGAAGCTCTGAAAGTGTTCTATGCTCACTCCACAAATTGTCACAATCACAAGTTGCCTTGGGACTCCAGAACAGAAAGAAAACAATCTATGCTGTCCACCATCAGCCAAGGGACCTTCAGGTGCTAGGAGGTTGCAACTACTGCCTCCCAGGAAGAACATTACACACAACAAGAGGAAGATTAATCTGGCCATCCCAGCCTCCAAAAAGAACACTCTGTTCCACTTATCAGCTACCCTGCAGAAGTGAGAGGAAACACACCCTGACCTCTGCTATCTGCCCGAACAGAGACTGCTAGCTCACCTCTGTCCCAGAAACTTAGTTATTGTTGTACTCTGGAATCCCCTCTGGCACTGCTGACTTGGGGATTCTGAGAGTTGTGGTCCAAAAATAACTTCACCAAGCTTTGCTCTGAATGAGACCACCAGAAAGTGAAGACCGGCACAGTCCCAACTGCATGCCAATGATTGTTAACATACTACCATATTTTGGCACTGTGACTTTGATCTCCCTCTTTCACCTTTTCCCACTATTCTCCTTCGCTTGTGTGTCTTGGATTGTTGGGGATTTTTTAGTTTGGAAAACTGACAACAATTCTTCTCTCTCTCTCTCTCTCTCTTTTAGCAAAAAACAAAACAAAACAATGATGTAAGCCATTTTGTAAGAGCAATGCAGGATAAAAATATAGAGCTGCAAATTAATAAGGCTAGCCTAATCCAGCATGATTCTCACAGCAACACTGGTTATTTTTGTCCCGTGCTCTGCAGCAATCTCCAGCACTGAAAATCTGCATCAAAGAGTTTTCTAGCCCTCTGGAAAAGTTGTTTAGATTGCATGGGTAGCTAGGAGAGCTAGAGGAGGAGACTACATACCATCCATCTGAAGAAACTGCCTCCTTGAGTGCAATGATTGTGCTGGATTACTGGCCAGTGATTTCAGATGAATGATGAGATACCAGATGATGGGCTGATAAAAATTATCATGTAGCATTCTATAAACAGAAACATCATGCTAGATGCAACCCTGTTTTTGGATCTTTTTGGCAAAATGCACATAACCTTGCATTGTGAAATAACAATTCTTTAGGCATAAGCCTCCATATTCTGCCCAACAGCCTACTCTAGTCTCTTATTATTGATGAATTTAATATCAGCACAGGATTGACCTCTAGTGGACAAATGTTTAAGAGACAGTTCAGCAGAATTTAGATAAATTTAAATACAGGCACCCAATGCTTATTAGCCCTTAATTATTGGTTTGAGTGTTATCACTGTGGAGTGCAGGGTTTGATTCACAGCTTGGCCATGAAACCTACTGAATGACCTTGGGCAAGGCATATAGTCTCAGCCTCAGGAGAACCGCAATGGCAAACTTCTGAACAAATCATGCCAATAAAACCCCATGATAGGGTCAACATAAGTCAGAAATGACTTGAAGGCACACAGCAACACAATAACTGTTTATTGGACAGGTTAGGAACTAGAGCACTGTCAAAAGGTGGACATCATAAAATGGTGCGGAATCAACTGGGGGGGGAGGCATTGAGTCAACTGAGAAGAAAAGAAAGCAGCACAAAGATGCAAAACTATCGTGAAAACACTGACAAAAGAGTGGACCAAACATCAAATATGTGGTACTTGATAGCAATACAGAATAGTTAAAAGAGTTGATTGTCAAAAAGCAGGAAAATGCCTGTATCATTTTCTATTTAAATATGTGGACAGATAAGAATACATTTGATCACATGTCAAAGAGATTTTGAAGATGTGTATTTATCGACGTGCTCCGTAATACATCACCTGCTTGATTAAAAAAAGGAAGAAAACTTCTTAAGACTCAATTCAGAGGTCAGATCTGATTGCCAAATCAATGATGGATGATCAGTAACAGCAGCATAAATTACAGTGGCCCCTGTGGATACCAAAATCCATGGAAGCTCAAGTCCCGTTAAATACAATGGCAGAGTAACATGGAGTCCCTTATATAAAATGACAAAATCAAGGTTTGCTTTTTGGAATTTATATTTTTTGGAGTATTTTCAATCCGTGGATGCTTGAACCCATGGATAAAAAAATCCATGGATATGGAGGGCCGACTGTACAATTGTCTTTCCTTCCCATCCACAGTAAGAGATAACTGCAGATTGTTGTGACACCTAATTTCCACTAATTATAGCATGCTTTAGAACTAAGAACTGTAAGCATGGTTTGAAATTATTTCAATTCCTAGTCAAAACATAGCATTAGTTACTTGGATGCCATAGCAAACTACAATTACCTGAAACTGAGGAGCACAAGAGCCTCCGGAAAAGGGAGCAAGTGCCACATGGAAATGCTCTCAAGTGTCATGACTTGGCTCTGTAGCCTCTGTCATAACACACATGTGTAGCCACCAGGACACACATACTAAACAAGAAAGCCAATGGCATAGGTGCAAGACTGGGACTCCAATAATACGAAAGCCTTGAGTTCCAGAGCACACTAGTCACCACCATGGCCTTGATCTGTCCAGTACCTGAGCAGGAAACAGGAAAGGGGTGACTGAATGCTAACCTGCAGGCTGGGGAACTGACTCTTCAAGTCTTTCTATCCTCAGGAAGGCAGCAAACCCCAGGAAGGACAATCAAGCTTGGGATGTCTCATATGGAACTAGGAGCTCACCAGAATAAATTGCTTAATCTTCAACCTAAAGCCTGCAATTGTCAGTCAACTGCAGTAGACTCTGTGAATTCTATATGTACAGTATACATACACTCATATGCAGTACTTTGCAAACAGATTAAGTATTTGCATAATGTTAAGACAAACTTGGAATTCCTCACTTAAATTTCTGTGAATATTTACTTGTAACCACCAGGTGGCAATGTAAAACTCATTTCAGAACAGAACAATCTGAATTAAGGTACAGCGGGCTCATGGTATCTGCTGGGATTTCATTCCAGGACCCATGTAGATAACAAAATGCATGGACGCTCAAGTCTCATTAATGGATAGTAAGATGGTGTCCCTTATACAAAATGGGAAAATCAAGGTTTGCTTTTTGGAATTTATATATTTTTTGGAATAATTTCTAATTGTGGATACTTGAATCCGTGGATAAAGAATCCATGGATACGGAGGGCTAAATGCACAACTAACATCTGGCCTTGAACAGAAGAGTTAAGAAAACCTATTACTGTACCTTGGAAGGACAGGAGCAATCTGTCCTATTAAAGCACTGAAAGTGGTAACCTCGCTTCCAATTCTTATTCTGCCACAAAGGTTGTGCTTGTCTTTTGGCAATCTGGAAAACAGAAGATATCCAGGGGGTAAACTGGACAAATAGTGAGCAAAATGTGTATAATGATCTTTGGGCAGGAGAGGTTATGTTTTCCTAAAGTAAAAATGCAAACTATTATTATTTCTTAATGTGTACGAATCTGCCAACATTTTTACAAGATACAGTTCACATGCAGCCTTTGTTTTCTTTTCAATACTGTAGACAGGTCATGGACCTTACAGGATCCCATTGCCTTCTGATATACAAAGGTTGTGTAGTTGTGGGCAGGCTGATACTCTGGAACAATGAGGATCATGTTGCTACAGAGCAGGAAGGGTTAAAAATCACAGTGCTAAAAAGTTAAATTAATCTTTGGGGTTCAAAGGATGGGCTTTGCCAGAATTTGAAATCATAAGGGCAGAAATTCAGAGATTTCAATGTATTTTCAGAGTCCATCAGAGTTTATACATAAACTCTGCAAAACGCATGTGATAAAAGGTAGATCTCACATTATGTTAACTGTATATGCTCCCTAGAGGCAGCATGGTGTAATGGTTTGAACACTGGATTAGGACTCTGGAGAAGAGGGCTTGAATTCCTACTTAGCCAAGGAAACCCACTTGGGCAAACCCCCTCTGAACAAATCTTGCCAAGAAAACCCAGTGAAAGGATAACCTTAGGGTCACCATAAGTCAGAAACAACTTGAAGGCAGACAAATCCTCCCAGTTAATGCTAGTTTGTTTGGCACACCAGAAGTATTTAGTATTTAATAAACTACAAATATAACAGCACTTGTAACCAATCTCACTATATATGCACTAAAGATGTAGCTAGCTTGGCATTCTGTTTGTGGGAAAGTTAGGTGATTCAACATTGATACTCTAGTTTTAGTAACTGGGAAAATGTCTGTTGAAACACAGGGGGTTCTCATGTAGAAAGTGTCAATAGGTGTTTGCTTCAATGTGAATGCAAAACCTACACCTGCTTTCCTCCTACTTTCTCTTCTCCATGATAGACAATGTCCATGTATTCCAACAAAGAGTCTGACAGAAGTTTCCAAGTAGTTTAAGGAAACCACTGTTTAAGATTTCCATGTGAAAATACCTGTAGCCTGTTCAAACGCATCCTGGTAGGAATCCATACTTTGTACCCTAAATTCATATATATCCCACTAAACATGTGAAGTTTATCCCAGCTCCGTGGGCACAGTATTATGTCCCCACTTTCATACTTGGATGCTAACCTCTCCTATGTCTCAAATTAGTTTGATGTACAGTCAGGGGCACAGGACCCCCATAAAAGTGGAAAACCGCAAATAATTCTAGACCCCACTAAAACCATATTTAAACACACTAAAAGCATGATCTACAGATTCAAACCACCATGAATGCCTTCAAGGAGGTGGGATTCCTTCACAAGGCAGAAGTGACCAGCTGCCAGGACTTGCCGCAGCCTCTACTACTGCCTTATGCAATTTTTAATAGGGACTTACAAGCCTTGTTTGCAGTCTCTCAGTCTTGCAAGGCTTCCAGCCCTGATTAAAAATGACATAAGGGAGCAGCAAAAGTGGCAGCATATAATCTGTGAGTAATCAAATCTGCAAAAGTCAAACCACAAATGTGGAAGGCTAACTGTATTTTCATTTATACCCCAGGAATTTCGTTTGATTAGGACTTCTCACTTTGTCCTTTCCATAAAAATCATCTTCTAACTTACATGAATAAGTGGGGAAAATATGAAGAAAAAAGAGTTGACAATTAAAGATTCTCTACTTAATGGCATCATTTTTCCTTTAAACAGAGAGAAAAGAGGAGACAAAGGTCAAGATCCTGGAGAAATGCAATTCACCAGAAGCATACATTAGGAGCTGGTAGAGGGTTTTCCCTCTGCCTGGCTGCTCTGCCCCTCCGCATAATGATTGCTGGAGACCTTCTGGAAGGATGACCAGATGTTATAACCACAAAGGAGGACATAGCACTGCAAAATGTAGGATGTTCAAGAAAAAATTAGAACACTGAAAACTACAAACTCTAATATAAATATAAATTTACACTTCTTAGTCATGATCAAAAATGGAGGAAATATAGGATATGTCCTAGAAAAGGAGGACATCTGGTCATCCTGTTCCTGGGGCATCTCTGTGTCCTTGGTCACTGACTGGCTACAGTGGCATGCATCATCTTGTATCAGTTGCTCTGAGTACAGAGGACAGCCAAAGCAAGTTCTGCCTGCAGCATAAGGCTACTCTTTCTTCTGTCTGTAGCCAAAAACAGACAGAACGAGTTTGGATGCATCCTCACTGCTGATTCAGTGTCTGAGGAGATGAAGCTGTGCACAAAAGCCTTTCAGATGTTACTGTGCATCACAGCTGGGGCCTTGCAGGAGGTATCTGATACCTCCTTCTGTAATGTCCACAAAAATATGTATGCTTCAATGACATCTGTGTATTAACACAAGAGAAAGCCAGTGTGCTGTAGTAGTTTGAATGATGGACTGTGACCCTGGACACCAGGGTTTGATTTCTGCTTAGCCATGGAAACAGGTTGGGCAAGGGACACACTCTCATTCCCAGAAAACCCCATGATAGACTGGACTTAGGGTCACCATAATTCATAAATGAAATGAGGGCACACAACAGCAGCAGCAGCAACAACAAAAATTAATACTGGAAAAACCAAGGAAGGAGGTAGCTGAGGAAATTAGAAACCAGAAATACTGAAATTAAGATACAGAATATATATGATTTCTCCATGTGCTGATAGATGTCTAATTTAAGGTGAACAGGCAGCACAGCACATAAACTAAGACATGCTAATCTGATTCAGGCAGAAGTCAATACTAATATGGAAACAAAAGCTTCCACATCCCTATTTCTTACTGAATGGGGAAAAAAATCCCAAAGTCAAAGAATCCTCACAATTCTGAGAGATGTGGTCCCAAAAAGGTAATTTTGTCAAACTCTGGCAAGCACTCTTGCAAACAGGTACTGTGCGCACAATTCTGAAACCAAAATTGGCAACAAGGGCTCTGTCATATAACTGATGATAGTGTGATAAGCAGAGGAGTGGCCAGATAGCCCCTGCACTAAACTGTTTGCTGATACAGTACTGATGCATATCTGACAGGACTGTATGAGCACAGCTGGATTAGAAGGAGGAAGTAATTGAAGAAAAAGCAAGGCTGCTCATTCATATACATGAACCAATCATCTGACAAAACATTATAAACAGGATTTCACTGTGATCACAAGGCCAAACTTAGTATGAAATGGTCTCTAACAGGCTATGTTGCTCAGAGTGATTGTGTGTCCTAGCTTTAAAAATGTCACACAAGTTTCCTGGCACAGTAATACAGCCAGAAAGTAAAATAACAGCCTGTGGTACTGTCATGTCTCTCTCTCTCACACACACACACACACACACCGCCAAAAAAACACCACCCTGGTAATGGGAACCTTTAACACAATCCAACATCAAAATATCCTGCTTGGCTTGGTCTAATACAGTGGTTCTCAACCTTCCTAATGGCGTGACCCTTTATTATAGTTCCTCATGTTGTGGTGACCCCCAGCCATAAAATTATTTTCATTGCTATATGCAAATATGTGTTTTCCGATGGTCTTAGGTGACCCCTATGACAGGGTCGTTCGACCCCCAAAGGGGTCCCGACCCACAGGTTGGGAACCACTGGTCTAATATAACCTAGAGTAATACCATGATCTGAATCTTCACACAGGATGCAAATCCAATTTGTATAAGGGAAAAGGGTTGAGGAATAAAGGAATCAAACATTAACTTTGAGACTGATTTATTTTAGCAAGAGATTTCATGGAGACCAATCCACTTCTTCAGATGGATATCTTAAGATACTGGACCATCTGAAGAAGTAGATTGGTATCTATGAACTCTCTTGTTAAAATAAATCAATCTCAAAGATGTTGCTTGTTTCTTTCATGCTAAAATAAATCAGTCTCAAGGGCACTGCTTGATTCCTTGAGGCTTTCATCCCCCTCAAAGTTGGAATTGTTGAAATAGACTAACAAAGCTACAGTATCTCTTTGAAAGTCAGTGTAATAATCAAACTATTTTTCCCAGTCCAATTTTGGTTCATTAGATTTTCGCAAATTTGTCCCATAAGATTTTTCCCCCTTTGTTCTGCCTAAATCTTAATGCAGACTTCTACATTTGGCATTCTGAACCATTTTTTGAGAAAATATAGTTATAACAAACATGGAGGATAAGGGGTCATGATTCTATGTCAGAGAATGTGCCTCCCATGCTGAATTTTTCGGGTTCACTGCAAAGAAAGAAGGCAGCCAAGCCTGGAAAGAGGCCTATCTGTGATCCTGGGCAGCCATAACCAGCTGACAGCATATCAAATTAGCTGGAACCATAGTTTTATTAGGTGTAAGGCAACTTGGTGTGCTTTCCCCACTCCTGCTGCCCTGGTATGATTTGTAACTAGATGATTTGTGTAGATCAGTCAATGTTAGGGATTTAAATTAATAAACACTGACTTTTTCTGCAGCATATAACTGTAGATTAAAGCCAACAAAGAACACAGAAATCTAAACATATCCTATTAGGGTTAGAAACTTGGTGGGGGAGGGATTTTGAGACTGTCTTAATAACAGTTAAATGCAGACCTTAATACCTTATACAAGATGGGAATTCTCAAATCGTCTTTGTCCTGCAATTCTTTCAAAAACATTATCCAAAGTGTCTTACAATCAATAATTTACACAGTATAGAATATAATAATAATAATAATAATAATAATAATAATAATAATAATAATAATAATAATAATATGTTTTATTTATAGACCGCTATTCCGCTTTGATCATAGCGGTGTACAAGTAAAAAATTGCAATGACAAATACAAAGTACTGTACAATCAAAATATTTTAAAAAGAAATAATTGACATTAATTTAAAAAGACATGTAAACATGACTATATGAAAAACAGTAGAACCACAGCACATAACAACTGTTGCATTAACACAGATCTAAAAGATATTGTTATAAGTGACTGATAAGCCACTAGCCTCACTGCAGAAACTACTCCCCAATGAAAACCTTTTCACTTGAATCAGGTCCTCAGCTTTGCCCTTATGCTTTTTCCATTCACTTCAAAATATGTTAGCACAATCATTTTAAATGCATGGGACTTCACTGAGGTGAATGCATGTTAGGTCCAATCCCTCCTATATGATTAAAGCCAGTTTTCCCAGTACTTGGTGTCCCCTTGCTCTATGGAGTACCGTCTCTTGCCCCTCACGTAATTCAGGGACTCAGCAGACTGCTGCTAAGAGTCAGCGCTGCAGCACCCCTGGAAGCCCTGGGTTCGGGATGCGGCAAACACATGCCAAGCCCCCGACCCAGCACAAAAAGAAGGCACAAAAAGCGGCTTCTTTTTGTGCCACAGAAACAGCGCCCTTTCCAGTACTGCCACAGCTTTTCCACAGCACTTAATAATAATTTTAATTTGTTTTATTTATATACCGCTATTCCAAAGATCATAGCGGTGAACAGCAAGTAAGCTAATTAAAGACGCGGCGTGACACCATCCACTATGCGGTTGGTCAGGCAGTGTGATGCCAGTGTGAGGGCATGTGGTCACCACGACCCCACTCTGCCCTCACACTGGTGTTTTTTGCTGGTCTGTTGAGGGCCTCAGTTTAAAGTCCTCCTGTTAGATGTCTGAGACTCCTAGAAAATACTCTCCCCCCACAACTGCTGTGTGATGAAACTGATCTCCTGTCAGATCTCTCTTCATGAAAATGAAGACCACAGTCCAAGAATCCACATCTTTCCTGATGGCAACATTGGCAGAGCCAGTTGTTCACTTCTAGTATTTTTCTCCCTCCTCCTGGGCTCCGTCCTTTAAGAGGAAGGAGTGATGAAATAACCTGTGCACCAAGGTCCTTTAGCTTCCTCCCTAGCTTCTCCTAGTCTCTTGAAGTATGTTGAAGGCTATATTTTGCTATATCATTAGTTTCACCATGGATCAGAAGAAAGGGGTAATGGTTAGTGAGGTTTATGAGTCTTGTCAGACTCTATTACTTCACACATCTTCACCCCCTGGGAGACAGCACACTTCTCAAGACATCTTATCAGGCCCACACACTACAGCTTTTTCCCCTCGCAACAGGGAATCACCCATTACTATTACACATCTCTTCTTCTTCGTAGCTTTTCCATTCATAGAACCCATCAAGGTTGCCTCCATTCCTTCAGAGGTGTGAGGCTCTTGTCTCTGTTCCTGTGACTCATAATCTTATCAGTTCCATTTTGGTGGCCAAATGTAAAGATTTTTTTTTTTAGATGCTGTGGGGGGAACTGGTGAGACAGATTTGCCTGCCCTCTCTGTTTTGCTGTTCATGCATGATTAGTATTCTGGAGGCTGCTGCTGTTTGCATCACACATGGATACAGTTGGATCTGCTAGAGTACTCTTTCCCATCTCAAACTTTCTTTATTGATCTGAAGAGATATTACTACAACCTGACACCAAAAATCTGTGTTTCTTCAACCCTCCTTCACCATTCTCCAAATGCTGATGCTGCTAAATACTTCTAGCTAGACAGAGGATGAAGAAATGTAGGGGCTGGGCAGGTATACAAATTCTTTATACAATGGAGCTTCACTGTCAGGCGCTGTTAATGAAAGCATGCCTGTGTACAATAACATGTCAGCTAATCTCTTTTCTTGCCAACCAATTACTTATTACAGTTTGTGTATCTCTTATCCAAATGCTTGGGACCAGAAGTGTTTTGTATTTCGGACGTTTTTGTATTTTGGAATATTTATATTTGCATATACCTACATAAATGAGATTCTTGGAGATGGGACCCAAGTCTAAACACAAAATTCAGTATATTTCTTGTACATCTTTTGTGTACACTGAACCATCAGAAAGCAAATGTGTCAGCCACCGATTAATTATAATTATTTTATTTTATTTGGTTTTTAGATTTTACTGGTAGATGTCAGATAAAAGAAACTTTAACCCATACTATATAGCAGCATTACCATAGTTCCAACTGCTCCTGAAAATATCACTCCATATTTGTGTGTCTGTGTGTGTATGAATGATGTTGGGTTGAGAAGCAGTTATTAGATACATTACTCTTTTCCTATAGTGTCTTAAACTATACTAAAGTATCTCGAATTATAACTAGTAAACATGCATCTAAAATACACATTATACCTGCCTCCAGAAATTATGCCATTTTACCCTGAAGGAAAGGGTATGACGATGCCAGCATACACAAAGTCAGCAGATTAAAAGATTTAGGATAGCATTCTCTATGATAATTTTCACATATATTGAAAGTTTCTAAATCCTGACTGCATTCAAACATGTATGGCAGTTTGAAGTGGTACAGCAGTATGCAAAACAGGTCATGTGTGTGTTTATGTGTGTATATATATATATATGTGTGTGTGCGTGTGTGTGCATGCGCGCACACTTTTTCTGTACTTTTGCAACTTGCTCACAGCAATTTGTTAAAGATCACAGAGAACCCTACACAGCTGATCATGGATATGGATATATATAACCCGGCATTATTTGTTTTCATCTAACACACACACAGTTGTATTCCTCCAAGTTACTGGCATTTTAGGAAAAGTAAACTATACCACGGGCTTTACTTGCTTGGCTGCAGAAACATTCACAGATGACTATCAATCAGGAATGCAAGATCACGTATAGCCTCTTTTTGTTAAGTGCTGCAATTCTGGTTTAGCAAGGGGTTGACCATGAAACAGGAGAACAGTTCATTAACAGACACTACCTGTTCTCTGAGCCATGGAAGACAAGGTTTAGGCAATGCTAGGAGCTGCATCCCAGCAACAACTGGGGGGCTGCTTAATTCCCATCCACTGCTTTAAGCACTACCTCAACACAGAGCGGTTTAATTACCCTTTGCTATGAATTTTCTACTTAGAGATTCAGCTCTGTATTTCATGTGGAGAACAGAATGTCAGGCTGGGTAGTGAAAACCCACGTTTTTTAAATCCCTGCATAGCTAAAAAAAAAAAAAAAGCAATGTCAAGAAACTATCTGTCCCTAACATACTATGTAGTATCTGCCTTCAAATGCTCTTCTTCTTTGTTTGTTTTTTCCCCAACTGGATATTTTAACTGGAGCGACTGGAGTTCATAACAAAATAGGCATTTTATTAGCATAAAATTATATTCTACTCTCAAACCCAAAAGCTGTTCATTCTCTCAGGATTTGCTGTACCAATGCACCAGGTGATCACTAATGTCCTCGGGCAAGTATCTACTGGTTATGTGTATTATTAAAGAGTTTGAAAATGAGAAATTAGTAAATAAGAAACTACTAGTTGCTTGATTCCACAGTTTTCCGGAAGGGAGATAACCCTGTATACACAGCTGTCTGGTATTAATCTGAACACAACTGTTTTTATGCATTGCATAGCTACATCAAGCCACCCTCCCCCCTTTGATAGGCTAATATGGAAACAATGTGAAGCAAGATAATAATAAGATAAGTCATTGAAAAATTATACAAGCCACACTGCCCTTCATGGTTCATCAAATCACGTGGATATTATAGTTTGTTTATTGGTACAAAAGAGGATAAAACTACACTAACAGTTTGCGTGTAACCAACAGTCCATACAGAAGACTTTTGCGCCAACACTATTAGGTTTGGAAATGGTATCTTGTACATAGAAACCTACCAGAGTGAAGGAAAATCAGGCATGACTGAGGTTGCAATCCTCATGATAATTTCATGAGTGTAAGCCCCACTGAAAAATGTAAGACTTACTTCTAAGTAAACTGGTATAGAATTGCTGTTTCTCTCTTTCTCTTTCTCTCTCTGTGTATTTAACCTCAGGACCTCTGAACTTCTGGAGCTCTGGAATCAACCAAACTGTCACAATTAATTTACTTTTTTTTTTTTACAGATTTTCGTTGCACAATAGTTGCACATCTGTTGCTTATTTCTTGTGCAGGATCCAGCTTTCTTTCCTCAAGCTATTGTGTCTATTATGAGAGGGGGGTCACATTTCCCCAATTTAAGTTACCCATTCATCGTTTGTGTTCACGTTGTCCTTCCAGATTTTTTTTAAATGAATACATTTTAATAAAAACAGCTAATAGTCTGGTGGTACTTTAAAATAATAAAAAGTTGCATTTATCATAGGTTTTCTTGGAATATGGCTCACTTCATCAGCTGTATGTTTATGCCAGACAAAACATGTTAGTCTTTAAGGTGTCAAAAGACAGACTAACATGGCTACCTGCCCATTTGATATTTATATTGAGAAAACCAGCAATACTGTAATTACATTAGATAGAATGAACTAAAGAGAGAGCATAATATAGTGGTTTAAGCACTGGACTACAACTCTGGGGACCAGGGTTCAAATTCCAGCTCAGCCATGGTAGCCCACAGGATGGCCTTGAGCAAGTCATACTCTCTCAGCCTCAGAGGAAGGAATGGTAAACCCCTCTGAGCAAATCTTACCAGAA
Organism: Sceloporus undulatus; assembly: GCF_019175285.1. NCBI lineage: Eukaryota > Metazoa > Chordata > Lepidosauria > Squamata > Phrynosomatidae > Sceloporus > Sceloporus undulatus. The sequence continues at coordinate 91,515,089 of NC_056525.1, forward strand.
AACCCTGTGATAGTTTGCCTTAGGATCACCATAGCATGAAAATGACTTAAGGCATGCAACAAGATGACAAGATTCTGTTATATATTTCAAATATCAGCAGTTTCTCAAGACTGAGATTGCAGTCTCTCTTAAAATACAGGCTCACAACTTGAGGAGCCTCTGATTCTGATATTGCTGCTGGAGGTGCAAGTTGCAGCAGGAGTCAAGATTGCTTCTACCAACTTAAAGGACTACATGCCTCCATTCAGCATCTTCTTGATAAGATGTTAAAATATAGGTTACCCAATAAATGATTGTATGTATCCTCAAGTAGTTGAACAACCATATTCACTGAAATATTCATTAATGGCTCTGTATTGTGTAGTGTAGTGGTTTAAAAGTTGGACAATGACTCGACGGTTCGAGTCATTGCTCAGCCATGGAAAAATCACTGGGTGACTTGGGTGAGCCACATATTCACATCCCCAGTTCCTCTCGAAGCCCTGGCTGATATCTGAAATAGGGCAATGGCCAGGGCAGTGGACACAATTGCCCCTAAGTGTCCTCTCACACAAAGTGGAGCTAGACGTGCCTTCTGGTTTACCAGGGAGCTGATGATGAAACGAGTGGGACGGAGACTATAGTGGTGATGGCAGAAGACTCAAGAGTGAATCTGACCAAACACGGGCTAGAACCCACTGGAAAGCCTATGCCATGGCAGTGGTGGCAGCTAAGAAACTATACTTTTTTGCCACCATTATGTCTGCACAGTGTCATCCAGCAGAGGTGTTTCGAGTTGTCAAGGGCCTCTTACATTCTGGACCCCAAGAGGGAAACAAAGACCACCCGACAGCTCGCTCTGAGGAATTCGCAAGACACTTTGCAGTCAAAGTCACTCTGATTCGTTCTGACTTGGATGCTGTAGTTCGGACAGTTCCAGTGGATGTAACCATAGCACCAGCTTGTCCCATATTATTGGATAAGTTTCAATTTGTGCAGACTGAGGATCTGGATATGATCCTTGGAGAAATGAGGGCCACCGTGTGCATACTGGAATCTTGCCCTTCCTGGCTTTTGAAATTAGCTAGAGGGGGACTTACCAAGTGGGTAAAGGGAGTGGTGAATGCTTCACTACAGCAAGGCAAATCTCCATCCTGCCTAAAGGAAGCTATGGTGAAGCCGTTTCGGATAAAGACCTGCTTGGATCTCGCCATCCTTGATAACTATCGGCCAGTCTCTAATATTCCATTCTTGGGCAAGGTTCTGGAGCAAGTAGTGGCCTCCCAGGGATTTCTGGATGAAACAGATTATCAAGATCCATTTCAATCTGGCTTCATGCCTGGCTATGCCACAGAGATAGCTTTGGTCACCTTGGTGGATGACCTTCGTAGGGAACTGGACATGGGAAGTGTGTCCCTGTTGGTCCTGTTAGATCTCTTAGTGGCTTTCGATACCATCAGCCATGGTATCATTCTGAGCCGCCTTTCTGAGATGGGACTTGGTGGCACTGTTATGTAGTGGTTCTGGTCTTTCTTGGAGGGACGGACCCAGATGGTGGTGGTGGGAGACTCCTGTTTGACTTCTTGGCCGCTGTTTAACATCTACATGAAACTGCTGGGAGAGGTCATCTGGAGTTTTGGGTGCAGTGTTACCAGTATGCGGATGACACCCAACTCTCTTCTTCCCATCTGATTCCAAGGAAGCTATATCCATACTAAACCAGTGTCTGCTATCAGTAATGGACTGGATGAGGCAAACAAATTGAAGCGTAATCCAGACAAGACAGAGATGCTCCTGGTTAGTCATAAGGCAGATCAGGGATTCAGCCTCTCCCTGAAATCTCAGGCTCAGCTTGAGTGTGCTCCTGGACTCAACTCTGAGCCTGGATGTCCAGGTTTCAGCAGTGGCCAGGAGTGCATTTGCACAATTAAAACTTGTGCACCAGCTGCACCCATTCCTTGAGACGTCAAGACCTGGCTACAGTGACACATACTTTGGTTACATCCCGTTTGGACTACTGTAACATGCTCTATGTGGGGCTGTCTTTGGACACTGGAAACTTCAGCCGGTTCAAAATGCCACAGCCAGAATGCTGACTGGAGCCAGTTACAAGGAACATGTAACCCCTGTATTGAATCAGCTTCACTGGCTACTGGTTTGTTTCTGAGCACAATTCAAAGTGATGGTCCTGACCTATAAAACCCTACATGGCTTAGGTCCAGTCTGAGAGTTCGTATCTCCCCATACAAACCACTTAGAGACCTAAGATCTCAGGAGAGAGCTTTCCCTTGGTCCCACCACTATCCCAGGCTTGCCTGGTGAGGGCATGAGAGAGAGTGGCTGCTCCCACCCTGTGGAACTCCCTTCCATGGGAGACTAGGCTAGCCCCTCAATGCTGGCCTTTGACCGGCAGGTGAAGACATTTTTATTTATTGGTTTTATTGGGGGATGAGGGGGGTTGGTTTTAGATTATTATTTTTAACTTTGTATGTTTAAAATTTTATATTTGTAATTTTTATATGTTTTATGATTTTAATTGTACAATTTGAATTGCTGTTTTAATATGTTTTATATATGTTGTTAGCCGCCTTGGGTCCCACTTTGGGAGAAAGGCAGGATAAAAATAAATAAATAAATAAATAAATAAATAAAAACATATGGCCATCCAGCCTCTGTTTAAAGACCTCCAAAGAAGGAGACTCCATCATACTAAGAGATTCCACTATCAAACCATTCTTACCACCAGTACTTCTTAATGTTTAGGTGGAATCCCTTTTTGTCTTAGGGTAGCCATAAGTTGGAAATGATTTGAAAATACACAACAACAACAAACAACAAATTAGCCTAGAGTGATGTCTTGAATGGAGTGCTACAATGATCTATGTTAAGCCCTGTGCTATTCAACATTTTTATAAATTATCTAGAAGAGGTAATGCTTATCAGATTTGTAGATGATGTTCAAGATCACTAGTAACACCAGAACCACATTCAAAATTATCTTGTTGGAATGGAATCGAGGACCAAAACTGACAAAATAAAATTCACCAGAAGTGTGAAGGGCTGCACAACAAAATAAAATTACGAAGCGCACATAAAATGGTGGAAATGTGTAATGGCAGCAATGCACATGAAACAAGTCTTAGGCAACCAAGATGTTGAGGGGACTGGAAACCAAATGTTAGGAGAAATTATTGAAAGAATTGGTTATGTTTATCATGGATAAAAGAAGAATAAAGTAGATAAAATAGATGTCTTTCAGTCTCTGGAAAGCTTCTGCCACACAGAAGACACAGCAGAAATGTTCTCTCATGTTCTGGAGCAAAAAACTACAGTAGAATGAGTAGGCGGAAACTGCAGCGAAACATATTTTGACTAAACATTAGGGCAATGGTAATGGGAAGAACTTTTAGGTACTGGAGCAGACTGCCTAAGGACATTGTGAGTTTTCCTTTACTAGAGGCATTTAAACAGTAGGTGGGTGGCCATCTGTAGTTGCATCTTGCATTGGATATTCTGTCCTGAGGCAAGGGGTTAGACTTCCCAAGTCCCCTTCACCTCTGATCCTTAAAACCCCAAACAATCAGCTTAAGGATCACCTTTCCTATTAACACCAGAGGCATGACAAAAGCACACAGCAGAAATACTACCTTCAGTCATGGAACCTTCTGCATGAAATGCCCTCCCAGAAGAGACCAGATTGGTTCCATTACCACTTGTCCTTCAATTATCTGTAAAAACCTGACTGCTTCCGTGGGTTTTACGAACAAATGCAAAGTTGTGTCCTATTGTATGGGACTACTCTTCTGTCCTTTTTGTTAGTTTTGTTCTTATAATTGCTCAGTCTTATTGTTAGCTGCCTTGGGGGCCTTTAGCTAGAAAGGCAGGATATAGATACTTTAAAACAGTGATTCCCAAACTTTGGGCCTCCAGATATTTTGGACTTGAGTTCCTAGAAGGCCCAGCCACCTTGGCCAACAGTCAGGAATTCTGAGAGCTGAAGTCTAGAATATCTGGAGAGCAAAAGTTTGGAAAGTGCTGCTTTAAAAGAAGCAACAAACCCATACAGTCGTCCGCATCAGGTACATACTTTTAAATTACAGGCACTCTTCATTTAACAAAGCCATAGGGAAAGAAGCACCTCCTTCTCTTCCTCATCCTCTGAGGGCAGGGAAATGTCCAATTAACAATTTGTAAGCCACTCTGATAGCCTTTTGGCTGAAGAGCAGGGTATAAGTAAATAAATATTATTGTTGTTGTTGTTGTTGTTGTTGTTGTTATCAGCAGCAGCAGCAGCACTGGAAGGATAGTGAAGGGGGGTTGAGGAATGCAGACTTTCAGTGTCAGATTGTAAACAATGCAGTAAAGCTGGAGCTAGGAAAGATTGGGATTTTGCTGTAGCTCAGTGGTCCCAAAACTGTGTCCTTTAAGAGATTTTGGACTTCTGCTCCTAGAAACCTCAGCCATGTTGGCCAATAGTCTGAGATTCTGGGAACTGAAGTCCAAAATCCCTTTAAAAGCACAATTTGAGGACCACTGCTCTAGCTGATTCTTCTGTTGCTGTGTGTACCTGACTGCAACAGGTAAGGCAATCAGCAACTGGCTCCAGAATCCCTTATGGGGCATATATGAACAGCAAAACAGAGAGAAAGAGGAAAAGCAGATAAGCTTACCTCACCAGCTATGCTCAGCACTTTAAAGCACAGAGCTATACATTTGGGCATAAAATGGAAATTATTTTTTTAAAAAGTGCTGGCTGGTGATGGAAAATAGGAAGGACAAGAAGAAGATTTCAAGTGGTCTCTTGTGAAAGGCTTACCTGGCCTGGCTACTTCATTTCACCTGACCATATTGTTAGTTTTGGATAAAAGGTTTTTTTGAAACATGGGGCTCATTCCCACATACACTTTAAACCGATTTCCAATTTGCCTTTGCTCTGTGTTGGTAATCAATTCCAAAAGGTCCATCGTTCCCACTATGAAAGTGGATCTTTTCGTTATCGCCATATAGCTCCTTTTTTGGCATGATTGTCGTTCCCACTAGTTTGTGCCACTTCAAAATGCATGTCAATCATCTTTGCATCATCAGCGGCATAAGCAGCAGCCAGCGAAGTCCAGCTTGGGAACTTTAAAAAAAATTGATAGAAGATGTGGTTCAGTGGTTTTGCAACTACTTGCAAACAGCAAGGCAAGTACACTTGTCCCTCCATATTCACTAGGGTTAGGGGCACAAGACCCCCGTAAATATGGAAAAACTGCAAATAACAAAAACACCATGTTTTTACCTGAAAGGGCACCTCTCTAGGAATCTCTAGGTCCTCCAGGGCAACTCTGTGGCCAACGTCTGAGAGACACTGACCATAAATGCCTAGTAGTGTATCCTCTCTAGGAATCTCTAAGTCTTTCAGTGCAACTTTTAGTTAAAGTTGACCATAGAGTTGCACTGGAGGACCTAGATATTCCTAGAGAGAACCTATTAATCAAATCCATGAATAATCAAATCCGCAAATACAGTATGGAGGGATGACTGTAGTTGCAAAATCAAATCTTCAATCACTTTTATTTTTAAAAAATTGATAGAAGATTCGATTAATTGGTTTTGCAACTACTTACAAAATCAATTAATCAAATCTTCTGTCAATTTTATTTTAAAAATATATACCATGCGCCCATAGGTCACATCACAAACACAAAGGCAGCTCTGAGGGGGGAAATGGTGGATCTAACAAAAACTGAGGTGGGATGGTAAACACCCCTCTGTCATTAGTTCCCCTCCCCCTCAAGAATGATGCGATTTAGGTCTGTTGTTCCCACTTGTTGAACACATTTTGGTATCGATTATTTTCAAAAGAACCGCTAAGAAACTTTGGAATGTGTCTGGAAAAACCAGGGGTTTGCGGGGGGGGGGGGGGGTTGCATTTGCCTCGCTTTATCACAACAGAAATAGATCAAAATAGGATCGGAACCAGTTTCAAATGAGAACGACAGTCATATAAACTTATCTGCGATTTACCTTAAATCATAGTGGGAACGGGTGTAGGAATTTATCCCCATTATTTCCTTCTACATTATTTCTGTCTCTTGGTGCCAAAGTTTATGCTAAAGAAGTATTGCCCAGGAGCACAGCTACTTCATTAACTGAAGTCTACCTGATTTGCTTTTGCTTTTTTTAAAAAACTGCAACACAACCATGTATATGGTAAGTTTATTCAAAAGTAAGTGCTACTGTGTTTTAGAATATATATTCTGAGGTAAATGTAGTTTCAATTGCCACTAAAGTGCTAGACTTTAAAGACTTCCACCTTGACAAGAGCTAGAATGAGAATGAAGTAACTTTCAGTTTCCAAGCTGCTTCTCATTTCTTTATTGAAAATCGATCAAATAAAAATGAATGATTAATCATAATGAATGGACATGAACATTGAATGCTGTCAACATGCTTCCTAAAGCTTTGAGATTTTTTTTAATTTAGAAAGAAATTAAATTAATGAGTGTAGTTCAATTCCCAAAAATTATAAATTGCTGAATCTCTAGGAAATCAGTTGACAGCACATGCATGTTTAAAGCCAACACTGTTATGCTAAGACCTATGAAAGTCTTTTCCACAAAACCAATTTGCTGGTAGTGATTTACAAAGCTCTGTATGGCTTGGGTCGAGGCCATGTTAAGAAGCCTATCTTCCAGTATGAATCTCCATAAAGTGAGGTACAGTATTTGGGTAAGGTTCAGTCCTGCTGCCTTCAAAAGCAAATCTGGTGAGGAGACATCCTTCATGGTGGTTGTTCCCAGGCCTGAATTCCGTTTCTTGGGAGCTTGTGAACTTTCCCTTGACAGGTGAAGATTTTTCTCTTCTGACAGGCTTTGTTTGGAGAACTGATTGTTTATAAGGAAAGAGCTTTTAATAGTGTGCTGTACTATTTTTATTTGTAGTGTTTCAAATGCATACTTTAAAAATGATTTTAACCCTATGCATACTTTAATTACATTTTAACATCATTTTTGTTAGTTGCATTTTAATCTGGGTTTGGGGGGGTTCTAAATGGCCCTTAAATTTAAGGGGAAAGCAAGACATAAATAAGAAACAGCCAAAACTGATGGATTACTAACAAAGCTAGCTTCAAATTCTAATGAGAATATTAATTCCTGCAGCTGTGGAGCTGAACAAAAATGAACAAAACTGTAACACCCCCAAAGCATTAACACAGAAAATATGTTCATGTCAGATGAAAGAATAATGAGCCCATGGCTGCAATCGTACAAGGCATATGCATGCAAAACAGAATATTCTTGCTGAAGATAAATTTTTAAAGCGTTGACCTGAAGCAGCTAATGAGTAAGAAGAGTTTAAGCCAATTTGGCAAGATTTTGCTATGTGGTAAACCTTGTATTTGCATCACAAGCAAGACTTACATTAAACATGACAGAACACGTTCAATAACTCCTATATGTTCTGCCCTCACATTTTGCTTGTGACTAGGCTTTCTGGTTAACAGGCCTCAGTGCAATATGAGAAACCCTCTTTCTTCTCTCAGATGAGAGAGGGAGAGAGGAGAAGAAAAGAAGGAGGAAACCTTGCTATGGTCCTAAGCTTGCAGGCAGAAACAAGATGCAACTTACTCTTCTCTCCAGCCAGAGAAGGGTGTGTTTCTCCTGCTGTGCTGAACTCTGGCATAGACAAAAAGTGTACTGAGTGCAATAGAAAAGGCTTCTCCGCTTCCCACATTCTCAGGACAATGAAGAAGGGAGGCTTTATGGTTGCTGCTATTATCATTATCATATCATCATCATTATTTACAGGTATGTCCCATCTTTTTCTCAGTAATAGGAGAACTCCAGACAGCTAACAACATGTTTAAAAACAATACAAATTAAAAACAAAACAAATAGAACTACAAACGTGCTATTTTAAAAGGAATTAAATCATTTCTAACATTAAAACAGTAAACATTAAAATTCATTAGAAGGCTATATACAAACCTTTAAAACAGCACTGTGTGACATTAAACTTCATCCCAATCAGTTTCTAAAAACCTGGTCGCATAACTTATGGTCAGCTGGGAATGCCAAGATAAAAAATGTATAGACTCCTGACAATCACGCTGTTCTCCTCTGGGGAAAATTCAGTTAATATCCAGCGAACATTGCACTTCCAGCAATGGTGGGAGTGCAATGTTTATTCTTCTTCTACGACTCACAGTCCACAGTCACAGATTGTTCAGACTGGAACAACCACTTCCTCTTTTTTGTTGCAACAGCATCAGGACAAGAGATGGGTGGAGTTTTATCAAACCTTCCTGCAAAAACACACAGGAGTTTGGCAGAAATGAAACAAGAGGCTTGAGGAAAAGCAGAAACCGAAAAACCACATTGCACACACCCTTTATTCAGGATTGTTTGCCTTTTATTCCCACACATCTGTAAGAAACAACTGTTTGCTTTCATTGACAAATTCTGCCATTCTGACGCTTCACCATCAAGGATACAGGCATTTGCTTGACAAAATAAAGAATAAAATGAAGTAAAAAATAAAATAAAGCTGAAATACTACACGTAAAGCGCTACTCCTGCTATTCTTTAGTAGCAACTTCTCCAAACCAAAGACAGAGTAGGGCACCAACCACAACATGACAGTTAACAACAAAAGTGAACACAAAGTGTCACAAGCCAGCATCATTCAGCCCTATCAGCCACTATAGCAACTGTTTCATTTAACCAGGAGCAGCCACAGTATTCTGTAACAGCTGCACTGGTGAACTGAATGGTACCACTTACCAGCAGTCCTGCTTAAGCATCATGTTTTTTCATAAGAATCAGATACTATTCACCCAGAATGTTATGTAGTATATAGGTTAAGCAGCCTTCACATACCAAACTCTCTGACTTTCCACAAGGGACAATGTATGCATCCAACCAAAGAACAACAGAATTCGACAAGAAAACCCTAATCTATAGCTTATAGCAGGACTGAGGAACCTCTGACTCTTCAAGCCAGGCTGGCTGGAGCTGAAAGGAATTGGAGTTCAATTCCTCAGGCCAAATGTTCTCAAACCTAGTATATACTTTCCTGCTATGAACCAGGACAGCAAGGCTTTTTAAGGGACAGACAATACAGTGGGCTCTTGATATCCGCTAGAGTTTGGTTCCAGGACCACCCCCACCCCCACCACCCCGTAGATAACAAAATCTGTCGATGTTCAGATCCCATTATATGCAGTGGCAGACTAAAATGGTGTCCCTTATATAAAATGGCAAAATCAAGGTTTGCATTTGGGAATGTATTTATATTTTTAAATATTTCCAAACTGTGGATGGTTGAATCCGTGGATACAGAGGGCCAACTGTACAACAAGGACACTCTGAAGCTGGACTTAGTGAAGCACTGTTTCCTCCTGACATTTCCCCCATATCTCACTGATAGCTTAAACACCATAACAAACATCAATTAACACACACACACATACACATACAGTGCCTGAACCCTACAATGTTTCACTAATGGTTTATATTGGTCCATTTCATCTCTTTCCGTCACCTATGGCTCTGGAACATGGACAGTCCAGTCAAATTGGTGGCAACCTCACACCGCTCTACTACTTTCCAGAATAGGTAATGAATTTCTAAAACTGAGCACTGTAAGACAGGAGACTAGACATCATGAGGGATAGATCTGTTAAACAACAGACCAGACATCATGAAGGAACCATCAGCTGTTTAATATCTCATCACAGCCAAATGGAAGCATGAGGTTTAGAGACCATCAGTGACTAGCAAGGGACCTTCTCTTATTTTCATGCTTGTGGTCTTTCTCGAAGTACCTGTTTCAGTATGAAGGAGGGGGACTGTGGGCATTGCCCTTCCAAATACGAGTTCTGCTCCCCAATTAATTTTTCCTTCAAACCCCAAATTTCTAACACTGCAGACAGCAAGACACTGAAAGTCACTCACACTTGGACCTCTTACATGAGCTGTGTTCAATTCCCTTGGTAGCCTTGCCTGCCCCTTTTCTTTGGGTACCTAAACTGTACAGTTGGCACTCTGTATTCATGGATTCTTCCTCCACAGATTCAAGCATTCATAGCTTGAAAATACTAAATATATATATATATATTAATTCCAAAAAGCAAGCCTTGATTTTGTCATTTGATATAAGGGATATCATTTTACTCTGCCATTGTATTGAGCAATGTCTTGAGGGACTGAGCATCCACTTGCTTCTAAAATAATGCTCAAAGGGTTTAAATTCAGCATCACTGTTCAAGAAAGATGTGGACAAGCTGGAATATGTCCAAATGGAAGCAGGAGGTTTAGAGAGGAAGGCAACCAAAATTGTGAAAGGGGTGGAAACCATCTTGCCCTATGAGCAGAGACTTAGGGAGAAGGGTATGTTTAGCCAGGAGAAGAGAAGGTTAAGAGGTGATATGATAGCCCTGTTTAAGTATCTGAAAGGGTGCTATATTGAGGATGGAGCAAGCTTGTTTTCTGCTGGTCCAAAGAACAGGATCCAGAGCAATGCATTCAAAGTACAGGAAAAAAAGACAATCCACCTCAACATTAGGAGGAACTTCCTAAGAATAAGAGCTGTTCAACATTGGAACATACTCCCTTGGAAAGTGATGGAGTCTCCTTCTTTGGAGTTCTTTAAACAGAGGCTGGATGGCCATCTCTCGGGGATGCTTTGTGAGTTCCTGCATGGCGGGAGGTTGGACTAGATAGCCTTTGGGGTCTCTTCTAATGCTATGTGTCTTTTCTATTCTATTCCATTCTAAGTTACTGCCATGTTAGAAATTTGGGGAATGAAGGTACATTTCATTAGAGGGCAGAATTCTTATGAAAGGCCAAAACACTACTCCCAAAACTGCCTGGACCTAGCATTGCATAGTGGTTTGATCGTTGGACTACGACTCTGGAGAACAGAGTTTGAATCTCCACTCGGCTATGTAAACCCAGTGGGTGACTCTGGGCAGGTCACAGTCTCTCAGCCTCAGGGGAAGGCAATGGCAAACTTCCTCCAAACAAATCTTATCAAGAATATCCCAGGATAGGTTGCTCTTAGGGTCGCCATAAATCAAAAATGACTTGGACAGACACAACAACAACCACCACCACCTTTCTGACCTCCATGTGGGAAACAAGATACTATCTTATACAGATCCTTGACCTGACCCTGGGTCCTCTGACACTATACAACCACAGTACTATGCTTCCAGACAGCAGCGTGGTGTAGTTGTTTGAGTGTTCGGCTACAACTCTGGAGACCAGGGTTTGATTCCCTGCTTGGCCCTGACACCCACTGGGTGGCCTTGGGCAAGTCACACGCTCTCAGACTCAGAGGATGGCAATGGCAAACCCCTTATGAACAAATCTTGCCAACAAAACTCCATGATAGGTCCCCCTTAGGGTCACCACAAGCCAAAAATTACTTGGAGGCACACAACCATAACAACCAGTCTGATCTCCATATGGGAAGCAAGAGACTAGCTTATGGAGGCCCTTGGCTTGGATCCTCTTGCACATTAGTACTATGCTTCCACTGTAACTACCACAGCCACACCCATTGAATTTTGGGATCTGCAGTTTGCCTGGAGGCCACAGAGGAACTCTCTCTCTCTCTGGCAAAAAATTCTTCCTTAAATTGCAAATTCTAGCACCCCATCGAGGGAAACATGTGGGGATCCTGTTGTGCTCTATTTATGAAGTGGAAGGTGTCCACACTGCAGAGATAATCCAGTTTAACACTGCTTTAATGTCCATGGCTCCATTCTATAAAATTCTGGGAATGGCAGTTTGTTGTGGCATCAGAAATAATCCGATTTGACACCGCTTTAACTGCTATGGCTGCATGCTATGAAATTCTGGGAAGGGCAGTTTGTTGTGGCAGTTTGTTGTGGCACCTGAAATAATCCAGTTTGACACTACTTTAACTGACATGCCTCCATGCTTTAAAATTGTGCAGATGGCAATTGTTGTGGTGCCAGAAATAATCTGGTTTGACACCACGAACTGCCATAGCTCCATGCTATGAAACTATGGATATAGCAGTTTGTTGTGGCGCCAGAAATAATCCGGTTTGACACTGCTTTAAATGCCCTAAGGGATTCTGGGAACTGTAGTTTTTGTGAAGCGTTTAGCCTTCTCTGTCGGACACTACAGCAATCCCAGGATTCCCTAGCACTAAGCCAAGGAGGGCAGTTAAAGCGGTCTCAAACTGGGCTATTTCTGCAGTGTGTCCTGGACCTGTAGTGTTTGAAACACACACATATATATAGATAGCCCTTCTGTGTCAAAGAGCTCTGGGGCCACAAGGAAATACAGACCCCTGTCGCCACGGGCGGCTAAAGCGGTATTAAAGCGGATTGTTAACGCAGTGTGGAAGCAGGCAGGGTCTTGCCCTGAGCCTCCTCCCTAGGACCCTTCATAACAGAGCCGTGCCCGGGCCATGCTCCCTCGCAGGGGCCCAGCAGCCAGCCACGCCTCGCTCCTTCAGGATGCGAAGGAAGCCCTGCCGCCATTTTGTGGCGGCGCCTCCCTCAGAGGCCGCTCAGCGCTTACCGTCTTCGCCGCCGTGCCTCCTCCGTCCCTCCGTCTCTCTGGGCCACCGAGAGGCCTCTGCTCCTGCTCCTCCTCTCGGCTTATGGCTCCGCCTGGCCTCGGGAAGGGAGGCTGACCAGGCCCCAAACACACCCAGACCCAGTGCTAGGGAATCCTGGGAGTTGTAGTTTATTGTCTCCTCCAGAGCAGTGGTCCCCAAACTGTGCCCTTTATTAAGATATATAGATAGAGATATATTTGGACTTCATCTCCCAGAAGCCTCAGCCACCTTGGCTAATAGCCTGGGATTCTGGGATTTGAAGTCCAGAATATCTCTTCCGTCCCTTTTGTTAGTGTTGTTCCTAGAACTGCTCAGCTGCCTAGAGGGCCTTTAGCTAGAAGGCAGGATATAGATACTTTAGTGATTCCCAAACTTTAGTGCTCCAGATATTTTGGACTTCAACTCCCAGAAGGCTCAGCCACCTTGGCCAATAGTCTGGGATTCTGGGAGCTGAAGTCCTTTTGGAGAGCCAAAGTTTGGGAAGTGCTGCTTTTCAAAGATGCAAACAAACCCATGCAGCCCTCTTTGGCATCAGGAACATACTTTTAGTTGCTTCAAAACACTTCATTTAACAAAGCCTCTGGTCCAAAATAAGTGGAGGAGCGCCTCCTCCTCTTCCTCGTCCTCTGTCTAGCTGGAATGTTTTTAAGCAACATCAGCAGCACTGGGAGGATAGTGAAGGGGGATTGAGGAATGCAGACTTTCAGTGTCAGGTTGGAAACAGTGCCTTAAAGCTGGAGCTGGGAAAGATTGGAATTTTGCTCAGTGGTCCCCATACTGTGTCCTTTAAGAGATTTTTTGGGGACTTCAGCTCCCAGAGGCCTCAGCCACTTTGGCCAATGGTCTGGGATTCTGGGAGCTGAAGTCCAAAATCCCTTAAAGAGCACAATCAGGACACTTACCACAATCCCCTAGGGCAGTAAAAGTGGTCTCAAACTGGATTATTTCTGCAGTGTTTTGGACTTCAGGCTCTTCCCTGTTTTCCCTCTAGAGAAGGCTCAATATGTCTCATAAGCATGGCAGTTCCCAGGATTCCCTAGCCCTAGAGGTCTCAAACTGGGTTATTTCTGAGGTGTGTTTGGGGCCTGAGAGGAGAGGCCTCCTTTGGAAACTCTGAGGGGACCAAGGAGGACCAGACACCACAAAATGGAGGGCCTTCAGATGATAAGAAAATAAATAATAAGAATAAAAGCTACCAAACATTCCTAGAACTATAAATTAATGTTTCTTGAGTCGTGTTCAAAATGGAGGGCATTTGGGGAATTCCTCGTGGACAGAAAATAAAAGCTATCAACGCTTCTAGAAATAAAAGTTCCTGCTTCTTAGTTCTGCTCAAAATGGAGGACATTGGGAATCCCTCCTGGACAGAAAATAAAAGTGAACAGCACTCATAGAACTATAAATTAATGCTTCTTAGTCCTGCTCAAAATGGAGGACATTTGGGAATTCCTCATAAAAAGAAGGCTGAAATTATGTAGGACATGTCCTGGACAAGGAAGATGGCTGGTCACCCTGTGGTATGCCTGCAAATCCATTCCAGTTTATGGTGACCCTAGGGGAACCTGTTATGGGTGGTTGTTTTTTGGCAAGTTTCTTGAGAGGCGCTTGTCACTGCCATCCTTTGAGGCTGAGAGAGTGTGACTTGACTAAGGCCAGCCCATCGTTTAAGCTCAGGGTGACTAGATGTCCTAACCACCAAGGAAGAAAAGGCATCGCAAAATGTAGGGCATTCAAGCTAAAGGAATGATATGTCAAAAGAAAGGCTAGAAACACAGATATATATGTAAATTAATGCTTCTTGGTTAGTCATGGTCAAAATGGAAGACGTTTTGGAATTCATCCTGGACAAAAGGTTGAAATGATGTAGTACATGTCCTGGAAAAGGTGTATGCACCCTTTGCTGTCAGAAAGCTTTGGTGCCACTGCAAACTACAGATCTCAGTTCCATGACAGTTAAAGTGGTATCAAATGCATTAATTCTGCACTGTGGCAGCAACTATCTCAGGCAGGCACAACTGCTTGAACTGCTTTGTACTTGCACCCATAAGTCACAGCTGGATCAGACTAGATAAGTGATTCCCAGACCAGGGACGTAGCTAGGATTTTAGGAAGGGGGGGTCCAGACTAAGTGCCACCATTATAATGGGGCTTGGGTGCAGTGGCGCAGCAGCACACACCATTCATTTTTCTAATGGAAGGGGGGGTCCGGACCCCAAGAACCCCCCCCCCCCCCGCTACGTCCCTGCCCAGACTTTGGTCCTCCAGATGTTTTTTTAGACTTCAGTTCCCAGAATTCCTGACACTTAACCAACCAAGCTGGGGCTTTTTGGAGATGAAGTCCAAAACACCTGGAGGACCAACGTTTGGGAATCACTGGACTAGATACTCTCACTGGCAGCCCAGAAGCAAAGTGCAAGGGCAATATCTCCAAAGAGAATGCAGATACTGCCCTTCTAAGTAGAATATATAGATCAACAATGTGTTGCATGTCATGAGAAGAATGGGCACATTTGGCATTTTATGGCTGGCTGCGGATGATGAGTGTTATAGTCCAACACATTGGCAGGCATGGATTGAAGAACTGTTTTAGAAAAAGGGGCAACAACACAAAAGGCATGCAGCTATTCTACCTGAAAAGTAAAGATTGTGCTCATCTTGGTGTTTAAAGTGCTCCACTTGAAATCTTTGAAAGGCTGTGTTCCCTCTTGGACAAGGACTGACATACATGGCTGCAAGTGGCACCACAAGAAGTCCATTTTGGTCAAAATTCTGCAGTTTCCACTGCGCATGATGAAAGCCATGCTGAGATAGCTAATTTTTGTTGCTCTCAGTTTCTTTTCTGTTGCTGTCAGTTACCTTATGTGGTCATGCCACCTATCTATGGATCAGTAGTAACATATTGTACAGTTTACCCCCTACACTCACTGGGGTTAGGGGCACAGGATCCCCGTAAAAGTAAAAAAACACAAACAAGAAAACACATTTTTTTAACCGGAGACAATACGCCCCTAATAATCTGTAGGGTCCTCTAAGCAGGGCAACTCTATGGTCAACATCTGCTGGGAGTTGACTACAGAATGGCACTGGAGGACCTACAACGCCTAGAGAAGTCTTCTCTCTAGGAGTCTATAGCTCCTCCAGCATGGCTTTTGGTGGAAGTTGACCATAAAGTCACAGTGGAGGACTTAGATATTCCTAGAGTGAACATATTAATCAAATCTATTAATATTCAAATTCACAAAAGTCAAAGCCACAAAAGTGCAGTATCAACTGTATTCTACTACAGGAAAAGTGGGTCCACCTCAACATTAGGAGGCACTTCCTGACAGTAAGACCTGTGTGACAGTGGAATATGCTGCCTTGGAGTGTGGTGGAATCTCCTTCTTTGGAGGTTTTTAAACAGAGGCTGGATGGCCATCTGTCGGGGGTGCTTTGATTGTCAGTTCCCACATGGCAGGGATTTGGACTGGATGGCTCTTAGGGACTCTTCCAACTCTATTATTCTAGATTTCCTGTCTAAAGAATGTTTAAAGTTTTTTTTTTCATGCTTTTACTATAGTAATTTGTATATTTGCTCTAAAAGTATGTAGCTTGTACTTGATGAGAATAAACACACTTGGCCAATAGATGGCACCATCTCTTTATATAAAGTTACCCTTAGAAGCACCAGTCTGACCATCTTGAAAAATATAAATATGGTACGTAAGCAACCAGTGTGGTGTAGTCGTTTGAGTGTTGGACTAGGCCTCTGGAAACCAGGGTTCAATTCCCAGTTCAGCCATAAAACCCACTGGGTGACCTTGGAAAAGGCAAACCCTCTCAGCTTCAGGGGAAGGCAATGGCAAACCTCCTCTGAACAAATCATGCCAAGAAAACTCATGAGAAGGTCACCTTAGGGTCATAGAATAGAAGCATAAGAGTTGGAAGAGACCACAAGGGCCATCCAGCCCAACAACAAACATAAGCAACATCTTTCCTTATCACCAGAAGAGATGGTCTCTAACCCCATTGAACAGGATTTATGGCTCTGTATGTCTGGAATTGCTGCGAAGGATGAATTTCAGCCCATCCAAGCTGAGGCTAAACAATTCATTTGGAGGGCTGAGGCCAACTGCTTCTTTGTATCCAAATCTATCTTGGTGAATTAAAAACGCCAGAGTTAGAGTGGCCACATGGGATAAAAAATGTGACTGCTTCCTCGGATGAGAACTATGTTTTAACAAAAACAGTTACTGTACAGTCCTACTGGTTTTAAAATCTTTCTTTGGAATCCACAGTTCTTCATGACTGTTACTGTTCTTTAGTGAACAGTGGCAACAAATCCAGGCCATTTTTGATGAGTCAGATATATCTTCCTTCCTAATCAGTAGCAGCCTTGGTCTGTGGGTGATCTGTTCAGGGAACCAAACAAGAAAGTGTCTCAGTTAGTTCTTGTCATGTCCTCCTGGAAAAGGCATCCTTTGAGCAGGAAGGGAGGAAAGAGAGCCAAGATACCAGGCTCCAGAAGAGTCTGATAGTCTTGTCATAACACTGGCAGAGGTGTCCATTTTACACAGTGCCGGCAGATTAGGAAGAGGATGCAAAGCTATCTTACCTTGTGGAGCATTTATAAATTAAAATGCCTGTTGCAAAGGGACAGGAAATGCCCTGTTCCACTTTAAAAAGAAAATGCTGAGCTACTAAGGCCAGCTAGGATGCTGTACTGCTGGCTATAAATGATCTCAACCAAGGCTATTCTGTTGCCATAAATGAATAGCTCTGACACACCCTTGGAATCTTTTCTGATGTGTCTGGCTTTATGGACTTGTGACTAAGTATCCTGGGATCATTTTTCTGGCTGCTTGGCTTCTTGGCCTCTCAGAACTGCTTTTCCTATCTGAAGCTCAGGCTGCCTGAACCATGTTTCTGCTTCCATTGAAACAATGTGTATGACCTGGGACTGGTCTGGTCATATAGTGAAGGGAGCAAGCTTGTTTTCTGCTGCTCCAGAGAACAGGATGTGGAACAATTGATGCAAGCTACAGGAAAAGAGATTCCACCTAAACATTAGGAGGAATTTATTGACAGTAAGGGCTGTTGGACAGTGGAACACACTCCCTTGTGGCAGGGGATTGCACTGGATGGCCCTTGTGGTCTCTTCTAACTCTATGATTCTATGACTCTAATATTCTGTGTCCAGAGGAGGGCAGCCAAAGTGGTGAAAGGTCTGGGAACCATTCCCTATGAAGAACAGCTTAGGGAGCTGGGTATATTTAACATGGAGAAGAGAAAGTTAAGAGATGACATAATAGCTATGTTTAAATATTTGAAAGGGTGTCATATGGAAGAAGAAGCAAGCTTGTTTTCTGCTGCTCCAGAGACTACTATTTTATTATTTATTTATTCTTATATACAAATAAAACGTATTCAAATAAAACAATGTCAATTACATACAACAGCTATTGTATGATAGTCCTATTTAAGTATTTGAAGGCGTGTCACATTGAGGATGGCGCAAGCTTGTTTTCTGCTGCTCCAGAGAACAGGATCTAGAACAATGGATAGAAGCTACAGAAAAAGAGAGT
>NC_056525.1:91533226-91563726 GCF_019175285.1 Sceloporus undulatus
CCACCTAAATCTTAGGAAGAACTTCCTGACAGTACGAGCTGTTCAACAGAGGCTGGGTGGCCATCTCTCAGGAGTGTTTTGAATGTGTGCTCCTGAATGGGGGTGGTGGTCTTGGACGTGATGGCCCTTGAGGTCTCTTCCAACTCTATGATTACATGATTCTGTGATAGTGTAATGCTGGAGAAGGAGGGTTAAGTAAGTGTATGAAGATTTTCATACCAGCACTTATCATGGAGAGTCCACCTAAATCTTAGGAAGAACTTCCTGACAGTACGAGCTGTTCAACCCTGCTAAATTGCTGCTAAAATGTATAAGAAGCACATGTGTGTGAAAGCCTGGCACGCTTCCTAAACATCAGGAACTCATCTGCTCTCCTCCAGCATCCCCAAATCATTCAGAGAGAGGCAATTTCCTCTGAATGGAAATTGCCGACGATTCCCTGACGTTTAGGAAGCCCGCCTGGCTTTCACACATGCACGCTTCCTAAACGTTTTAGCTGCATTTTACCAGGGCTTAAGAACTGTCTGAAAATCTCCTTTGTCACCAATAGGATTCCAGACTGTATGCAATGTTTCATCATAACTAAATAGACACTTGTCATAATGCTGTTGATACACAGTAGCGAAATTCTTCCTAATTTGCAGAGAAACTATCCAAATATAGGGACTTGCACTAGCTGAGTATGAAAAGGTACATGTTGGACTGCAACTCTCAGTAGTCCCGTCATTTTGAGAATTGTGGTTAAAAAGAAAGTTCCCTTTTTACAAATGCAAATTAATTATATAGGTGGTATGAACAGGCTAACAGTCCTAGGACTTTATCACACCGGGACAATTGGAAGTATAAACAGTGATTATCCCATGAAAATCTCACATTCATGATTAAGATTTTCACACGATGTTGCAATTAAAGCGCCATTATCCCAGGAATCTCTCATGAAAATCACACAATAGCGATAAAGGTTTTTACATGATGTTATGATGAAAAGCTATTAAAGTGTAATTATCCTGGGAATAACCAGGTAATAAACAGCAACAAATCATTCACGGGAAATTTGTTGCTGAAGTATTTGTTGCTGTTTATTGCCTGCTTATTCCTAAAATAATGGCTCTTTTATCACATTGTGTGTGAAAATGTTAATCATATTTTAATCGCGATTGCATGATTTTCACAGGATAGTCACCATTTAAACTACCAATTTCCCCCCTGTGTGATAAACCCCCTAGATTGTTTGGTATAGTACTTGACGGTGATGGAAATAACAGAAGGGAATTATATACTCCAGAATTACTCTTGTGCACTGCATTTGAAACATTCACTCTGTAAAACAGGATGCTTAGCAAGAGGATGTTCTTAAGCAGAGATACATAAACAGTTCATCACTTTTTATTATTCTTATAATGAACATGATGGTACAACAAACCCTGCATTTTACTTTTCACATCCCCAATAAACTTTTATAGCAGCCTTTATTGTGCAGGGATAATATAATAGAGAATAGTGTAGTGCTGAATGTAAACCAGAAGTGGGAAACATTTTGTTCTTAAACACTAGTGTCAAATTTCTCTCTGTTTGATTTAAGGGATAATAGATCTTGTCTCAACCTTTTCAAGGGACACCTGTCATTGTATATATAGACATTAACGCTTGTTCCTTCCACAGCACCACAATGATTATTATTCCTAGTATACAGATAGGCCTTCTGGAGAGATGGGGAATGCTCATTTTCCTCTCCAGTGGAAGCCCTTCCTATCTCATGGAAAGCCTCCCTTCTCATGGGTGCAGGTTGTGAGGTTACAGCACAAAAAGAAAGATTGAGAGGCCTCTATATTTATGAGAAGCACATGGAGTGTTTAGATGTTAGTTTGGCTGGCCAGTCCTAGACCTGGACAGCTAAGGCTGTGGGTTTTAATAGGACATAAATGTGGCTGTGAACTTGGTCACTGTTATTTATGAAGCTAAAATACAACATCTGAATATGCCAGAGACAGTCTGTCTTCAGTCATAGCTTTGGAGTGAGTGTGTAAATTATTCAGTTTCATTTTCAAAGTTATCACAGAAGAATTCCTCCAGAAGCGTAATGATCATACACTTACAATGATGGCTTCATATAGGTACCAATCCTGGCTTAATGTAGGTACCAAGACATGGCTGTTCATTAAAGCCTTGAAGGTATAATAAGTGGTTCTCTCTAAAATGTTAAGACATGTGGTTTTAACCTGTTTTAACTTTTTTTGAATTTTTGAAAAAATGTATTTAATTTTTAAAAATTCTATGTATATACCTCTAACATATTTATATACCTCCAATATTTCACAGATGACATGTGTGACCAAGTGACATCAGAGTATGGTCAAGATAGTAAAATTTATTAATGGGGAAGAACTCACAACCTAGGAGAGGCAGTAGCAGTTGCTTTTGCCAGGGTCTACTGGAAAGGGCAAGGTTGTCTGAATCTAATGGAAAGGGTCTTCTCCCTTCCTCAGACCTGTGAATTTGAATTCAGTTTGCAGCAATAAAGGGGGAATGTAAGAGGAAGAGATGTTACCCATGCTGCTTCATATAAATTTTGGTATAAATGATAACCCTTAATGACCCCTAGATGAACTCTAATAGCCTGTCCACCATTGCCAGCAAGGCACAAGGACATGCACACACACCCTTGAGGGGCACCCACATCATCATATCTAGAGAGTCGCATAAAAGGGATTATCATAGGACCAGGAAGAGCAAATATTTGCCTTGCCTGAGGCTCTTGCCCCCTCCCATGGTCTGTTGTCCGAGCAGCTTAAGACCACTAAGACAATCAGACAGGGACATCCAGGTGAAAAGCAAGTAATTAAACACCTTTGTTCTCACCATCAAGCACCTTTGCCAGAGGCAAGATTTTGCCTATAAATATCATCAGATTTGCCTGTTCACTGGGCCAGTCTGGACTTCAGGGGGAAGCTCTGTCCCCTTGAACCCTGACCTGGCTCCTGGCTCCTGATTTCTGGCCAGTCATTCCATGGCTGAGCCTCATGCCATCCTCATCATATTCCATTTGGATTCCTGGAGGGAGTCTACATTCTGGTAAGTATCACCCCAGTGATGCCTAAAATCCTATTCCATGCTAACCTATGCTTTTCCTGAGCCTTGTATGTGTGTGTGTATGTTAGTGAATCGTATGTGTTTTTCCCCTTATAAATAAATTGGTTATTAATTCTAGAAGTCTGTCTCAGCTCCATTTATTGGAATCCCCTGGTCTACTCCGTATACATATCGGGAGGGCGATCTCAGTGGGCTCTTGTAGCCAGCCCCTCTTGCAATATTTGAGCTAATAACAACATAATAAAATTCCCCTACGGACCCTTGGCTACAGAGAAAGAATCTGGAACATTTAAAAAGCAACTGAAAAAGTGGGAGGACAGAAGATGAATCAGGACTGTCCCTGTCAAATCTGGACAATTGAGGAATATGCATTCATACTGATTTGAATTCTACACTAGCCTGCGATGCCATCTAATTGGGTAGAACAGAGTAAGAGGAAGGCAAAGGCAAAACTCCTTTGAGTGAATCTTCCCAGTAATGGCCTGTGATAGGATTGCCATAAATTGGACTTGACTTGAAGGCACATAACAGGAACAACAAATCATTATTCATCACACCCAGAGATCCCTGTCACCTCCTCTAGGGAAGCTGAGCAAGTAGAATGAGCCCTTGAGAGCCCTACTCCTCAGTGTCCCAGCATTTTTCAGAACGTAAACCACAAGTGGGAGATTTGGATTGGGTTCTCCAGCTATTGCCTCAGCATTGGTCAACAGAAGTGGTGGCAACAACATTGGGAAGAACAAAACTTCTTCAGCCCTGACATTTGGTTTATTTCCATTCAAATAGCAGTAGTGCTAGATGCAACATGTCTACTAAGAAAAAGGCCAACTGCCTTTAGTAAGACTTTTTCTATGTGTGAATGCAGTCTTGGTTGCTGCACATGGCATAAGCATAGAATCAAAGAGGTGGAAGAGATCTCAAGGGCCAGCCAGTACAAACCCCTGCAGTGCAGGAACACACAACCAAAGCACCCCTGACAGATGGCCATCTGTCTCTGTTTAAAAACCTCCAGAGAAGGAAACTTCAACACACTTTGAGGCAGAGTATTCCACTGTTGTTCTTCCTAATGTTAAGTGGAATCTCTTTTTCTGTAGTTTGCATCTATTGCTCTGTATCCTAGTCTCTGGAGCAGCAGAAAACAAGCTTGCTCCATTCTCAATATGACATCCCTTCAGATATTTAAACAGGGCTATCTTACCACCTCTTAACCATCTCTTCTCCAGGCTAAACATACCCATCTCCCTAACCCACTCCTCATAGGGCATGGTTTCCAGAACCTTAACCATTTTGATTGCCCTCCTCTGGAAATGCTCCAGCTTGTCAACATCCTTTTTGAACTGTGGTGCCCAGAATTGGATGCAATATTCCAGGTGTGGACTAAACAAAGCCAAAAAGAGTGGCACTGTTACTTTCCTTGATCTAGACATTAATACTTCTGTTGATGCAGCCTAGAATCACATTGGCTTTTATAGCTGCTGCATTAGACTGTTGGCTCATGTTCAACTTGTGGCTACTATGGCTCCTAGATCCCTTTCACATATAGTCTTGTCAAGACAGATGTCCCCCACCCTGTATCTATGCATTTCCTGTTTTCTTTCCAAGTGTAGTACCTTACATTTCTTCTTTTTGAAATTCATTGTGTTAGTTTTGGCCCAGCTTTCTAATCTATTAAGGCCATTTTGCATTTTGAGCTTCTACTCTGAGATATTAGCTATTTATCCTAATTTGGTGTCATCTGCAAATTTCATAAGCACACCCTCTATTCCTTCATCCAAGTCATTGATAAAGATGTTGGATAGCACTGGGCTCAGGACAGAACCCTGTGGCAGCCCACTGGTCACTTCCCTCTCTCAGCCATTGTTGAGCAAGCACTCTTTGGGTTCAGCCGGTCAACCAATTATAAATCCATCTAAACGTTGCATTGTCTAGCCTTCATTTTTCTAGTTTGTTTGTCAGAATATTGTGGGGGACATCACAGACACCTATTGCTTAGCGAGACAAACATGTTGGTACATTGATCATGCTGTGTACAGAGATGCTTTGCCAAGCCATAAAATACATCTATTTGTTAAAACATGATTTTCTTCACTTACATATCCGACATTTAATGTTCTTTGTTCTGTGATTGGTCCCTGGTAAACAAGAGTTTAATTTGCAGATCTGACTACTGAAGCATTTATCTCTAAATGATTCCCTTAATCCCAGATAAATCACAGGGAATAAACATTCCTTTTCATATTTAGTTTGCTCTTGCATTGCCAAAACGTGACACTGATTTCATATTCTGTCTTGGAGAGCAGTATGCCTCAAGTAGGAAGACTGAAATTTTTGGCATTGTCTGATAGTGTAAATGGACATTCTGCTTTAATGCAGGAAATTCTAAATCATTTCACATTCTCTTCCACATAAGAATGAACACAAGAAGAAGAAGGTAGAGCACACTTCTTCAGTAAAGAATTCATGGAAAGAAAACTGACCTAGAAGTGGATTGGGAAAGTTCTTATTGAAGTAAGGTAAAATAACTTTCTGTGCTGTTTAATTAAAGAGGCACAGCTGTGGAATTAGAAATTTGCAGGAACTTCAGATTCAATTTTAACTGACTTCAAGAATATTGTTGGCTCTTTGCACAAAATGATTTACTGCTACTGTCACCAGAATATGAACGTAGATGTAAATGAGAACATGCTATAGTCTAGAATACAAAATGGGCTCTGAATGAAAACCTGTGCTTTGGTTTAGCTTTGAGAAATGTGACAAGAGTATCAATTCCCCCAAGCCATTCCTTTTCATTTACATTTGTGGTCTTTGAGCTAATACTATCGAATGGTTCTGCAAATGGGAAAGGCTGGATTTTATCAGGCCTAGAGGCACAGTGGCACAGTAGAGCACATGAATGGGGAACATGAGGGCCTCTGGATATTACTGATCTGTAACTCCAATAATCCTTCATCCTTCGTGCAACATCTGGAGGGTCACATCTTTCCTTTCCCTGGTATAGCAGCCCGCTAAGTGATTTCAAAGTAGAGAGTGGCTGAGACAGAAATATTCTAGTAACATGCTAATTGCTGCATGAACAGCAATTGGATCCTCGGAACTGTTTTCAATGTGAGGGGGCTCAGCTCTAGCAGGCAGGCAGTTATTAATTTTGCCTATGTAGAGGTATTTGAAATGAGAAGACAAATTTCTTTTCTTATCCATTATCACTGAAACATCCTAAAATATAAAGACTCTTACTAACACACAGTGCTCTCCATGTGTTCAATATAGCTTACCTCCAAGTAAATGTGCATAGGGTGGTTTTGCAGGCAGCCTTTATTATTCCTAGGAATGCTGAATGACAATAGCTGTTTTAATGTTTCTTAGTACTTGACCATTTAGTACACATCTAATCAATAATTTGTGAGGAGGCTCAGCTACATAGGAGACTTATGTAGTGCGATTTTGCTAGAACATTTCAGTGGGGACTCACTCCCATAGCCTAGTCTTAGGGTGGGCTTAGGCAGCTCATACTCCTTCCAGGGTCTGTGAAAGTAAAAACAAGAGTGTTATTGCACCTTCAAGGCAATCAGATGCATACTCTTCAACATTTCGCAGATATGTACTTTGTACTTTGGCCACTTCATGACAAGGCATGACTCATTGGAATAGACAATAATGCTAGGAAAGGTAGAGGGAAGTAGAAAGAGAGGAAGATTGATCACCAGATGGATGGACCCAATTGAAGAGGTCATGAGCCTGAATCTGCCAGACTTAAGCAGAGCAGTGGAGGACAGGGGGTCTTGGAGATGTCTCATCCACAGGGTCGCTATGAGTCGAGGTCGACTTGAGGACAGTTAACAAGAACAAATAATCAGAGAATGTAAAAAGATTTTTCAGCCCCAAATCTTTCCTTGTGTGGTAAAGTTGGTTTGTGCCATATTTTGGGCCAAAACGGACTGCAGAAATAATTCATCTTGAGACTGCTTTAATTGTCCTGGCTCAATGCTAGGGAATGCTGGGAAATGTAGTTTTGTAAAACATTTAGCCTTCTCTGTTAGAGAGCTGGTACCACAACAAACTACAGTTCCCAAGATTCTCTAGCACTGAGTCAGGGCCATTAAAGCAGTTTCAAGGTGGATTATTTCTGCAGTTTGTTTCAGCCTGTAGTTACAATTGAATTTATGTAAAGATCAGCATGGGGGATGCAACATCATACAGCATCAATGGTACCATGCAGTGTAACCTATTTGTGACACAGAAAAGGTTGGGAGGGGGGTTGTGCATATTGTGGTTGATTCACAAAGGACCAAGTACAATATGCACAATTTCTGGTGTGAAGAAGCTGACAGAGGCTGTTCCTTCCCCACAGGTTTCAGTGCCAAAAATAGAATGGCTTTTATCACTCGCTGTTCCCTGAGCTTGACTCATCCTATGACTTTGATGTTCCGTGACTAGTTCTGATGATGCCAGTTGTCCCTCCCACCTCCCTGATGCTGGATCATAAAAGTATACAACTGAAGACAACATGGAAGTCAAATAGTTGATTTCCCTGGACTATAGCAAAATTTCCCTCATCCAAACATGGCTTGTAGAAATTCATATACAGGGATCTTCAGTACAGAAACTGAAGAGGTATGCTCCTGGAGCCCAGAACTTGGACATCTTATGGAGATACATGGAATTTTTAGAGCTAGGAAAGTTATAAAAATTAGTTATATGGAGTTTCACCTCCTCTTCTGCCACTGCTGATTCCTCAACCTCTCTTGCTAATTCTTTCTTATGTCTACAACGCCACCTGCAAAATTACTAGTCATGCCATCCTCATGAAAATGATGCACAATCCATCTAGCGTCTATACAACCATATGTTCCAACTGTCCCAATATAACAAGGACAGTTCCAATTAATCTTCTGCAGTCCCACTTTTTCAATTGCTTTTAAATGTTCCAGTTTCTGTCTCCTCCCCATACTTTTCCTCTTTGCCCTTAGTTTACTTCAATTGCTGTATACTGAATTCAGTGCACAGGTAATTTGCACTCAGTTATAATGCTCAATATGGAGTTGAGGAGAGGAGGAGGTGGAATCATGTGCCTCCCAGTGGTTGTGTACCTACAAGTTGGTTTGGACCTAATATTTTCTGAGCACTTTCATGGGAAACTGTATTTGCTGTTGTTGCTGTGTGCCTTCAAATGATTTCTGACTCTAAGGTGAACCTATCACAGGGTTTTCCTGATAGGTTTTACAGTCTGTGTCTTGACTATATAGGTGTTTATCAGACGAGCTCTTAAAGAGGTACTATTCCAGTGTGACTCCTCTAGCTGCCTCCTGTTGCATGCTGGGATTGGCAGTTTTAAGGAGGGGTATTTAGAATTCTCAGGCAGAGAAGTTCAGCTCCTTAAAACTGCCAATCCCAGCATGCAACAGGAGGCTGCTAGAGGAGTCACACTGGAATAGTAGCTCTTTAAGAGCATAGTGTGATAAACATCTTTGCCTCCCCAGGAGGCTGAGAGAGTGTGATTTGCCTAAAATCACCTAGTGGGATTCCATGGCTAAGTGGGGATTTAAACCCGGTCTACAGAGTGCTAATCCACCACTCCACCACATGGCCTCTCAGTCCCTTCCCAGCAGACACAGGCAACAGCAAACTACTTCAGCATTTCCTAGCTTGTGTGTTCCTCTTCATTAATAACTTTTACTATCTTGACCACATACTGATGTTGCTTGGTCACATGTGCCCCAGTTTTCATATGTGAAATGTTGCAGGGTATGCAAAGCGCCAAATATATATCTGCAGTATGTCGGAATTTGGGAGCTGGAGATGTTTAGCCTGGAGAACAGAAGGTTAAGGGGTGATATGACAGCCCTGTTTAAATGCTTGTTTTCTGCTGCTCCAGAGACTAGGACCCGAAGCAATGGATGCAAGCTACAGGAAAAGAGATTCCACCTCAACATTAGGAGGAACTTCCTGACAGTAAGGGCTGTTCGACAGTGGAACAAACTCCCTCAGAGTGTAGTGGAGTCTCCTTCCTTGGAGGTCTTTAAGCAGAGGCTGGATGGCCATCTGTCAGAGATGCTTTGATCTGGATTTCCTGCATGGCAGGGGGTTGGACTGGATGGCCCTTGCAGTCTCTTCCAACTCTATGATTCTATGAAATATATGAATGGAAAAAAAAAACCTAAAAGGGGATCATTAAAGTTTGCACCTTGTGCTCTCTTCAGCAGCACATATATTAAAGTTTGCACCTTATCTTGTTTGTTGATTGTCCCTGCCCACTTTGTTTACTGAGTGACTTTCATTTCATTGTTTTATCCAATCCCTTTCATTGGCAGGGCTTTCTTCTCTTTTCTAAGCCCACTTAGCATCATCATAATAATCACCACCACTACCACCATTATCACCTCTCCTATTCTTCACCCTCACCATCATCTGTACAAACCATCTGTCATTTTTAACCCCTTTTATAAAAAAAGTTGAAAAGATAGTTTTGACTTTGTACAGTGTGAACTACTTCATAATTCTGCAAAAATATTTCATAAACCCCTGTTTCCTACTCTTCTTTCTCTTCTTCTTCCTTCTTTGGCAAACATTAGTGAGATGTGCATGGATGCATTTGTACGCTATTATGTTAAAAACATAGAGGCCATAAACACGATCAGATGATGTTGCTGTTTACCTTCAAGTCATTTTTGTCTTATGGTCACATTAAAGTCAATCTATCACAGCGTATTCTTGGCAAGGTTTGTTCAGAGAAGGCTTGCCTTTGCTATCCTCTGAGGCTGAGAGATGGTGACCAAGATCACCTAGTGGATTTCCATGGCTGAGTAGGGATTCAAACATTGGTCTCCAAAGTTGTATCCAATGCTCAAACTACTACACAATGCTCGCTGAAAAATGAAGATTAAAATCCGGAGAACCGTGGGGGGAAATGAAAGAAATATGTTCCTCTTGATCAAAGGTAGTTCTGCTTTGTCAGTGGTTCCCGATCTTGGCTCCTCAGATATTGTTGAACTACAACTTTCAGAATCCCTCCATACTAAGCATGCTGGCTAGGCTTCTGGGAGATGAAGTCCAACAAAATCTGATATCCATATTTGGCAATCACTGGGCTATACAGAAGAAAGCAACACATATATTGTCTGATAAAAGCTTGCCTTTCTATGTTTAGCCTATCAGTTGTATTATTTTACATCAGTAAGATATATAACCCGAAAATGGAGAAGAGAAATGTGAGAACATGTAATAGCAAGAAACTGTATGAATGAAAGTGTCATTATGTACAAGTTCTAGAAAATTGCTGCAACATTTATAAAAAGCAATTAAATTATGACCTTGCTTTTAAAAAATGGCCACAATTCCATTATCTCCTATTTTCCTAGAGCTCTGTTATATCTTTGAATTATAAATGCAGGATTCTCAAAGGGAAGAGCATGTGTGATATAGTGATTTAAGATTTGGATTACAGCTCTGGGTACCAGGGTTCAATCCCTGCTCAGTGATGGAAATCCACTGAGTAATCTTGGACAGGTCACCCTCTCTCTGCTTCAAATGAAGACAAAAGTAAACCCTCTCTGAACAAATCCTGCCAGGAAAACCCTGTGGTTTGTTTAGGATTGCCATAAGTCCGAAATGACTTGAAGGCACACAAGAAACAGTCCACAGTTGTAGTTTTCAGCCTTCCAGCTGCAGTTTTTCATAATATTTCTGTTGCATTTTTTCTAATGTAGAAGAATCTGTTTGCAAGACAAGACCCTAGGACTGAAACTGAGGGCTCATGCTACAGTTAGAAGGGACTAAGTCCAAGGGGAAGCATGGAAAGCTTCAAAAATAAGTCAGTCCTCTGGAGAAAACCTGTCTGATTCATGTTTATGAGCTGCAGTGTATCAAAGGGACCAGAGCCTGTAAAATAATAGCACAGTGTGCACATAAAGATGAAATATAACTCAGTCGGTGCCTCATCATTAAATCAATCTGTCAGAAATATTGATTTACGTTTGGGCGCATTCGTTTAAAAAAAATAGACAAACAGGCCTAGGTGGAAAATTTCCCAGCCTAGTTACATCTAATGAATTTTTAAAAACCTATACTTATACTGTAATCATTGAATGATATTTAAATATTATTATTCTCCATCTGCTTTAAATGAAATTATTATTCCATAGTAGTCTGTATACTGTACATCTTACATTGTCCCTGAGAGTGGATGTTTTTGAAGTCATAAGATTATGCATAGGATGGATGCTGCTATAGGGAGTGCTTATTAAATATTTATAATTAAACACCTGTGCTTCTCATACCCTCAAGATTTAAATGGCATCTATAGGATTTGCACTTTATCCCATCACTTGGCTCTCTTTTGCCTTTATGGAAGTTTGGCTCATCCTATCTCAGAGAATC
The DNA here is from genome assembly GCF_019175285.1 of Sceloporus undulatus. Lineage (NCBI taxonomy): Eukaryota > Metazoa > Chordata > Lepidosauria > Squamata > Phrynosomatidae > Sceloporus > Sceloporus undulatus. The sequence goes on from NC_056525.1 coordinate 91,544,690, forward strand.
TGTCCTGCTTTCACTATGTTTTACTTTTGTGGATATCAGAAACAGTTGAATCAAAAATACTGGTCCCCTCTTTGTTTTGTCTGGGCAATTCATACCCTTGTCTGGAGTGGATTCCCATCAAATGAAAGTTTTTATCACTGCACGTGAAGGCAGGTTCTCACACATTTCATGTCTTCGGTAATATTTATCCAAGTACAGCCTATGGCTCCTTTAGATGAGAAGTGTACATATACGTTTGGAGCAATTGTCACTTCTAGGTTGGGGGAAGGGAGAGATTGTCCAAATAATTCACCCAACAACATGTTCTCTGTATTATTGATGTATTACAGTTTTCCTAATTCTTTTCAAAGAAAGCCTGATATACAGAGCATATTTATGTAATCTGTTCTAACTTTAACATAGGGTAACTTTTATATAGCCTTCCCCAAGATGGCACGTTTGAGAAAGGATGGGCTACCATTTCCATCATCCCCACCAGACAGGCTGAGATTGATGGGAGTTATGATGCAACATACTTGGGGTGTGCCAGTTTGGACTGGACTGAGGTGAGTTATAGACTGACATGTCTGAAAAGCAATTATTTGAGGACTGTGTTTGATCACAAATATTCATGGTTTGAGTGTTTTCTCCTAGAAGGACATGGTGGGTAAGATGGTGCTGAAAACCACTGATGACCACTTTCATGTAAAACTGAACATCTTGTTTTAAGGAGTAGAGCAACTGCATCCAAAATAGACTGAATACTCCATCGTAAATCAAGAGAACCTCCACTTTACAGGACCTACATTTCATTAGGACTGAGTTTAGTTTGCTCAGCCACATTCATGGTTGCTAGATTTCAGGCCTTGGCCCTGAGACTTTCTCTTTTGGTCCTCAGGGAGAGGGGGCGAATTTCAGGGAAACTTCATTGCCTTGTGACCTGCACTCAACTTCAAACAAGAATTCAGGGTGCCAAAGTCAGAAACGGTAGAAGCAAGATGTATCCGGTGTCAAACAGTCCTGGGTCAAGAAATCCATAAATCAGAGACAGGAGTTCTAGGAAGTAGAGGTAGCCAAATCAATAAATAATCCATGGTTAAATATGTTTAAAACACTAGCAAGAGCTGAGCAGTCAAGAGGTAGTGAAGCTGTATTCAGCAACTTGGCTGCAGGATGTAATATTCTTATATAGGTAGCCGGTTCAGCCAGTGCCCTGATCCCAAGCAGTATTTAGGGGGAGCATTCCACAGCTGTGCTCTTCCTGATGCCTTCACTGTAGCCTTTGGCTTTGGTTTTGTCTGTGGTGGATGGTCTGAGCCAGACACCCAAGCCTTCACTTTTCTCTGGGACTCGGAGGCTTCTCCTCAAGCTCCTCTTCCTGCTCTGAACCTGACCCCAATCTACTGAAACAATGGAGGGCTATCAGGTGTGGTTCCTCCAAAGGTACTTCTGCTTCATCTTCCAAGGAAGGTGAACTCACAAGGAGGGGCACATCACATTGAAAAGTACTTGTATATTTTCCATATTACTTAGACTTGATGTTTTGTATTTGAATGGGTATTCTGTGCAACTGTGGTGTTGTTTAAGACATCATGCTTAATAACATTAGCATGGGCTTTCCCTTGTAAAAATCCTTCTGATAGCATCACAAGGGACTATCCCCCTGTGACATCATAAAAGGTTTTGTCTAATACTGTATGTTCTGGCTTTGAAATCTCAGGGTCTTGAAAACTCCAGACCTGGGAACCCTCACACTCATCTCACACTCCTGCTGTATATGCTAGACAGGAAATTCATCATCCTTCAGATATTGTTGAATTGTAATTCTTGTCAGTCCTGTTATGCCTGTTCTAGATACCTATGATACCTGTTATAACTACCTTCTAGATTCTGTAGGTTTTACATTTCCTAAACATAAAAAAAATCATAAAATTGGAAACGATCACAAGGGCCATCTACTCTAAGCCCTTGCCATGCAGGAATACACAACTAAAGCACTTCCAAAAGATGGCCATCCAACCTCTATTTAAAGACTTCCAAAGAAAGTGATTCAGCCATTCTCCAAGGCAGTCTATTCCACGACTGAACAGCTCTTACAGTCAAAAAGTTCTTCCTAATGTTTAGGTGGAATCTCTTTTCTCATTATTTGAATCCTTTGGTTTCTGCAGTAAACAGGCTCATTCCATCTACAACATAACATCTCTTCAGATATTTAAAATGGTATCATGTCAGTCTTCTTCAAGCTAAACATACTCAGCTCCTTAAGCTGTTTCTTAAGGAGCGCAGTCTCCAGTTTGGCCATTTGTCCATCAAGATGACCTATACATTTTCCAGGTTGTCAGAATCCTTCCTGAGCTGTGGTGCCCAGAACTGGATGCAGTATTCCAGGCAAGGCTTGACCAAAGTAGAATAGAGTGGCACTATTACTTCCCTTGATATAGACACTGGGCTGATCCTATTAATGCAGCCCAGAATTGCATTGGTTTTGGGGCCATCACATCACACTTTTGACTCATGTTTAGCTTGTGGTCTAATAAGATCCCTAGACTCTTTCTTATGCAATATTTTCTAGCCACATGGAATGTTGCTCTCCTGCCTTGCCTCTGAAGACCTTAGAGGCTTCTAAGTGGATAGAAATAAAATGCATGGTCCTTTATTGGGATCCAGCAGACATCTTATATGGATTTACAACTTAAAAATGTACAGTGTAGATAGGACACACACATGTATTTAAGCACTTCAGGAGTCATGGCAGGTTGTGCAGTTAGTGGTGGCAAACTTAAATCGAACAGTGCACAATGCAGGGTCCTCAATGTAGTGACTTTCAGATATTTTGGACCAAAATTTGTCATATTGGCTGAGGCTTATGGGAGTTTTAGATAAAATAAGAGAGGACACTACCCTGGGGAAGGCTGGCAGAAAAAGGTGTGACAATCCACTATGCATTCTTCAGCTTTGTTGATATCAAGAGGATATCTGGTAAGTCTGTGCAGCAATGAAAGTGAAAGTGTGCAAATACATGCTGAAACTCAGCATGTATCCCTTCTTTTAGGCTTCCGTCTTGATAGTGGTCTGTGCTAAAGAAAAGTCACTATTGTATAGGCTAAAGGTATGTTTTATTATCCTACTATAACTCAGAAATGGAAAAGACATAGATCACTCTTTTCACACTTGATCCAGACCTAAACTCTTAACTGAAGTTTTTCTTGCTTTTTTTCCTTGACTGCTCCAACACATGGCCACAGCTAGGAAAACCAGTTCCACAGGATGCAGTGTTTAAGCCAAAGGCAGACTACCAAACAAAGTTTCTTTAATTCAGCCAAAGAATTTCTGTGAGCAGTTGGGCAGATACTGAACATCTTTGTGTATGGATAAATTTTACATTCAGTGTTGTGAATCATCAGCTATAATCTTTTGTACTCTGTTTGAAGCAGAATAGCCTACGTACGTAATTAAGGTTGCCAGGTTTCAGAGCACAAGCTGAAATCTCAGGGAATTGTGCTTCTCTGGGTCTGGAGGCAGGAAAATAAACCTCAGGATAAGCAGCACTAAAGGAGGACCAAAAAGCTTGATCTTTGTGGGTAAGGTGTTTTAAAGCTTGGCATCCATTTCCATCCATTCCTAGCTAGTCCCATGGCTGTCCAGCTTAGTACAAAAGTATGTGCACCAAAATGCCAGACATGAAAGGAAACTATAGAAAGAAGTGATGGATGTGTGCATTTGTGCCCATTGGAGCAAGGTAGTAAGGGGAATAACAGCAATACAGTTCCTGAGTTTTCTTGTTGTACAGGCCCTATCAGCAGCAATGTAGGGTCTGGAACAACTTTCCACATGTCAGAGCTACTGTAGGTAAGTAAGCATAGGATAGCACCATAGAAGCAAAGAGAAGGTCAAGATTTCCCTTAGTTGGAGTTCTAGGTCCTGTTCACCTTACCCTGTGCTCCCCAAAACAATACATTATTGTCTGCACTACAGCTAATATGTCACATAGGCTACTTTTACAAAAGCTTTCATATAAACAAACAGAGGCAACGCCATATATAAATATCCTTACAGCAAGCATCTCCACATTCCTTAGGGATTAGGTTGGGGACTCACCCTTTCCTTGCTTGAGAGTTGAGGCTCTGGACCACACAGGGGGAGTGGCATCTTCATGTCCCGCTTATAGTAGTTTCTAGATTACAACACAGAGACATAGAGAAATCCTTTGAGTCTTGTCCTAGGAAGAGGGTAAAAAACATATCAGTTTCTAGGGGAATTGGTTTAGGGTAAAGTTGCCATATTGCAGTTCTCCATATCTAATAATCCTAATACTAATATTACTACCAATAAAAATAATAATGGGCCTTGATCCAAAACAACATTTTCATGTAAAAAATTGCATATCTCCCATGTAATGCACTATTTACAGCACAAGGAAAGTTTTTGCACATTTTTGTTGTTGTCGTTATTGCAAAAAAGATCAGATCTTGATTTCATATCATGTTATATAAGCCATGATTAAACCATAGTTTCCCAGTGCAAATATAACAAGAATATATAGATATTCAGATATAGCAGAAGTGGGCCATGCAAGAAGGGGACATGTTGATCTGCAGCTCATTTCCCCATCATTAATTCTTGACTTTATTGATTCAGCATGGTTTTATTGATTCAATTAGAGTTTAGAGGATATTAGTATTTTGTACTACATCTTCTGATTCTGGGAGCAATAGTGCAAATGGGTAATATCTCTGTCTTAATGAAAGCCCAAGAAAGAGAGAAAATATTTAGAGTGGAGTTTGCTGAAAATACATGGCAATGGGGAGCTGCCATGAAGAGAAATGGAGCATCTGTACCCTTTATCACTGTGGAGAAACTGCCCCTACTTTACAAACCATAGGCCGATACAGATGGGTGATTTGTGGCGCCCTGGGGCCAAAATTAGGGCTGGATAGGGCCGGGTGTCCAGACACGGCCAGCCCTACTATCGCCACAGGTGCGCACACCTGTCTACACGGCGTGCGCCAGTTGTACAAGTGTGGTGCAGCATGCAGACGCCTTTCAGCAGAAGCGGCATCATAGGGCTGTGTTGCAGCCCTTATGACGCTGCAAAAAAGGAACTGCCTAGAGCGGCTCCTTTTTGAGTGTGCATCTGTGCTGCAGCATGCAAATGCTGCTGTACAGATGCGCAGCAAAGAGGACAGCGTTTCACTGCCCATGTGTACCAGGCCTAAGTCTGACCAAATACTCTGTCTAGTACAATTTTTATACCACCAAGCCACTAAAATTAAACTGGTTGGTTGTGTGCTGCTGAAGCCTTTGGTGTCTACATATTTGTTGCTTAGTAATTATATTACTGCAGAATCATGACAGTAGTGATAACACATGAAAAGCATTTACTCCACCACAGTTTTATTTTTTGCTTATTGTATTCCATCAGAGTATATATATATATATTTGAACTAACCCAATGTCTATTGAAAAGATTACATCTCCTATTGGTGTAAACTATTAGTGCATAGTGTTAGCATTTTTGAATTACTGAGATGCTTTTGTCTTTTAAAAACTTTTATATCTATAAACAGATTTCATTTTGCAGTCAGCAGCAACTAGATTCTGTGCTCAGTTTGTAATGAGATGTAAAATGAATTCACAGGACATTGCACACCAAAATGGAACAGATTCGCTTCGCCACACTTGTCCTTTATGTTACGTGCCTCTCATACAAACTTATAGGCACAACACATTTTTATAGAGATTTGAAGTGCTTGATGAAGCAAGGAGGATCTCCTGCTTATTTGACCCAGTATAATCTCCCATAATGAAGAAATGATTAAATGATTAAAGGAAATAAGCAAGAAGTCATGCTACTTTAATTCCATTTGTTGCTTCTTCATTACTGTTCTTGATACATTTGTCAGTTTTTGTGGATTTATTACAATGATGACATATAAAGTCAGTGACAAGACTTAACAGGGGTCACCATTTTCAGATTGCATTGGGGCAGAGCAAGCCAAGGGCTCCATGATGGTGGCTTCTTTACAGAAGCCTGTGCAATTTCCTGGGCTCTGGGAAAAGCGGGGTGGGGTTGTGGGGTGGAACTTGCCAATCAGGATCTTCCTATTGTTTTGTGGATGTGACTGGCAGAGCCTTGAATCTGGTCTGAAAACTGAGTGAAGCCAATTTCCAGTCCTGCATTCCCCTTAAAAGTCAGCATTGATGTTCTGCCCCCTGTTCCTGGTTTTGTCGATTCCTTTTTAGCATTTATGGATTTTTATAGTATATTTATTTTTGTCATAATTTGGGGTGGTTTTAGCATGGTGCCCAGATCCAGTTGGGAGTAAACAAGGAATGGGGTCCTGTCAGGCCCCGTCGGGGATCCCGTAATGGGACTTTGGGTATGTGGGCTATCTGAATCATGCCCAGCTCAGGGCCAGCTGATCCATCTTACCTGCAAGTTGCAGGAGAACCACATAGTGGTTTGTGTCCATGTGGAATCCCAAGTCTGTCGTTCCAAAGCTATACCCAGCAGGCAGCCTGGGTGAATTGATTCCCATCAGTTGGCAGGGAAGGTGGTCAAAGGCTGGATCCCAATGCATACTGGTGCCAAGCCTCTATGGCTGTAACCAATAAAAGTTGTGTCCTCCTTTATTGCAACAAATCTAGTTTGTATCATTGTTACTAAGTGGAGCCTCAATCATTGCTGAACCCACAATAAAAAACCCCTCAGCAGACCAAGAAGAAAGTAGCTCAAATTAAGGTTTGTTTTTTGGAATTGATATATTTTCTGAATATTTTCAAGCAGTGTATGCTTGAATCCATAGATAAAGCATCTGTGGATACAGAGGGCCAACTATATGACATTCCCTCCACAGCAAAACCAGAAGTCTAGTTTAGATTGGAGGTGTTTCACTGGGGGGAAAACATGTTGCTAAAATGGTGGTAACCAGAAAAAGTTTTTTAACTCTAATTTTTTAAAAAATTAAGTGTTGTAGACAGTAATACTTTCCTTTGCATCTATTTAATTTCTAATCAGTCTTTCTGCACAGACAATCAAGTAGTCAGCAATCAAATTAAAAACATAGTTTAAAATACTACAATGGGAACTGTGGTGTTCAAAATGAAACCCATTTATTTCAATTGGATTTGCTGCCAGATAAGGTGTACTGTATATAGCAGTGGTTCTCAAACATAGATTTGGAGGCCATTCACACTACGGAAATAAACCAGTTTGAGACAATGAAACTCAAAGGTCTTTTCTCAACAACTCTAATTTAAAGTTGCCAAGAATATTCTGATGAACCAAATCCATTGATTCTACTTTTAGGATAGACAGCTTTGGAATTTTCATAGCCAATAAATCAATGAATGCACTCTAGGTATTCAAATCACTTTAATCATTCACATAAAATCCTTGCCAATATACACCAGCACATTCAAAATTATAACTTTTAATATGGAACAACTAGCACATCTTTTTAAGGAATACAGTTTCCCCTTATACAAATACATGTTCAAAGAACTACAGTAAATGAATAAACATTTACAGTAGTCAGTATTCGCCTGGTTAAGTATCACTCTAAAAACAAGTTATGTTACTTCTTTTGCTTATTAGACAAAGTATGATTTTTGTCTCTGACCTACTGACTAGTGTCCCATCGTGAACCAGACATTCTTTTAAGAATTTGGATAAATGGAGGGTACCTGATAAGCTGAAGACAGATTAAAAAGCCATGGTAAAATGCAAAGTTGTCTTGCTTTGTATTACACACATATTATTCTGTACTACACTGTTTAATACTGGTTATTGCAGCATGGTGGTAATGGAGGATGGTTTTTAACACCTGATTTGCAGAATGAACCATGCAAAACCCAAATTTTCTCAGGTAAATATTTAAATAACCTGGCCAAAATTTAAGAGCAAGATTTTAAAAACAAAAAGAAAACAACCATCCTTGGCCCATGAAAAGCCTCTGTGTTTAACTGTTTCCCAGAGCATATGAGAATGTGCTTTCTGAATGAGTCTCTCCACCTCATAACTACACAGGAGGTCCAGTCTCCAGTATTTCACATGACAGAACATTTGCCTTTCAGTTTATTCTTCTTACGCTGCTGCTTCGATTTCTTACCATCTACCTGGAGACTTACACTTCTTCTCTTCTCAAGATTCAAGAGTTCTTGGAAAAGTTCTTGCACATTATAGTTCATTTTGGCAGATGTCTCCATGAAGGAACATTTCCATTTGGTGGCAAGGACTTCTCCTTCATTGGTATCCACCTCTCGCTGTGTGTCATCACTCTTATTTCCTACCAACATGATTGGGACCTTCTGGATGTCCCCTTTGATCTGACAAATCTGGTCATAGATTGGTTGAAGCTCTTCAATCGACTGCCTACTGGTAACAGAGTACACCAACATGAATGCATGGCCTTTGGAGATGGATAACCTCTGCATAGCAGGGAACTGGTGACTTCCAGTGGTGTCTGTGATCTGAAGGGTGCAGATGTTCTTATCACAGCTGATCACTTGGCGATAAGTGTCTTCAACAGTTGGGATGTATGTTTCCCTGAAGGTTCCCCTCACAAAGCGAAGAACCAGGGAACTCTTACCAACACCAGCAGCTCCAAATACAACTACTCTATAATCATTGCTTTGTTCTGGCATGATTCTTGATCACCTGAGAGCCAAGGAAGAGTCCTGAGTGTTTACATACTCCTTTGGAGAGCAGACCTGTTGAAGAAAGACAGCAGCTTAGGTACAAGAAGTTCCAACATCCAAATCTGACAAACATTTTCTTTTACTCAAACCTTCATGTGAATATCTAAATTACCAACTAGCAGTAGAGCAGCCTTCTCCCTGTGTAGTGCCCTCCAGATGTATTGGAGTACAAAGCCCATCATCCCCATTGCCCAAGCTACCTGGAAATAAGAGTTGTAGTCCAAAGTATCAGACTGACATCAAGGGAGGTTGCAGTGAACAGCCAGGCAAACCTCTGAGTTCTCACTCGGTAGACAGCACTTCTATTAGCAGTGAAATATCTAATTTGCTTGCAGCCAAAAGCTCCTCCATCAGGAAAAATAAGGCTATAATTGTCCATCAGAGTGGAGATCAGCCAGCCTTCTATCCCCAAGCAACAGAGCACCCAAGCTTGTTGGCACCTGCCCAGGATCACCCTTTCCTATTTGCTAGTTTCTGCGATCAGCTATGCTCATTTTCTGCTTCTGGGGTGGGGGTGGGAGAAAGTTGCCTGCTAATCCCATGGGTCTATTGCTTCCATTCTCCTGTTTTGTGCACTCGCCCACGCTGGCTCTCAAGAAGCAACAGGCACAGCAATTCGGCTGCATTAGTCAGAATGACGGATTCAAGTGAATACATACAGTGCCAGTTTGTGCCTATTGGCATCATGACAGCTGCAGGCAGACAAGGGAAGTATCTACCTGCCTTGGGACAAAGGTGATTTTTCAATACCAGCCTCACTGAGGAAACAAAAAAATGGGCACAAATCTTTAGCCTGAAGATTGGTGTGATTTACACCTAACCGAGGCTTTGAGATTATGGAATTTTAACTGTTATTCGAATCACCCACTGGCTCCATTTTTATTGCATGTTGGAATTTGACTGCATACAGAAGAAACATACTAATACACACATGCATACTAGTGTCCCTGCTTTCTATGACATAGTGGTTTGAGTGTTTGTCTATGACTCTGGAGACAAGGGTTCAACTCCCCACTCAGCCATGGAACCTGGCAAGTCACATGCTCTCAGCCTCAGGGCAAAGCAATGGTAAACCTCTTCTGAACAAAGTTTGCCAAGAAAACCCCATGATAGGCTCACCTTAGGGTAGCCATAAATTGGAAATGCTTTGAAGGCACACAACTGCATCAACATACCTGTTAAAGCATGTCCCTACCACATGGAATGGACTAGGATTTAAAATTGGGGTTAGGGATAATGGATTCCAAGCAGAAGGATCTCCTCTGGTTCTTCAGCCTGTTACGGGGAATTCACTAGGCAAGATATCTAGATATCTTTTTGTATTATAACTCCCATAATCCTACTGTCTATACCATCTGGCACTCCTGGGAATTAGAGAATTAGACACTGGATAACTTGAGAACCATGCTTGCAATCCCCTGACCTAAATGATCAATAATTTAATTAATTAATTAAAATATTTAGACTCCTACCCTTTATTCAAAGATCTCAGGGTGGCTTACAATAAAATAAAATTAAGGAATGAATAATTATAAAGATTTAAAATATATTATAGTTTTTGGTGGGTTTTTCAGGCTATGAGGCTGTGTTCTAAACAGTTTATTCCTGATGTTTTGCCAGCAGCTGTAGCTGGCATCTTCAGAGAATGCTGGCATGGAAGAGAGTGGGGTATACATACTGTTGGTTGAGAGGAAGTGATTTACATGTTAATCTGTGCATTGTTCTGTTGTTGAATGGCAAGGCCTCAAGGTGTCTATTTAATTAATGATTCATTGTCTGCTGGGAAACCCCCCTCACCCTGGGTGATTTTCATTTTCATTTGCCCTTGATTTTGGTGTTTTTCAGGACTGGTAGCCAAACTTCATTTACTTTAAGGGTTTCTTCTTTCCTGTTGAAATTGTCCAGCTGTTTATGGATTTCAGTGGCTTCTCTGTGCATACTGAACTAATAGTTGTTGGCATGGTCCAGAGTTTCAGTGTTTTCAAACAGCATTTTATGCCCAGGATGGTTTATAACATATTCAGCTATTGCTGATTTTTCTGGCTGACTCAGTCTGCAGTGTCTCTCATGTTCCTTGATTTGTGTTTGAACACTGAGTTCGGTATTCCCTATGTAGATTTGTCCACAGCTGCATGGCTATGGATGCCAGCTGTCAAAACCTTCAACTTCACATTAAAATATATTACTGTATATACTGAACTATAAGTCGACCTCATGTATAAGCCAAGGGCAGGTTTTGGGGTAAAAATTATGGATTTTGATATGACCCATGGATAAGTTGAGGGTGAGACTTAGAGGCTTGTAACAAAGGATATAAAAGACAAAGCAAAGGAAAATGATGCCAAATAACCTATAAAATTATGGTAGGCATAACTGTTTCTGCTTACTCTAAAGACTTAGTGGACGAGAGAGTAGAGGGGGCTCAGTGCTTCTTTTAGGTGCTCCTGGGATGGACTAAGCCCCCTCCTTTCACCACTCTACTCTGAGAAAGGTTAAAGTACAGTACTTATATTGACCTGTGGATAAGTCAACCAACTGTTTTTGGACCAATGACTAAAATTTCTAAACTTATACAGGAGTATATACAGTAGTTTTCCAGTTTAAAGCAGATAGTTTAAAATCTGTTAAAACAATCTTGAATGGTATATCTATAAAGCACGTGCAGCCTGGATAAAATCAGTGAGGCCCAAGGGCTTTTATAAGAAACCAGGTTTTAACTTGGAGCTGGAATGATTCCAGTGTTTATGCCAATGAGCCTCCAGCAGGAGGGAATTGCACAACTAGGGAGACATGTCCTCCCACATTGTATTTCTTCTACTGACAGGACAGATTCCCCCCTCCCCGCCCTCAATATCTGTGTCAGGAATAGGAAGTCTAGGGTCCTCCTGAATCCCACCAGCCCCAATCTGCATGGCCAGTATTCAGGGGTGGTAGGATATTTATTCCAATTATATCTGAAGGACCACTGGCTCCTCATCCCAGTTCTCAGGGGTTCTATGCCCAACCTAACATAGGAGCATTCACTTCAAGCTGTTTTCTATTCATTCACAGTACCTTTCAATCCAGCTATAGGTAACAACCCTATGCATTATTACTTGAGAGTAAATTTCACTGAATTGAGTGGAACTTTATATGGGAAACTATACTGCTGTTGTTACTGTGTGCCTCCAAGTCATATCTTACTCTAAGGTAAACATATCATGGGAATTTCTTGGCAAAATTTGTTCAGAGGGGGTTGCCTTTGCCTTCCTCTAAGGCTGAGAGTGTGTGGCTTGTCCAAGTGGCTTGACCCATTGGTTTACCATGGCTGAGCGGGGATTCAAAGCCTGGTCTCAAGAGTCACAGTCCTGAGTTTAAAACACTACACCAGAATTAGCAAGTATTTGACTACTATCTCCCAATTGCCTGTTACTATTTGCCCAATGCTAGAGCCAGGACAAAAGATACTCTACTTCCTTGAAGTCAAGATACTTCCGGAGATTTTTAGTTTATGCCAGTAAATGGTTGAATGGATATTCTCAGTCATAAATCATTATTTTTACAATGTTATTAGACAGTTTTCAACATATTTGTTGGTTTCATGGTAAATTTAATATTATTTTTTCTACTGAAAATATAGTTTATGGAAGCATGTTAAGTTCAATATTTGCAAACCACATAACCAAATCTCCATATATTACAAATAAGAGCTGTCCCAAAGTTTTTCTGATTAGAATTTCTTTTCTGTCCCTCTGCTTATAATGTTTACTCACATGCCATGGAAGAGGTAATGATTTGAGAAAGGAGGTAACAGCAAACAGAAATAATTGCTCTTATGACAAAAGAAAAAAAATCATTTGGACAGAGAAAGCAAGAATACTTCAAGAAACAAAATTGTTGCCAACAAGCAGGGTTCCCAATTGTTTTAACAAGTCTGTAACAGGAGAAAATTCAGCAGGTGAAGCTTGTATGCCGGAGAAGTTTCATCTGTTGAATGTTCTCTGCTCAGGTAGCTGTTAAAGGTACAAAACATCTGTTCATCACCTTTAAAAGGTGCCAGGCTACTCAGGTGTTTCTTAGAGCTTTTGTATAATTCCACCATAATCCCATCTGTAGATACAATCGCTCCTGGTATCATTTTTGTCCCTTTTTCTCCAAGTTTTGGCAATCTCTGTCTGGAAATATAACCATAAGAACAGAGTCATTCTGGATCTAACCAGAGGCCTATCATGTCCAGCATTAGGTTTCCATGATGGCTAAAAAGATACCTGTGAGAAGCCCATAACAAGTGATGAGCACAGCACCCTCCCACACATATTCCTCAGCAAGTGGCATCAAGAGGTGTACTGATTCCAATGGATATAATATATTGCTAGCATTATAGTTGTCCCTAATAATTTTATCCTCCATTAAGAGAGCACACCAGGGTAAGATGTTGGACTAGGATGCAAGGCACCAGGTAAATTCAAATCCCAGATTAGTCAATAACATATTGGATAACACTGACCAAGTCATGCTTTCTAAGAAAGTATTTGTTAATGTAGTGCCCATCAGAGATTATGAGCTATAACTCCAGACATTGCTGACTTGAAGGTGTTGAGAGTTGCAATCCAATTTTTTTGGGAAAGGCATTTTAAGAGCACTGAAAACTATGTGTCTATCTAGTACAGGAATGGGCAACAGTACCCCTTCAGACATTGTTAGATGTATCCCTCACATTGGCTATTTTGGCGGGTAATCTGGCATCTGAAGTCCCAAACAGTGCCAAGTTTGAGGAAAAGGAAGGGAATAAAGAAAGTTAATAACAACATTATCATAATACAGTATCATAACAAAGGTTCCTCCAGTATGAACTAGCCAAAAATATCCACTATGCCATACTAAACTGGCTTTCCCCAACCCTCTCTGACCCATTTCAGTGATTGATAACTGAAACCTGAACCTCCTGCCTGCAAAACAGCCTCTTTACTAATGCAACCTTGACTTCTTTTGTAAAATAGGAGCAAGGATGAGTCTTGCCACCATGCCATCCTGTTGAAAACTGAATAATCACTTCAAGACAATGGCTAGTTAAATAGTCCACACTCCAGACTTCACTGTCACTAATTAGGCTTCACTGAAAGTCACAGGCATCTTTTCCCAAGTAACTCTTGCTTAGGAGGCAATGTAAAGATGTTCATAGGGCACACACATTCTCAATTACGCACTAATCAGAAATGCTGCTAATCCGAAAGCTTTGTGTGTTTGTGTGATCTAGAGCCAGTGCAGCTTGAGTGATGGATTAGGACTCTGGCAGACCAGGGTTCAAATCTCCACTCAGTCGTGGAAACCTTCTGGATGACTAAGGGCAAGTTATACTCTCTCAGCCTCAGAGGAAGATAATGGCATACCTCTAATACCTATCAAGAAGACCCTATGATAGAGTTACCATAAGAGTGCCAGCATGGTGTAGAGTTTGAGTGTTGAACTCTGGGAGACCAGGGTTTCAATCCTGGTTTGGCCACGGAAACCCACATGGTGAACTTAGGTAAGTCACACTCTCTCAGCCTCAGGGTAAGGCAATGGCAAAAATCCTCTAAACAAATCCTACCTAGAAAACACCATTATTGTTACAGTAAGTCAGAAATGGCTTGAAGGCACACAACAACAATGGGTGATCTTATCTGAGGTGGAGAGACCTGTTGCCCTCTTGGTGCAATTGGACTCCAGCTCCCATCAGACCCAGTCCAACTGGGATAAAGTGATGGAGTCCAAGGACCACTGGAGAGCCACAGATACCATCTGGATGAGCTCCGAAATCCGTGTCCTGAGGTAAGAGGGACCATAACCACAGCATCGCCAAGGCAGCACCTTCACATTCTTGAGTCCATCCACACTGCAGAAATCATCCATTTTGATGCCGCTTTTACTGCCATGGCTCAATGCTATGGGATTCTGGGAATGGTAGTTTGTTGTGGCACCATGCCAAAACAAACTACCATTCCCAGAATCCCATAGCATTGAGCCATGGCAGTTAAAGCGGCGTCAAAATGGATGATTTCTGCAGTGTGGATGCAGCCGTACTCCTGTGTAGGAAAGGTAAAGTTGCCTGCAGACTCCTTCCACCAGCTTCTCTGACCAAGAGAAAAACGATGTGAAGTATGCCTCTCCCCCTACAACTACAACAACAACAACAATTATTCTTATTCTTATTCTTAACTTATATCCCATATTTCTCTCAATCTAAGGACTCCAAGCGGTGCATGGCAAATTTGAAACGATACAATTTAAAACAATCTAAAATCATTACAATGTATCAATCTAACAGTAAGAAAAAGTTAAAAGTTATGCATTCAAATTTAAACGGTATTGAAAACTCTTAGGGACACCCTCCCCCTCTTTCCTCCCAGGCTCTGAGGAGCAGCCAGAGAGCCCCCAAAGGCCCCTCCAAGCCCCAGGAAAGCCCCCCTGAGGAGGAGGTGGTGGCCTGGCCCCCTTTTCCCGCCCAAAGTGGGGGGCTCAGCCAGGTCCTCCATTTCGTCCCCATCTGCCCAGGAGGCATTCCCAGTTCCATGTGGAGCAGGACTAAGGAGGAGGAGGAGGAATGGACCATGTCTCGAGGAGTCTTGGGTGGCTTTCCTTGGCTCCCGTCCGACCATTTCTTTCTTTCTTTTCCTTGCAAGGTGCTCCATTTTGTGGTGCCTGGTCCCCCTGTTCCCCCCATAAACACATCCCATCTTTACTCACCTGGAGTAGGTCTTCCTCCTGCGCAGGCTGCCCAAGGCACCGCCGCCACTCCTCCTCCCAGCCCTTGCCAGGCTGCCAGGCACCACCACCAGCAGCAGCAGCAGCATCCTCCTTTCGGCAGCCCTTGCCAGCTGCAGCCCAGCCCACTAGTCCCTTGGCCAGCTGGGAGGGGGGGGCACAGCCACACAGGGCCAGGGAGAGGGAGGCAGGGAGGGCATGGCCAAAGGCAAGGTGCCCAACCCCCCTGGAAATGGCCAGGCCAGCCCTGCTTCTTAGCCCTGCTCCACGTCATGCCTCCTGGAGAAGAAAAGCAAAGCTAACCTCCCTCCCAGAAAGAGAAATCCCTGCTTCTTTTAGCCCTGCTCTGAATGGAGGAGGGTTTGGGGAATTCCTCCTGGAGAAGAAAACAACATCTACAAAACAAGAAATAGTAACTCCTGCTTCTTAGCCCTGCTCAAAATGGAGGAGGATTTGGGAATTCCTCCTGGAGAAGAAAATAAAAGCTGACATCCCTCACAGAAATAGAAAGTCCTGCTCAAAATAGAGGACGTTTGGGAAGTCCTCCTGGAGAAGAAAATAAAACCTGCAAAACAAGAAATAGTAATTCATGCTTCTTAGCCCTGCTCAAAATGGAAGACGTTTGGGAATTCCCCCTGGACAGAAAATAAAAGCTCAAAACACTGATGGAAATAGAAATTCGTGCTTCTTGGCCCTGCTCAAAATGGAGGTGGTTTTGTCAGTGAAAAACAAAACTCAAAACACTCCTAGAAATAGAAATGCATGCTTCTTAGTCATGCTCAAACTGGAGAAGATTTGGGAATTCCCTCTGCACAGGAGACCATGAAATGTAGGCCATGTCCTGGAAAAGGAGGAGCTCTGCATAGGGGTGACTATCACAGTATGAGCACAGAGGTGACTCAGGAGGCCTGGCAAGCACCCCAGTCCCCTAGACCCAAATGTTGCCCCACCAGGGTGCCCAGGGGTCCTCACCACTAAGGAGGACCAAACATCACAAAATGAAGGACATTGAGAAAAATTAAGGACATGACCAAACAAAAGCTATAAACACTCCTAGACATAAAAAATTCATGCTTCTTTGTCATGCTCAAAATGGAGGGCAGAAGGTGGAAACTGAAGACATGTCCTGGAAAAGGAGAATGGGTGTCTGGACACCCTGTGGTGTGACTTCAAGTCATTTCCGACTTATGGCAACCTTAAGGCGAACCTATGTTGGGGTTTTTTTTGGGGAGCAGGTTTCTTCAGAGGGTCTGCCATTGCTATCCTTTGAGGCTGAGAGAGTGTGACTTGCCCAAGAGCACCCAAGAGGTTTCATGGCTGAGCTGGGAATTGAACCCTAGTCTTCAGAGTCCTAGTCCCACACTCAAACCACTACACCTTAAAGCTAAGGGTGGAAGGAGTAAAATGTTTGTGTAGTCTCAATAAACAGGTGGCTGACACTCACTCACAGAGAAATTGGGGAATCTGGATTTTCTTGTTTCCAGGCTTACTTATGTATGTGTGCTGCACTTGTTGAATCTCTTCATTGTTTTCAGCTGCTAAAGGCATTGAACAAAGGCTGCACATACACTGCAAATAATAATGCAGTTTGACATCGTTTTAACAGCCAAGGCTCCATGCTGTAGAATCCTGGGATGTGTAGTTTCTGATGCCCCAGAGCTCCCTGACAGAGAAGGCTAAATAGCTGACAAAACTACAAATACCAGGATTCCATAGCACTGAACCATGGTAGTTAAAACAGTGTCAAATTACAAACTACAGCCAAAGAGAATTATTTTCCAGATGGGTAGTGCCAGGCACATACACACATAATAGCAAAGTCTGTTGGTAGCAAAAGCAACTGGGGGTCTTCTGATACTTCAAAGAGTAGCATTTCTGAAGAGTGGGGTATAAATACAATAAATAAATAACACGTTTATTGAGGTGGTCACTTTCACTAATGACAATTTTCTCTATCCGATGTAGCATTCCCTGGCAAGCCCCGGGGATGCGACCCCCTCCCAGGATAGCAATGTTCATCAAGATTGAGATGTCGCAATCCTACTGGCAGACCATAGGATTGCGACCCTCCTTCAGGATGACAATGCTTTATCCATAATTGGATAAGCCCATGTTGATTCGGCTGAGCTGATTTACACATCCTGCTTCCTTTGCTGATTGGAAATTTCCTAAATACACATTGGTCACTGATTTCGCAAATTGCCTTCTGATGTACAATGAGATAATGTAAAGTAGCCTGATGTAACCCTGAGGTGAATAAAGGGCTGGCCAAAACCTGGCCAGCTAGTTTGTGCCACCCCCATTCCTGTCTCTGCGTCTCATTTGCCGCGACAATCCAATGCATGTTTGATTGTTCCCACCTTCAATATGGACATACACACAACTGGTGGTGGTGGGGGTGGTGAACAGTGAGGACCGAGGGAAGGAAATGCGAGGAGAAAATTCAGACAGGGATAATAAGGGCATTGACAAAATAGCATTTGGTGGTGGCGGTGGTTTTCATTTTATTTGTACACCACTTTTCCAAAAAGACTAAGACACAAGGTGGCTTGAAATTAACATAGAGTGCAATGCAATTAAAAAACATGCTAAAAACCAAAAAAAACCTAACAACAATAAAAACATTTTTAAAAGGTACATTACAAATGTTCAACAGAAGTTTGAAAAAACGTGCCAGCATGGCCTGGTGGTTGAGTGTTGGACTATAACTTTGGGACCAGGTTGGTTTCCAGCTAGGCCATGAACTCACTGGGTGACTTTTGGCAGTCACACTCTCTCAGCCTCAGTGGAAGGCACTGGCAAACCTCCCCTGAACAAATCTTGCCGAGAAAATCCTAGTTGCCTTAGGGCCGCTATAAGTCGGAATGACTTGAAAGCACACAACAACAAACTATTAAAACAGGACAGCATGCTTTTAAGAGTCATTTTTTGGTCCATAAATGGTTATTGCTGGTTGGGAAGAAGTTCTTGTTCTGGACTATAGGTTCCATAATTTTTTACCATACCTTCTGCGGCAGGGGAGCTGAAACTATAGTCTAAAAGAAATAATTGCCAAACTCTATGGTCTATGACTAAGTCCTGGTTTGGCTTGTCTCCTTCATTGCATTACCGTAATTGATATAGCAATGCAGCGTATGTAGCACACAGGAAAATGATGGATTAATGCTGTCAAGGAGCTTACAATCTAAAATAGTAAAGAATGGATGGTAGAAGAAGGGAAAGACAAAATAGAAATGATTAACATGGGAAATGCAGCTACGTGGATACAAATGGAGGTAGTTTTGGAGTGGAGGAATAATGTGGATAAGTCAAAGCTCAAGTAGAAAAAATGGGTATTTATAAATTGTTGTGCTACCTGAACAAAATGATACAATGGTGCCCCTCTCCCAGCAACCTTTGCTGAGAAGATCAGGAGATAGTGACCAAACATATTCTTCTTTCATATCTGAGCGCAAGAGGCATCTCAGGCCATATGGTAACACACTTGTGTCCTCTTCCAACATTTTACTGTTGATCCCAACCCAATCTTCAGCATCTGCTGCCTAGGCACTGCTTCACTTTACTCTACGCTAGTCCTGGCCCTGCTATTATGAAGAGTTTTAAATCCCATCCAGACTGAAGCAGTTTTACTGGGG
>NC_056525.1:91563751-91586008 GCF_019175285.1 Sceloporus undulatus
CTGGCAGACCATAGGATTGCGACCCTCCTTCAGGATGACAATGCTTTATCCATAATTGGATAAGCCCATGTTGATTCGGCTGAGCTGATTTACACATCCTGCTTCCTTTGCTGATTGGAAATTTCCTAAATACACATTGGTCACTGATTTCGCAAATTGCCTTCTGATGTACAATGAGATAATGTAAGCCTGATGTAACCCTGAGGTGAATAAAAGGGCTGGCCAAAACCTGGCCAGCTAAGTTTGTGCACCCCCATTCCTGTCTCTGCGTCTCATTGCCGCGACAATCCAATGCATGTGTGATAATGTTCCCACCTTCAATATGGACATACACACAACTGGTGGTGGTGGAGGGTGGTGAACAGTGAGGACAGAGGGAAAGGAAATGCAGAAAATTCAGACAGGGATAATAAGGGCATTGACAAAATAGCATTTGGTGGTGGCGGTGGTTTTCATTTTTATTTGTACACCACCTTTTCCAAAAAGACTAAGACACAAGGTGGCTTGAAAATTAACATAGATGTGCAATGCAATTAAAACATGCTAAAAACCAAAAAACCTAACAACAATAAAAACATTTTAAAAGGTACAATTACAAATGTTCAACAGAAGTTTGAAAAACAGTGCCAGCATGGCATGGTGGTTTGAGTGTTGGACTATAACTTTGGAGACCAGGGTTGAATTTCCAGCTAGGCCATGAAACTCACTGGGTGACTTTTGGCAAGTCACACTCTCTCAGCCTCAGGGGAAGGCAATGGCAAACCTCCCCTGAACAAATCTTGCCGAGAAAATCCTAGTTGCCTTAGGGCCGCTATAAGTCGGAAATGACTTGAAAGCTCACAACAACAAACTATTAAAACAGGACAGCATGCTTTTAAGAGTCATTTTTCTGGTCAATAAAATGGTTAATTGCTGGTTTGGGAAGAAGTTCTTGTTCTGGACTATAGGTTCCATAATTTTTTAACCATACCTTCTGCGGCAGGGGAGCTAGAAACTATAGTCTAAAAGAAATAATTGCCAAACTCTATGGTCTATGACTATGGTCCTGGTTTGGCTTGTCTTCCTTCATTGCATTTACCGTAATTGATATAGCAATAGCAGCGTATGTAGCACACAGGCAAAATAAGATGGATTAACTGCTGTCAAGGAGCTTACAATCTAAAATAGATAAAGGAAGATGGAATAGGAGAAGAAAGGGAAAGACAAAATAGAAATGAGTTAACATGGGGAAATGCAGCTACGTGGATACAAAATGGAGGTAGTTTTGGAGTGGAGGAATAATGGGATAAGTCAAAGCTCAAGTAGAAAAAATGGGTATTTATAAATTGTTGTGCTACCTGAACAAAATGATAAAATGGTGCCCCTCTCCCAGCAACCTTTGCTGAGAAGATCAGGAGATAGTGACCAAACATATTCTTCTTTCATATCTGAGAGCAAGAGGCATCTCAGGCCATATGGTACAAACACTTGTGTCCTCTTCCAACATTTTACTGTTGATCCCAACCCAATCTTCAGCATCTGCTGCCTAAGGCACTGCTTCACTTTACTCTACGCTAGTCCTGGCCCTGCTATTATGAAGAGTTTTAAATCCCATCCAGACTGAAGCAGTTTAACTGGGGACTCCTTTCTTTCATTAGTTCAATTTTTCTTAATAAGCCAACAAGAAAGGAGGTTGTTACAGTTCTATATTACAGTGGGTCCACTGGGCTTTGGTTCCATGACCTGTCATGGATACCAAAATCCATAGCTGCTCAAGTCCCATTATGTACAATGGTGAATCAAAATAGTGTTCCCCATATAAAATGGCAAAATCAAGATTTTCTTCCTGGAATTAAAAAATATATATTTTCAAGCCTTGAATCCGTGGAGACAGGTGCCGACTGTAAAATCAAAAGGCATATATTTTTCTTCTCCTGAACTTATGGGAATCCAGTGCTGGAAAGCTTATTTTCCTTTGACTCATACTCATGGTTATTTATATCTAAAAAGAAGACAAATTAATTACAGATCCATAACTTGACTTTATGTTGAAATGTCTTCCAACATGTATTGTTTAGTCCAGCTGTACTTTTACAGTGGCTAAAAGCAGTTATTTTGGTTATATTTTCCCTAGAGAATGGGGATGCTGCATATATAAATGCCCCCCCCCCCCCAAACCACAATACAAGAAAGAAAATGAATCATTTCAAGAAGATGAATCATTCAGTATGGAGCAACTTACACACTACAAAGGGAATGTCAAGATCTAGCCACTTCATTTCAAAACAGAGATGCTGCATCTACCTTTCTCAGTCCTTGTCCTTATTTTTAAACTTGGTTCCAGGTTTCATGTCTTGTTCAGATTGCTTCCTTTCTAATTGACTCTTCTCCTCTGCCTTCCAGAGCACCCTGACATGGACAGATTATTGTGGATATGGCTGGCACAAGACACTTGAATCAACAACTTTGCCAATGCTTGGTACAGGCCATACTGAGCTATGTGGGCCAAATGATCTGAGTAGATATAAAGACAGCTTCCAAGTATTGAAAAGAATTATTTCCCCCATAATTTTATTTCTTTATTTCTTTTCTTTGCACTTCCTTTCAACATGATTTGGTATAATAAAAATAAATGTAGTGCGTAAGAGAGAGTTAGGGCAACTATTAACTTTTTCCATCACCGAAAGATCAAAGGAACAGAAGAATAATGGGAAATACAAGATCCTATGGATTTTTTAATTCAATGGGATTCCAGTTAAGGTGTTCTCCAGTGTTCACTCCCAAGTCTATGCAGGGACAGTCACACCAAAGGCCATTGAAAAAGCTGGATTCCAACGTGTCTAATGGTCCTGAATCTCCCAGGCTGATACTGTATTCTGCTTGTGGGATTCTGTTGTCTAAAAAAGGAACTTTGCCAAGCTGTGCTGATGTCATGCTACAGTTTCGATAGTGAATCTCCTTTCTTTGCTGTGGAATATGGTTCTTAGGGGCAATTGTTGGGACCCATATTCCAGCAGTGATTGGGATGGCTGAAGCCAGTGTTGGGCATAGCAAGAGGGCTACATCCTTCCCCGTTCCTCTTTCTGCTACTCCATTCTCTCTCCTTCATTCTCTCTCTCTTTTCATACCCAAAGGCTGGCACAGAAGGGGCAGTGTCACACTTGCAGAAGATTCTTGAAATCAGACTCGCCAGCCCTGGTTCCTCCCTGTGCCACAGACTTTATGCTGGTGATTTCTGTAATCAAGCTAAGGCAGCGTATTTTATTTTGCACCAACTGAGAAGCCTATTCCGAAATGCTTGGAATCTAAATATCATCGACAATGAAAGTAGCTCCAAGTCCACCCAAAGGAAGTCCAAGGACATTAACAGCTCAGAAAGTGCGAGTGTCAAAAAGATTTTGTCCATTGGGACAAAAGGCAGCAGTATTCATATCCAAGTATCCATATCTAAGGACATCTAGATCTATAGGCTAGGAAATAGGAATCTTTTCATACAGCTGATCCCACTCATCTCCAGGGCAATAGGCAGCAGATTTTATACCATGGTGTTTTTATTTGTGGGGCAACTTCAGATTGTTTTGTGTGAGTCTGATAGATCATCCTGGTGAGGGGCAAACTTGGAAAAATTACATTACAGAGCTTGGAAAAATTACATTTTGGACTTCACCTCCCAGAATGCCCCCAGTTAGCAAGCCAGTAGCCATGCTGGCTAGGAGATTCTGGAAGTTGTGGTCCAAAAAAGTACCTCTCCTGAACTCTGCCTAGCAGAATAACAAATGCCTTCTTTTACCCACCAAGGACAACTCAAAATGAGCCAAGTTATTTGAGTTCTGGAAATCCAAACCTTCACTTTTCTCCCCATTCCTGGCAGTAAAAATATAGTCAACATTTATGGTGATTCCATAGTAAAGTGTCTACATTCTGGGATTCATTCTTCTCTGAAACAAATAATGTTGCCAACTAGTGGCATACAACTGGCACTCCTCAGCTTTTTTCAAGGAGACAATACAAAAGTATCCCACAGACTTCTAACTGGTTACTCAGGTTGGTGGTCACTGCATGATTTTGGAAAGATTTCAAGGGGATATCTATGATGACCTGGTATGACAACTAGCTTTGATTGAAACATTAACTAACGAACTTCAAACAACTAAAGGGAAGAAAGATTAACACAATTTTATTGCGAACTGGACTTGCTTTTTTGAATATATGAGGGGGAAGAAATAATGTTGAATTTCCAAAGTCATTGAAGTCTTTTTGGTGGCTGGTGTAAAGAAATATTTTTGACATTTTTTATTTTGGTATTATCATGTTGCTCTTTAATTGATAAGTAATTTTGTGTATCAATATTGGGGGTGGGGAGCAAGGATAAAAAATGTTAAGATAGTAAAGAACGAACAATTTCTGACCTCATATCTCCTTCGTGATGTGGCTGCCTTACTATGCAGAATAGAAGCACTAGTCCTGGGTAGAAGTTTAAAATATTTCAATGGAGTAGTCTTACTCGCTGATAAACAGTACCAAGCTCCTCTCTTCTTAGCTGAACATTACTACTCAAGACTTCAACATCTTCATGATGATGTTCTCAGCAAAGCAGGCCTGAAAGACAGAAACACATCAAGGTCATAATGATTTATATTAAAGAATATATTCATAGATGGCTTTGGAAAGATGATTCAGGAGCAACTGCTAGGAATGACTGTGAAGCGCTGTGTTAAAGAGCCTGTTTGGTTACTCAACAGCCTAAAAGCCACATTCACATTAAAAAAGCTACACCATCTTATAAAAGTCTTTAACAGAACCATGGTCTCATTTTAAAAAGCCCTGCGAGAGGAAAACATGTAGCCTTTCAGTCACTTTTGAATTCAGGAAGCACATTTTCTAGTAATTCAGTGTCCAAGAAACTGCCTTCACATGAAGAAATCAAGGAAACACCCTGATCCAGCAAAGAAGGAAAGCATGAAAATAATGTGTAGGACTGGGATACACCAGTGCTGAGTGTGCATTCAGGTGATACAAGGATAAAAGCTAGGAAAACTATTTTTAAGAAGCAATTTATCCCACCTCCAAGTATCTCCTTAATTAATTACTATTACAGCTGCAATTGTTTAAAAGGTTTTTGTTTTTTTGCTTTCTTATCAAAAATACCTAAGCAGTTACTTAAGAAAAAGAATATCAGAATGCTCTAAAGTGCAGGCCTGTAGCACAAAATATTTCTAAGTAGTAAGTGACTGAAATATTTACAGTTATACTGTGAAAGAGTGATGTTTCCCCTCATTTTTTACTCATAATATCACTCGGTTAATTTTTTTAAAAAAAAAAGCAATTATAGATAACTCCTTATTTTGGAAAAAAAAGCTACTTGCCAGCTCTGGTGAATACAGACAGGAATCAGCCCATACTTAAACCAGGCCCACTGAAATTAATGGGACTTAAATTGGTTATGACTAGCTTAAATTCCATTTATTTCAATGGGTCTGTTCTAAATATGACCAAATCTGATGCAATTCATGACCTTTGCTTTATTGTTTTAAATGGGGATGCACATTCACCTCTACATTTTCAATGTACAGTACAAGTTCACCCAAGTTGTCATGAATCTAGAGTTGCATATTATCATCTTGCTTGCAAATGATTAGAGTTGAAAGAGGGCTTCAAGAGGATTATAATTATAATTACTGTACTTACCAGCTAACCAGTCTGTGTGACTGAATGGGGAGAAATGGAGAGAATGTAGCTGAGCAACAAGTCAGCTTTAATAGCTTTCTTTTAAAGAGACAGATACATCAAAGCAGTATGCCTCCATTCACAACAAAGGAAAGAGTACCATTTTGGCTTTTGCCTCTGGCAACAAATTGTCATGGGTTAGTCCTTAAGCAATGGGTTCAGGGGTCTGCTATAAACTTTACAGTTTGAAAGGTATCATGAACGCAGTAGCAAGTGTAGCACATAAGGGTAACAAATGTACCTTTCATTGAATTGTTTTTGAAAAAGAATGCAAGCCAGCAAACATAAATAATTGTGGCCAATGTATGCTCAGTAAAGATTCATAGAGCATGAACGCTAAGATTTTATGCCTGAATTTTCTTGCTTTCCCGTTCCACTCCTCCACTCCTCCCCTTCTCCTTTTGTGTTTTTAGTCTGCATGTCTGAAGAAAGGGACTGGCTTGTGTTGTGTTTATTGATACAAAAGCCATTCTGAGTGCCTGTGGGATGGAGGAGTGCAGAATAATTGCCCTGAATGAAGGAAGGAACCTACTTAATTATACCTCTGAGAGGAAGCAGTGCTTGGTAGTTGACTTTCACACTCATCCCACACAAAAAGGAGTGCAAGTCTATCCTTGGGGAACAAATGGAAAGCTTCTGTTTATATTTTGCAGCACTGACTGTTTCTCAAAGAAATCTGCTTTTTCCACCAGACCACAGTCAAGTGCATCAGTGTGGAGTCTTGAGCAGGAGCACTTAATCATTAGTGCATTATTGCATCCTTCCCCTGTTGTATAGTCATAAGGGAATGAAGTGGAGAAAAACAATGTTATTACAATGAAACCATCAAAGTTTGTTGCCTTTTGTTGGAAAACAAAAGTGTAGCATGACTACACAGAGTAGTCAGCTACTCCAGAGGAGGCACAGATCTCTTCTAAGAATGTTCACCAGGACATTTTCATTTTTTTCTTAACATTGGCGCGTTCCAGACACACGCAAAGTACGTACTAGGTACGTGCTAGAGTTAGGAAAGGGCGTCCTTTCCAGACGCCCTAACCCTAGTACATACCTAGTGCGTACAAAATGGTGGCGCCATTCTACATGGGCGCCACCATTGGGACGTCACGACCACCCCGCCACCAAAGGGAGCGGCGCTGAAGTGACGTGCTGGTGCCGTGCGAGGGCGTCTGGGGCACCCTTTCCGCGGCACCGGAAGGAGCTCTGAAATGGAGCTCCTTCCAGCTTTGCGTCGCTGGGTGCAGCCTTTAGATGGCTGCGCCAGCAGCGCAAATCAGAAAGGGGCCAAGCGGCTCCTTTCTTTTTGTCCCCGCTGCCGTCCGGTGTCCTTGGGGCATGAAGCCCCAAGGACACCCCTTTCCAGGCTGTGGGGAAGTGGACTTTTGCCACTTCCCCGCAGCCTGGAAAGCGGCGGATTGGGGCCTCAGAGGCTGCTGCTGTGGCAGCTGAGGCCCCGATCCGGCGGGGAAAGGGGCGGGAACAGGCCACCCCAAAGGGGCGGTCTGTAAACCGCCATAGGATGCCGTTCCCAAGTAGGCAGTCACCCAGGACTGTTCCTACAATTGGGGAGAGTTTGGTATCTGCCTGAGGCAGAGATTTTGGATGTCCTCACAAGGTAGCAGATTGTTAGCTCACCTGGGATTTTAGGTTTTAAGTGCCAAAAACATCCAGCTTGCTTTAGATCAGGGATGGGAATAACATACTTCTGTATATAACTGTATCTCTTAGGAGCCCTAGTAGCATAGCTAATAGTGAGCAATGCTGGGAAATTACAGTTCGTCAGCTTCTGATGGACCACTCAGTTCCTACCCCTGCTATATACCTTGACTTAGGTGAGTGTGAGTGCCAGAGAACAGGCCTAAGGTGAGGCAGAGTCCACATCTTCTCAATAAGCTTATTAGTGGGAATTGCTCATCTAAGGCAGGTGAGTATCTTCCATGTCAGTGGGGCAGTAAGTCTATTCTGAACTTTAGTCCACATTTGAGCTTGTTTTTGAAGTAGGGGTTAGCATCATGGGTAATCCCTTTAAATTTTCAGACTAAAACCTAGAGTGGATTCACAGCACCATTGACATGGAAGCTATCAGCAGCCACTGGATATAATTCTCAGACCCCTTCAGTAAGTATTACCATAGACTGGATGATTGTGGGAAATGGCATCTAAAAAACCCATGTACTCTCAAAGACAACTTTTCCAAACTCTGAAAAGGCTTAATTGGCTTTAAATAACAGATTCTAGAAAAGATCTACAGAAAGGGATGAAGTCATAGGCACTGTTTTATATTTCATATATCTTCAAATTAAAAATAAATGATTTGTCTAATAGCATGGGCAAAGAAGTTCCCACCTACTGCAAGATTTCCTGGTCCCTCTCCAAATGTCGCAAAGTGCCAGCAGCTGAGAATAATTTAATCAAAGGCAACATGATAGTCAGAGGCAACTCCCAGCTCATATTGGAACAGGAATAGGAGGTAGTCATCACCAGAGACTGATCTTAGCAATCAGTCTGTACCAGAGGGGCTGTTCAGATCTATTCAAGCCCACAGGAACTGCATCATCAATGTCAGTGGGATTTAAACTGAAGGCAGAGAGGTTCTTGGCTAAATCAGCCACAGATCCCTTTACCTAACAGGGAAGTGCTCAGGGATAGGCAATGTGTGGCCCTCCAGATGCTGTTGAATTATCAACTTCCCAACTTCAGTGACTGCATGTTAATCCAAAACAAGCATTTTGCACCCAGAGTCACATATGGTGGGAGTGAACTGAAGCCAGCCAGATTGACCTTGATCTCCTCCCTCCTTTTTCAGTCCTTTCCTCCTTTTTCATGTACAAAGGTGGCATTAAAATGAAGATTTACACCCTTCAGATGAATACGGTTTCAAAGAACATAGTTGTAGAAAGTAGTCAGCCCTAGTGTATCATGGGTAGCAGATGCTGCCTGAGCTACATCTGAATTGAGGGGGGGGGGGAGTATTGATTTGGTCTACAGTTCCCAGAATCGTCCAGTCAGCCATGTTTCTTGGGGATTCTGGGGCTAGCAGTCAAAAATAGCTTTTCCAAGCTCTGAGCCACACACATCACGAGGAGGTTCAACACAGATAAGAGCCACCATTCAAGCAGTTCAGAGTATTTGTCATAATGCAGACACCAGGAAAATATTCAGATGAGAGAACTAGCAGTGAAAAAAAAATCTTTCAAAACACTTCCTTTATGTTTTCCTCTTTAGGATAAACACAGCTGTTACTGTTCATTCATAAAGCAGAGATTGAAAATTCAGAGATACCAACAGGTGGTATTTGAGCAGATTTGGGATTTGCCTCCATGGACCATAAATGTGTCACAGGGCTAAGACCTGAACTTCACCAGTGGGATGAGAAGGGACCTACATTTCCAGTTCATCTTCATTCCTGTTCCTCTTTTGACCATGGCGGAAAGCACCTGTGATCGGCTGGCTTAAGGAGTGTGACAGCAAGAGCTCTGAAAGTCTGCTCATGATCAATGCAGATTAATGCACTTGCTGGCATTCTCCCCAGAGGACTGACGTACATAACCATGGTGACTGAAAGCCTCTGTCTCGCCTGCCCTTGGAATAGAGAACATCTCCATTTGTTGGCAGCAGGCTGCTGGCATATCCCATTCTTTTGATGTATACACACATGTGTATTAACATACCCATCCATATTGAGTCACTGATTAATTGCTTTTAGTCCCCACAGTTCTACCTTGCTGTACGCAACAGGAAGACAAATCAGACATCAGTGGCTTCCCTGTGCCACTACAGTTAGTCAGAACATAGTTAATATTCCAAGCTGTGGTCTTGGGGAGAAGGTAACAAAGTGAGGGCATTGCTCTTCAACACAGGAATTCCTACTTCCATAAAGTTTCCAGATTGCTAGCATAGTAGTAACTCAAAACTTTAGTTGATAATTTGAAGATAGATTTCTAAGCATCAAAGAAAAGGGGCAGCAAAGCTACCAAGGGAGTGTGAACACAGCAAATATCAGAGTTCTTGGTGTGAACTGTTTCAATATTCCATTCTCTTCAATGCTAAAAATTTGGTCGCTTTCCTCTGGAGATATTCCACTTTGTCAACATCCTTTTTGAACTGTGGTGCCCAGAACTGGATGCAATATTCCAGGTGAGGCCTGAACAAAGCAGAATGGATTGGCACTATTACTTCCCTTGATTTAGACATTATACTTCTATTGATGACTTAAATCCCAGTTGGGAAAATGGCAGGATATAAATTCAATAAATGAATAGATAATAATGATGGAGAAGCTGTTTATCAACTCTGGTGCAGGCCTCCCTTGCAGGGAACAGATTTTGAGGCAAGTGGAGTCTTTGCATCTTCACCAACTGAGAAGCTGACAGCTTTCTCCAGAGAGACAGTTTGTACTAATTCCACCTTGGACTTGTGAAGGTGTCCCCCTCCCATAGCTTGGATAGTTACTTTTCAGTCTACAACTCCCAGGATCTCATGCTGGATGGGAAGTTCTCTAAGCTGAAGTACAAAAGATAACTTACTCGAGCTCTGCTGCTGCATTGCCAGTCCAAACTGATGTGGGAAAGATGACATGCTTGAGAAGAACACAGGTTTGTTCTAATGAATTTATTCTTGTGTGATTATTTAGAAAGGGACTGAGAGATGTCTTACTAATGCTAGAATTAGATTTGTACTAGGGGCATCCCAACATGCAGTGGAGAATTGACCGTAACTTCCTATAAGAACCTACACATTTATTGTCGATTGTCCAGCTTAGGCAGATTGTAGGGGTAAGGAACAAGGTGTAGGATGGCTCCTTAAAGACTAACAGATCTATTATTGTGAGCCACTAAGGCAATGGAATGTTCTTGTTTTATTTATATCCCACCTTTCCCCCAGTGCTGAGACTCAAGACAGCTTATAAAAGTTAAAACAGACACAGATAAAAGTGCTCATCAGACTGTTGTTATTCCTTTACTGCTACTGCAGCAGCAAGAGGTCATGCATCTACTGCTCTGGAAAAATACAGGAAGCTCTGCATGGACTGCCTTGCAGTTATAGCATGAGAATGGGCATCAAGACTGTCCCCAAAGCAAAATGCAGGCAGCTCTTTATTAACAAACCAGTTCAAGCAGCTTTCATTTCCACCAAGTGTGTATATTTTGTAAAGCTAATGGGTCTTCATTGCCCATTCAGCAGCAAACAATCTCCAAATGTTTTCAGTTAGAATAGGGATAGCAAGTAGTGCTAGGAAAAAGGAGTTAGGTTTCTTCTTTAACTACTAGGACTGCAGCTGAGTTATGGGAGAACAGGGATGCCTGAGCAGGGTGCCAGTTGATATCTTTGCCCTTGCTTCTAGAAACTCCAGAGCTCTTACTCTTATTGGATTTATTAGCCGGATATAAAGGTGAGATACATGCAAAGGACAGGATGACTCCATATAAATGAACATAACAGTCAGGATTATAATCCCCAGAATCTCCTATTGAGCCCTCATCCCACAGTACCAGTTGTACTGGCAGCAGCATTGGCAGGAACAGAATTCTTAGATGCGATGTTGCAGGAAGAACTGCGAAGAAGAATCCTGTTCTTGTGTCCATTGCAGGACCTGTGCAGAAGCCAAGATTAGTCAAGGTCTGTTCCTTTGCCCAGGGAACACTTTTACGTCTAGCCCCCCCCCCCCCAGCACTGCAATAGGAATTTAAATACGAGTAAACAACAGAGCATGCTCCCTCCTCTCTAAAGACAGTAGATATGTTTTTCTAGCAATAAAGCTCCAAACGTGTGTATCGGGTTTTTATTGTATGTTTGCTCCAGATAATATTGCCCTGCTTGCCAGCAGACAAGACAATCACATAACAGATACAGACGCAAGGCCTGATTCTGTGGCAGAATCAGAAGCCAACTCTGTACTCATGCCTTCTGATAACACTGTTGTTGTTGCTGTGTGGCTTCCAAGTAGTTTCTGACTTATGGTGACCGTGACCCTAAAGTTACTGTATAATGGTGTTTTCTGGGGCTGAGAGTACGTGAATCATCCAAGGTGACCCAGTGGATATTTCTAAAATATCCAACAGTCAAACCACTACATGATGCTGGCTTGATAACACTGTTGCAGGGATTAATAGCATCATTTGCAGTATAAGAAGTTCAAAGAACAGCTGATCTTTTCATTTGAGATATGCCATCTTTTGCCAGCAATGCCCCAACTGCAGTTTACACCAGACTAACAGGCTGGAAAAAAATAAACAGACACAAATGTGACATATGAAATAGCATTTTTATTTTTTAAAACACCAACCTCCCAGAACACTTTGTCCCTGACATTACAATGGCCTTTCTTACATGGAACTTCAAAGACAGCTTGCAATGTCAAACAGATGAACTGCAATTTCCTGAAGTTCAACTTCACCTCCTGGGGCTTGAACAAAGTTTTAACAAATTTAAAACCACATTATGGGTAGAATTCTATTGCTTACTCTATGTTAGACCTATTAAACCAATTCTTCCATGGCTAGTCAACAAATAGGCAAATCCCATTGATTCAGTGGGTCTACTCTAGTTGACAGTAACAACAGGATTGTAATAACCATCCATAGGGAGAGGTGAGTAAGAAATTATTATTATCGAGGCCTGTATGCAGTCAGCAATATAAAGATGTGTTTTGTGTGAGTGGTTACTATTGATAAGAAATTATCACTGCTCATATTTAATTTCCTTGTTTTTTACACTCCCCTGCCTCATGTAATGTATTTATTATCTGAGACTCTGAATAACATTTCATGCTTCTGAAGCGTGCTGTAGTCTAAAAAGTTCATGTTAGAAAAATTATAATATGTGAGGCCTTAAGGTGCTGCAAGACTCTTTAAAATGTGCAAATCTTTAAAGTGCCACAAAGATTTTGTTTTAAAAATTGCTGCATGCGTTTTTTGCCTTTCTAGGCCATATTGAGTCACTCATTTTGAAATCAAAATGAGCAAAAGGCAAGAGGTATTGCTTTTAGAGAAGAGACACATCATATTGGGTTTAGCTTTCAGGAGCCCTTTGTGCTTTTGATGCAAGCCAGGGGACCTGACAGGAAAGCCATATAGTCTGCATATTGTCTTGATGCTACAGGAGAAAGTAGCTACAGATTATCAGATTTCATCAGATCACATCCCAAATGGCCAAAGTTCACTGGTAACAAGGAAGGCAATTTTAAAAGCCAATAAAATTTGGTTCTCTGTTGTTCAGGTAGTCTGTATAATGTCATGGCTGGAGATGACTGTAGGTCCTTCTTCAGTCTAAGCAGATCACTAGGAGCCACAATCGTAAAGCCTTTGGTTGCAGAAAAAGATCTCAGAAAAGGAAGCCCCAGTTGAAGGTGGTATAAACTCCACTTCATCCAGAGTAGGTTCTCATTTCTGAGCAGCTAAACCTGGTATTCTTGTAAGTCATACAAACACAGTGTAGCCACAATGACCATAATACACATTTTGGTAATACCTTTATTAGGCTATACCAGGCCTGCACAACATACAGCTAATGGTCCACTTGCAGCCTGCCAAAGAATTTCGGGTGGCCTGCAAAAAATGTAGACTCCTACTTCTCCATTCCTAGGCTTTCTCCCCTGGAAACCCAGGGATGTTGACTGGTTACTGACAAGAAGTGTTATATATCCCATTCACCAAATGTAAAAAGTAAGAAAAACCTCAAAAATATATTAAAACTTGTACTGTTTAGCTAATAACAATCTTAACTACTAAATGTAATCAACTGATATTAATTGGAATTTCCTTTTTTATAATATGGTTTATTTGCAAAATATTTTAATCATTAATTATACCTTTACTTGGAAAGTGAGCTGCTAAAAACCTATCTGCTGCCCAAAGAAATTTAGGCTATTTTAAATTTGACGCATACCTATTGCCAAGTTATGCAGGTCTGGGCTAAGCAAAAGGCCCCCAAATCTTTGTGCAGCCTTTCCAAATTACAAGTTTCTTCATCTGGAGATTAAAAAAAAGCATGGACAGGAAAGTACACCTGGAAGCATTGTTGAGGAAGAATGGAAAAATTCAAGATCCAGAAGGTGGCAGTAAATTGCTGTTTTGTAGCCATCTCCTGGAGAGTGTGGAAAAGGCAGCTGCTACTCCCTTGCAAAGATGCCCAGCTCTGCAATATCATGAGGAAAAAGTCCTCCCAACCCACCAGCAAGAAAACCAATTTCCACAGTTCAGTCTCTATAAAGCACAGAATGGTCAAAAAGAACGAATCTTTGGACAGAGAGACACAGTGTTGGCTATCCCATGTTTAACAATATTTATTAGAGAACTTGGGAAGACAGTGAAGATACAAGCCAATCAAACTTGCATCATATTGAGGGGGGGTATTGATAGAGTCACTCACTGATACAAGAATCACTAGGAACCCAGAGATACAGAAGCTGGACAGCTAGGTCCATACTTAAAAGATAGTAAAAACAGTGGAACTGAAGTTAATCATATCTAAGTTTGGCTCTAAACCTGAAATCTTAGTAGACAAGAATGGCTTGGCATGTCATAATCTGTGCTTCTCAGAAAGGTTTATTCCCCATATTGCTGCAGTGGCAATTCAAAATACTATACAGCTTAGGTTCAGACTATATGAAAGATCATATTGCCCCATATGAACTGGCCAGAGTTCTAAGATCTACAGGGAGAGGCTTTTTCTTGGCCCCAAAACCATCACAGGCTCACTTGGTGACCACACAACCCTCAGTGGCTGCTTCCATCCTCTGGAACTCCCTCCCATGGAAGGCTAGGCAGACCCTCTTCCTGCTTTTCATTTGCTGGCAGGCAAAGGCCTTTTGTTTAAGCAGGCTTTGAATATGTAAGTAGGGGAGCTTCTTTTTGGGAAGTTTATTTATTGCAAGTTTTTTAAATGGTTTTTCAAAACTTCTTTATGTGGTGATTTTAATTTTTAAACCTGATTGTGAAGATGTTTTCTTTTACTTTCTCTGTGGGAGAAAGGTAGATACAAATGAAATAAAATAATTTGCAAGAAATTTGTGTCTTCAAGTTCCTCTTCCACCTACCCCTGAAATCAAGAGGCTTGTAGTTAGAATCCAGTTGCCCCTCCTAAGTTGTTGGATCTGAGATCCGCGACCTTGAATATCCGCGGAGGGGCAACCCACACTATTTTCAATATTGTGCACATGCACCCAGGCCACGTGCATGGGGGTGCGCCCATTCAAGCCTATGGGGCTTGAATATGTGTGAGCCTCCATTTTTGCGGGTGTGTGTGTGTCCAGAACGGATCCCCATGAAAATGGAGGGCCAACTGTACTATTAAAACTTTCTTGGTGTTCTGTTTTAAACAGCACTTAGTCATATATTTTCTTTAGAAAGGACCGAAAACAGATGACAGTGAGAACTGATAGGAGTTTTACACCCACATCGAGAGGGCCACAGCATTACTTATCCTGGCTTTATAAGGTGTCCTGTGTGTTGGGTCTGAGAGTTTTCCCAGATAATGAAACTTTAATGCCACTCATTTGCCTGAAAAACAAGTTTAAAATGATGAAGCAAGGATAGTGATTGAACAGCAGTGAATGCATATGATTCCCCAGCAGATGTCACTATTATCACTTCTATAAGCCACATTTTCTACTTGATGGCAGTTGAAAATGCAGCAACATGTTGTTTCTCTACAAAAGGAAGTCTGCAACAGTCACAATATTGGTGTATTTTATTCATAGTATAAAAAAGAGAGATGATCTACAGTATTCCCCATGCTAGTTGGAGCATTTATTTAAAAAGAAAAGAAGATATTTAACCACACATACAGACATACCTTTCAGTTCCATGGATTATGTATCACACGAGTAAACAGGTTTTCGTAGGGCATATAAAAAGAGTATCTACACCAGAAAGACTTGTTAGTGTTCAGGGCCTTCTCTCTCTCACACACACACACATACACACACAGACATAGAGTTTAACTTTAAAACTGAAATGCCCTTTTTTGTACCAAAACTTTACAAAAGGCATTGCTACACTAGATTAGAAAAGAAATATGCAAATATTAAGTGAATTGGCTATGTGTAGTGCCAAGAAAAAAAAACCCAAAAAACCCTGCTCTAAATATAAGCACTGGAACTGTGGAATAAAACCATGACTTGGGAAGCATGTGAAATATTCAGATCTGTTTCCCAAGAATATTCATAGCAGCAGGAGCAAAAAGTGTGATGACAATGAGAGCTGGATCCAAAGGTCATACATAGGAAAGGGTACCTATCCTTTCACTGGGTCATCTCTCTCTCTCTCTCTCTTTTTCTCAAGACAAAGTAAGAGTGTTGTCAAAAAAGGCCAGATCTGATGCAAGCCCCTTTCCCAAAGAAAGATACGCCATTAGCAAGGAGTGTTCCCAACTGCTCTTTCCAGATTGCTACCATTTTGTGGAAGTGCACCTTCAATGATGGGCACTTGAGATGACTTCAGACACATTCTTGCAAGAAAATAAAATCATAATTCTGTGTAATGCCTGCAGTTTTGTGCCGAACGAGTCCTGCCTTATTAGTTACTCCTGGGCCTCCTTACGAGCCAGTTTGTAAACCTCTGTGGGTCCATCCACGTGGGTGATAGTGGTAGTAAGCTGAAGTTCTTCTCCACTGTTTACTCTGAGATCACCTGAAAACATAAAGCTAAATCTTAGAAGAAAGCCCAAAGTTTCAAGGGAGGGGGATTGGTTATGAAGAGGTAGAGGAAAGTGAAGTTTCTTTAAAAGTATTCATGAAAGTTGGGAAGGTAGGGAAAGTACCAAACTAGACAGGCAGGACTCCCAAAGGTAATTCCTACACTGAAACAGGATCTGGTATGGAGAGCACCAACATAACTGACTGATCCACAAGACACAGCAGCCTTTCCCAGTCTAGTGCCACACAGGATGATAATTCTATCATCTCCAGCCAGCACAGCAACTGACCAAGCTGCCCTGGGATGATGTGAGTTGTATTCCAAAACATCTAAGGATGGGCTATGACAAGAATATACACACAATCCAAATACATGACATTAACAATGTTTAGGCTCAAGACAATACATTGGAGTATGAGATGTGGAATAACGTTGTATGACTAGACGAACTAGACCAATACATTTCTTTCCTATTCCCCTTCCTCCATCAGAGTTATGCACCATATATCTTCACAGTGTGTGCCCTCCAGCTACATTCAAGCAAAATAAAGCATTAGTCATCACAACCCCATGCTCAGCCTGTAATCCCAGCTGTTTCCAAAACACAGAGAAGCCCAAAGTTCTCTGAAGTCCAATCAAGTCACTGCTGTATCAAATATCATCTCACCATTTGACTGATCATCACCATAGTTTTTGTGTGAAGGAGCATACAGGAACATAAGGGCAAAGACGTAAAGATTCCACATCCCATAAATTCCAGTGAAGAAAGCACTGTTCACTTGAACGGTGAATTCACCCCACTTCCAATGGCCTTCAGTCACCTAGTCAGGAAGAAGAGTAAGGTTTAATGAAGTATGGAATACATACCCAGTGAGTGAGCAGAAAAAGTCAAGAAAGAAAGAAAGAGTCTAAAGTCAACACAAATAAATTGATCTTTGCATAGATGAAATCATATATCCTATGTTTCTAATCCCCATTCTGACATGGCATAGCTTCATCGGTTGTACTTGCTTCCTTAGTGATATAAGGACAAGAATAACAATCACAATAAATGTTAAGGATTAAAAATATACCTACAATGCCATCCTCCCCACTTCCG
This sequence comes from Sceloporus undulatus, assembly GCF_019175285.1. NCBI lineage: Eukaryota > Metazoa > Chordata > Lepidosauria > Squamata > Phrynosomatidae > Sceloporus > Sceloporus undulatus. The sequence continues at coordinate 91,581,191 of NC_056525.1, forward strand.
TCTCAGACTTGCGACTGATAATGGTGCAAATCAAGAAGTGCACACCATGTGTTTTTTGTTTGTTTGTTTTTTGAGAGGAGGGCAAAACCCCACATTTCAAATCAAGAAACTCAATCCCAACAATACATGAGTGAGGCACCAGTTGACAACACACACACCACCATGTAAGAGAAATTAATCATCATGCCTTTTTAAGACTACTCACCTGACTGACAATGAAAAATATCACTGTCATGGCAGCACAAGCTAAGGTGATCAGCATCAAGAATTTGAATCTAAAAATGAGCCCCTAAGAGGAGAAAAGAAGAGTAAGCAGGGAAAACAAAAACTCTCTCTCAAATATTTCAAGCCAGAAGCTGTGTGATAAAGACTGTTGTGGGCTGATGACATAAGCAAGAAATGCAACATGACTCCCATAATAACAGTTTTCAGTTGTAGTTTGGATTGGCAAGTCACACCTATATAAACAGCAGATCTTGAAGTAAAAGGTGCAAGAATACAAAATTGTGCCAGGGAACCCTGTACCATTTTGTTTCTCTTTCCCAAACCTATTTTGAAGTGAAGATGAAAGAGAAGGGGGAGTGTCTGTGCCAGCATCTGTCTTGTCTTGCGCAGAGACAGGAGGATGATTCACTTTCCACTCAGTTATATTACAAGATAGCAATCTTCAGCCTCCAGCTAGTGTCTTCCACAAAGGAGACATCAGTGGCTGACCCATCTGCAGCTGTCTTCAGATTTCTCCATATTTAGTAATATAAAAGACAAGACTTTCCCCTTCTCCAGTTCATTTAACAGCCTGCATGAAACCTGCGGTCAGCCTCCCAATGGTCATGGCATCATCTATTCTAACCTAATGGAAAAGTGTACAAAATCCCTAGAAGGCATTTTCTTTAACAGCCCTGGACTTTCTGGGAAAGACCTATCATTCCATTGAATCTGGGTAGCCAGCCAACTTGGGGAAGGCCCAGCCCTCTGAGGCTGGAAGATCTCTCACCTCATAATGAAGCCTTCGGGCTTTGGACATCGCTGGGAGACTGGACTGTTTGCCACTGATGTTTCTGAACACTTGAAACACCATAAAACACAGCAACAAGAAATAGAGACAGAGACAGATTCCAGCAACAATAATAAATGCCATCTGATCAGTAAAGTTAAGGGAACGGTTATTACAGTAAGCAGAGATTGAGATAGTAACAGGTAATTAATTTGGCTTTGCTCATCAAAACTCCATTCTGTTCTTAAGGGGACACTTTGCGGGGAGGGGAGTTTCTATTTGCAATATTCAATGGGCTTTTGGTATCTGTTGGGGTTTGGTTCCAGGGCTTCCTGTGGATACCAAAATCTTTGGATGCTCAAGCTCCATTATATAAAGTGGTGTAGTAAATGGTGTCCTTTGCATAAAATAGCAAAATTAAGCTTTGCTTTTTGGAATACACACACATATATAAGCATGAATAGAGGAATCAGTGGGTGCAGAATCTGTGGATACGGAGGGCTGACTGTATATGCAGCAGAGCTTTTATGCAAAGATAAAAAGGGCACTGATTTGAGTTTGTCCCAAACCTCATGTGTTGCTTGCTGTTCCTTCAAGTTCTTCAGATGGCAATAATATAGAATAAAATATTGAAAAAGCCTGCAAATTGAAAAATAACCTCACATGGAATGATCACTTCTATTTCACCAATGCATCTGAGGAAGTAGACTTAAGTCTACTAAAGTTCATGCTACCTGATTTCGGGTTGAGATGGCGAGGCAAATATGAGGCGAGAGCTTGTCCCAACCGCACCACCACCACAAATACAGCAACTGAGGAGAGTTTGCTGGACACCCACACACCGGAGAAGGTGTTAAGGATAGTAGAGGCTCATCAAGAGCTCTTGGACTAGCTTCCCAACCCCCCTAACTCAAGAATTGATGACAGAGGAGGAGGAAGTTTGGGAGTTGCAGAGCAGCCTTTGCAGTGGGTTGGAAGTCTTTAGAGGCACTAGTCTCTCCAACAACCTTATTTCAATCAATATAGAGGACACTAAGGAATAACTTGTAGACTATACAAACCCACAAAATAACCTCTACAACTTAGGGCTCCTGGAAGAAAAGGGGATACAGAGTTAAAAACGGCAATGTTATTCTCTAAAGGACAGATTGGAGAATTGGAAGGAGTATTTCAGTTGCCGTTTGTTTTGGTCAGAGCCTGTTTGAGTTCATTTCGGTATGAGTTTGTTTGGATGAAGGGAAGCTAGTTCAGCAGATGCGTAGCTAGCAATAATGAAACAATAGCTGGGCTAACTATTCCTCTTACTTTTTGAAGAAGCTTCTAAAGTTTGGATTTTGAAGAAGCACTGGACAGAACAAACTTTAAAAAATACACAATTTTTGGATGCTCTTTGATTTGTGGACTGCCTTGGCTGCTTGTGGTTTCCGGTTTGGGAACTGCAGTTATTGCGGGAGGCTGGGAATAAACACCCACACTTTGCTTGAAAACCAAGAATAAAAAAAAGTGCATGCTGCCAACTTCTTTCATTCAGTTAGTCTCAAAGGTGCTGCAAGATCTCTCTACATACCGATTCCACAGACTAACGTGGCTATTTCTTTGAAATCTATTACTCCAGTATAGGCAAAGATGTTTTAAAGCAAGCAATCACTTTGGAAAGAGTTGCTAGAGGTTTGGGTTGCAACATAAGTGGAGCTCACCATATTAACTTATCTCAACTTTTCGGGGGGAAGCTGCTCTTTGGCCCCACCTCCATAAACCTCTTCCTCTGGAAACCTTGTCACCACACTAGGTGACACCTGGGCTGGAATGCCACTGTTTTATCATGCATGTTTGTGGCAAAAAAAAGATTCAAAGGAACCAAACCCCAGTGGATAATACCAAAGGCTCCTAAAGCTATCCTCTGGTGTGTATGCTGCTTTATTCTAAAGCAGAAGCAGAGAAGCTTTGGCCCTCCAGATGTTTTGGCCTTAAACTGCCACCAGACTCAACTCAACATAGTGAGAGACTGCCAGAGCCATTGGCTATATCTGGAGGGCACTGAATCAATGGGATTTACATATGTTTTAATTTATTATAGTTGGAAACAGCAACTGCCAATAAGAAGAGACAAAAGCCCAAACTTTGCTCATCCCAGGTTTTGGCCACAACCTCTTAGCTTGTGGTCTAAACCTAAGCCAGGCAGTGGCATGAACCTTTCATCCTCATCCTTGCTGCTGAGAAAGCAGAAATGCTTATCTTTATGTGTGTGTGAATGTACTGGACAAAATGTTCAGTGAAAAACAATGAGCCAAATAGTTTCTGATCAAATGACACCACCCCAAGGTGGACTCTGCAGAAAAGCATCAATTTTGTTTTCTGTGAAACTTGTTGAAAGGCTCTCCCAAATGATCCACAATTTTTAAATAAACTCCTCCCATCATTTTATCAGTGTAACCTTCACAAAGTTAAAAGACTTTTGAGGCAGGTTCAGCAAGCCTGTGAGAAAAGCAGTCATATCCCATCATGAAAGGTTCCCTCAGTGAACCTTTTTGTTCCCCCTAATTGTACAGTGTCACTACCCTAATGGAAATGACAGTTAAGCATCCCTTATATGTATTCTTATACTCATATCCTCAGCCTGTTTTAAAGTTTTATTCTTGTTGATTTAGTGGAACTGTAATAAATACAATTTTATTTTAAAAAAGAGAGACAAAAACAGTCATGGCTTCCTGTCCTCTTTCTTTTGACACACCATGAAAAGCAAAACAATGGCCCCACTGAAGCGAGAGGCAAAGGATACAGCCAGTTCTGTGCCGACATCTGTAGCCCAGATACTATAGAAAGGATTTTTCAATTGTACCCCCCTGAAAAATGGAACAGAATCAACAGAGCAAACTATATACAGGCGAAGTATAAAATAAAGCAGAAGTTCCTCTTGGAGTCAGAAAGTACTGGAAGAGTGATGCTTGAGAGTCTCCTGATGGACTTTATGCAGGGGAAGCTATCTGAAAACTGTTCAGGTTAATGCATTGTTACAATATGCTACTTATAATCTATTATCAAAATACAATTTTATTCTATGTTAACCTGGCTGAATAATGCTTCAGTGGCCCTTTCAATTTAAAACAGCCTAGGCATTTTATCTCTATTAATATAGATGGTGACATCTATATCTACTAGAGAGAGAAAGCAGAATCAGCCCCTATCAATTCCACTGACACAAATGATTCCACTGAATCTTGGCCTATCTGTTTCTATGAGGAGGGTTTGGAAGGAACCAAATGTTATTAAACACTAGAAATTGCAGCAGTTCCCCCATAGCATGCAGTAATGAAAGGCAAACTGTGACATGGCAGATCTTACAGGAAAATCTCTTTTGGATTGCAACACACAGAAACCCCAACCAATATGACTATGGTTTCTGTTCTTCTATATAAGCATCCACTGGAAATCCAATACATTCAGCTCCCAAGGCCATGCCATAATACAGTGCGCCCTTTCTTTACTCAGGGGATCAGTTTTGGTCTCCCCCACGTAAAGCGAATTCTGCCTATGCTCAAGCCCCATTTAAATGAATGGGGCTGGTGTACACGTCCACGCGGTGGTGCGCGCGTGCCACGGGCGCACACTCCATTGTTCCCTATGGGACGTGCTGCCCCTTCTCCCCACGCAGCTTTCAGTGTATGCTGAAAGCCAAGTATGACGCGGGTGCACTGTATATGTTATTAAATTCCTTCGTTTCCAACTTATGGCAACCTTAAGGCAAACTTATCAGTTGGTTTTCTGGGGCTGAGAAGGTGTGATTCACCCAAGATCACCCAGTGGGTTTCCATGGCCAAGTGAGG
>NC_056525.1:91586018-91608251 GCF_019175285.1 Sceloporus undulatus
AATAATAATAATAATAATAATAATAATAATAATAATAATAATAATAATAAATTTTATTTATACCCCGCCTTTCCAAAAAAATGATCAAGGCGGCTTACAAGTGTTAAAAACAGTTAGAATAGCATTTACAATACAAATTAAATTACAATATAAAAAGTTAAAACATTACTACAAAAATAGGAACAGGAGTCAAAAAATACACATATCAGGGTACAAATAATCAATCACAAATATTTCGGAGTCAAAGGGCAGAGGAAAATCAATTAAACTAAAGAGGGAAGGCCAATCTAAATAAGTATGTTTTTAAATTCTTCTTAAAAGAATCTAGTGAGGCGGCAGAGCGAAGCTCTAAGGGGAGCTTATTCCAGGAAGACGGGGCAACAATGGTAAAAGCCCTCTGTGAGGTCCTTACAAGATGTGTTCTAGGAACCTCTAACAGGTTTGTCCCGGATGATCTAAGTGTGCGGGGCGGATTATGTGGGGAGAGGCGGTCCTCCAAGTACCCTGGGCCCAAGCCATTTAGGGCTTTATAGGTTAAAACCAACACCTTGTATTGAGCTCGGAAGCGAATAGGCAGCCAGTGAAGATCTTTTAAGATAGGTGTTATATGGTCCGACCTGGAAGTACCAGCGACCAGTCTAGCTGCCATATTCTGTACAATTTGCAGCTTCCGGGTTTGGTACAAGGGTTGCCCCATGTAGAGCGCATTGCAGAAGTCCAATCGAGAGGTTACTAAAGCATGTACAACAGTTTCAAGGTTCCTACGGTCCAGGTAAGGACGCAGCTGGCGTATCAGCCGGAGCTGATAGCAAGCACTCCTGACCGTCGCATCCACCTGAGGTGTTAGCTGGAGCGACGAGTCAAGGAGCACCCCCAAGCTGCGCACCGAGTCCTTCAAGGGGAGCGTGACCCCGTTCAGGACCGGATGACGAATCTCATCACCCGGAGCCGGGGAACCTATCACCAGTACTTCCGTTTTCCCTGGATTCACACTGAGTTTGTTCTCCCTCATCCAGCCCATTACCGACGCCAAGCAGGCATCTAGAGGAGAGATGCCATCCTTAGTTACTGGATCAGTCGGAGACACAGAGAAGACTATTTGGGTGTCATCAGCATACTGATAACACCGCGCCCCGTGTCTCCGGATGATCTCTCCCAGCGGTTTCATGTAAATGTTGAATAGCATAGGGGACAAAATCGCTCCCTGAGGGACACCAGATGTAAGGGCCCTCGTGTCGGAGCGACAGTCCCCCAGCTCCACCATCTGGGATCTGCCCGAGAGGTAGGACCGGAACCACTGCAGAGCAGTGCCCCCGATACCCAACTCCCCCAGGCGTCCCAGAAGGATACCATGATCGATGGTATCGAAAGCCGCTGAGATGTCCAAAAGCACTAACAGGGACACGCTTCCCCTGTCCATGCCCAGATGGAGATCATCAACTAAGGCGACCATGGCAGTCTCAACTCCATAGCCCGCCCGAAAGCCGGTTTGAAATGGGTCCAGAAAGTCGGTGTCATCCAAGATCGATTGAAGCTGGAAGGCGACTGCTCTCTCGATCACCTTCCCCAAAAAAGGTAGCAGCGAGATGGGCCGATAATTGTTGTGAATCAGGGGGTCTAAGGAGGGTTTCTTAAGCAAGGGTTTAACCACTGCTACTTTCAATTTTGATGGAAACTGACCCTCTCTTAGAGATGTATTAACGATGCGGTGCAACATAGTCAACACCACATCACCCCCCTGAGCTGCCAACCATGAGGGACAGGGATCAAGAGAGCACGTCGTCTTCCTAACGCTTCGAAGGATCTTGTCCACTTCATCGGTACTAACAAACTCAAAGTGATCCAGTAAAACTGGGGCCACGGACGCTTCGGACGCCTCTCTTACAGGATCTGCATAAATACCGGCGTCAAGATCAGCCCTAATCTGAGAGATTTTATCCGCAAAGAAGTTGTTAAAATCGTCACAGCAGGCTTTAGATGGTACCAAAATAGGGCTCAGGGAGGGAGGGAGCTGGGTTAGCTCCCTCACAACCCTGAACAGCTCTGCTGGACGCGACTCTGCGGACGCAATACGTGCAGCATAGAACGAATTCTTTGCTGCACCTATTGCCACTCCATAGGCCTTCAAGTGAGAGCGAAGGAGTGTCCTGTCGGATAAGCGCTGATGTCTTCGCCAGTTACGCTCTAGTCGTTGCGCAGCCCGCTTCCTTACCCTGAGATCTTCCGTATACCAAGGTTGTTTATTGGAAGCAGGCCGGTAAGGACGCTTGGGAGCGACACTGTGTATAGCCCTGGAAGATTAGAATCCCAGATGTTAGCCAGGGCATCAACAGAATCGCCGTCAGTGCCAGTCGTATACTCCTCTAGGGCTTTTTGGAACCTTTTGGATTCCATCAGCCTTCGAGGGTGGACCATCCTAATAGGTCCGCCACCCCCGGGGGGACTTAAGGTAGAAGCCTTGATTCGGGCCTCAACCAAGAAATGATCCGTCCATGACAGGGGAGAGATGTTAGAGATCTCTACCCACGGAGCCTCCAAGTCCGTACTGAAGATCACATCAAGGGTATTACCAGCGCAATGTGTTGGCCCTGAGACCAATTGAGACAGGCCCATGGCTGTCATGGTAGTCATGAACTCCCGAGCTGCACCAGATGGAATATCACTGGCCCCGAAAGGGATGTTGAGGTCCCCCAGGACAAGAAGCCTAGGGGACTCCAACACCAGTTCCGAGACCAGCTGTGTCAGCTCGGCCAGGGAGTCTGTTAGCGCACGGGGTGGCCGGTAGACCAACAAAATCCCCAGACTGTCTTTGGCCTTCAGGGACAGGTAAATACATTCGATGTGATCTGTTTTCCGGACTGGGATCCTGGTTAAGGAAAGAGTGTTTTTATGGACCAAGGCAACACCGCCCCCCCGCCCACCTAACCTGATCTGGTCCTTGACTGAATAGAATCCTGATCTCCAGAATTGTAGTCCAACACTCAAACCACTACACCACACTGGCTCTATAATGAACAAAACAGATAAGGTATTCACCAACCTGTTCCTTTATCTTACAGAACTTTTTAAAGGCCTAGCAATATCAATTCTTTCTTTTAAGAAGAAGTTGCCGATGTAAGTCCAAAGACAAGTGTTAACAACAGAAAGGACATCATCTAAAGCCAACACTGAAAAATCAAGGATGCCTTAATTATGTAATTGGTGTGTCAAAAAAGTGATTACAAAGCCCTAAACTAAATGTCATGCTGCCACTGTACTACCAAGTATAATGAAATTTTCTCCTCTTTCCTTCAAATTCCAAAAAACCCATTCTAAGGCTGCATCTGCACTGCAGAAATAATCCAGTTTGACATCAGTTTAACTGCCATGGCTCAATGCTATGGAATTCTGGAAACTGTCATTTTGTGAGACATTTAGCTTTCTCTGTTAGAGAGCTGTTGGCACCATAACAAACTATAATTCCTGGAATTCCACAACACTGAGCCATAACAGTTGTGTTAAGTGGTGTCAAACTGCATTATTTTTGCAGCATGGATGCAGCCTTGGTGGTTTCTCAGCTTTACAGGGATGGTTTTGGAGGTACATGACAGTCTGGAGTTGGGAAGGGGGATTGCCAGCAGATGTCTAGCACTGAATATTGCTCATTAAAGGCAACAGGCTTGTGAGATAGGATTCATGTAGAATCCCCGTTTACCTAAATGTTTGCTGTATTTAATAATAAAAAATGGTATTTCCTTATTGTTGTAAACCACTTCATTTTCTTTTTAAAAGGAAAAAAGGGCTCAAACTAAAATTCATGCACATTAAGATTATAAAAACATTATAAAAAGGAAGCTCTTCAAGTTACCTCTCACACATATCAAAGACAAAGAGGCAGAAAGATCCTACAGCTATTGGGCCAACTTGTTTCCAGTAAGCTGAGAAGTGATTTCGTTGATTCTGATCCTAAAAATTAAAAATTATTTTTTTTTACTTTACCTATACAATGAAATAGTCAATAAAGCAAGCTGTATCAAAGGCTGAATCAGTAATAGTGAAGCATTCTCACATTAAAATTAAAATCCAGTAGTAGTTCCTTGACACTTGAATATATATCGGTGCTGTAAAACAAATGCAGGGTTTCAATAAATAATTAAAACATAAAGCAACCCTGCTGCCAGAACTTAAATATTATTTCAAAGCTTTTGTACCAGCTGTAGACAATTATATTTTATGATGTTCTAACATGATGAAGTCTCAATCTCAGTTGTCTTCCTTAACACATGAGCACCTTTTTTCTTATCTAGTTCAGTCAATTAAATACAAACTAGAAATTCACATATGGTGCTCTGGCAACTGCATGACTGCATACTTTAGCAGAGATGGAAATCATGCCCCCCTCCAGCAAATCATGTTGCTGGACAGCAACTCCCATCAGTTTAGCAGAGCCAATGGTGAAGGATGGTGGGAGTTGAAGTCCAGTAACTGGATTGCCAGAAATTGCCCAGCTTTGCACTTCAGAGTGAAAGCAAATTTTACAATAATTTCCCCATGTTTTTGAGGAGCAAGAAATAACCTGCTCAATAATATTGTGTCAACAATTTGGTATGACTGCACCTACCATCATATGCTCTCCACAGAAGATGATCCAAAAGGAGAGAAGCATTGCATAAAAGATTCCTTGGCGAATGTCTCCAAAAAGCAACATCCATGTCCAGTCAAATCCAATAGAAAACCACTCTACTGGGATATTTATGAAGGTCATGGAGATCCCAAGGGCAAAGATAACTCTAGAAAGAGTAACATTTTCAAACTCAGTTAAAATGGTGTGCAACCAGTCAATGTCCTCTGAGGTGACCTGCTATTAAATCTACTGCATTAAGAACTGCCCACAGATGGGATGATCAGATAGAATATCCTGAACTTCTGGAATGCTTTAGGCATAGAGTGGGGAAAATATGGACTCTGTCATACATTTGGCTCCCAATGCCATTTTTTAACCCACTCAAGAGTCCCCAGGTCCCCACCCCAAATTGGGCAGAGGTATAATTTTTTAAAAAATTGTTTCCTGCATGGCCAGTTGTTCCCCCAAAGTGCCCTGGAGGGGGGAGCTTTTTTATCCTCTTTCATGAGGGAATCAAATGCAGGCCCTTTTTTTCTCAAAGACTAGATTCCAAAACATTGCCTAAGATATTCTGGCCTCCAAAACTGGATCCTGGAATGTCTCCTGACAGATGCTCTAGCCATCAGCATTCAGAGAGCAGGCACTGAGACGACTGAGTGGAGGCAATATCTGAGCTTGAAACAAGTGATGAAGGGTATTTAAAAATATATATAAACTCCATAAAATAAACGTTACACCCACGATTTGGAGGGGACAGTGAGATCTGTTTTAGGAGTTCTTGAAAGAGGCTACTACCAGCTAAGTACACTCAAGCCAAATTTAGGAACCAAAATCTCAACAGGTAGGACATACCTTTACTGAAATGCAGATATTTTATAGGCGGCTATGTTAGAGAATAAAGCCTGAAATAAAATGTCCAGATGTGGAAAAAGTGACAAAGGTCACTTGCAGTCTGATAACCAAGGAACTGGTTACAGCTGGTACAGGACATGTGATGTATCTGCAAGATCATCATGTACCAGAAAGCACTGTGAAGTGTTGAAAAACTAATGTAAATATGCTTGGTCATCTTGGTTGGGGGACAACAATTAAGGTGACACAGCAGGAAGAGGCTGGACTTAGTGTCCACATGGCAAAATTGTATATAAAGCCCAAGTCTCATTGTACAGTGTGGGTTTGTTGGTTGTCGGTGGTGGATGTGTAGCTTTGGAGTTTGGTTTCTGTATATAGCAACTGGAAGATTAAAGAGCCTTTTTGAAGAGACAACTGTCTCAGTGTGCTTTCTCAGCATCTGGAGGGGATTCCAGATCAGCCACACAGCTCCGTGACAGTCTGCTTGGTGGTTCTTCTGATGGAAGCTTCTGCGTAAATCCACGCAGGCTGCGCACTCAGCACATTCCAACAGGCTAACCTATCTGACTAACAGGGATTTAAAATGAACCACACACAAATTAATTGAAACTAATCAATGGCCACTTACTACCAACCCAACACCAGACAGTTGCATAATTTCTTCTCCCTCTTTACAAACACATACTGAATTTCATGAATTCTGAAATCTACAAAACATCTTGGATGATCTTTGCTCACTTTTCCAGGAGTACAGGTGGCCGTGTCATCAGTGTGATCCGTCTCCAGTACCAGATCATGATGATGACGATACTAGGTGTAAGAAAGGTCTTCATTGCAAACCATACTTTTGTAAAGCCTCCATTTTGGTGGATGCCCTGAAAGTGAGAACAAGTTTTAATGTTTTATTTCTTTATATTCCCATTAAGAACTATCATATTGCTTACACTACCTTGTAACAACCTTACAAGGCTTAAATAATAACTATGTTGGGAGTGGCGGAAGGAAAAAATCCCCTGGAAAATGCAAGCTCTTTAGAGAGCTCCTTCATCATGAAAGTATTTGAATACAAACAGATTTCCATTTACAAATGAAGACAGAAGCCTTTATAAAAATACTGATCAAAACCAATAATTAAAAATGCTGGTCACAATCTTCTAATTATATCTTAGTCACTTTATTCTACACTTGTTAATGTACTGCTCACGACTGCTTGTGTTTAAGAATTGAAGCAACCAGACTAATGAAAGCTCACTGATTTAACCACAGACACAGAGGGAAAAGTACTCTTAATGGACTATGGAAATTTTCAAAAATATTTCAGTCCTTAAAGAAGAATCATTTCCCTATTAGATGAACCTAGCAACAGAATTCCTTAAGACTGTTATTTGTATCCCAGTGAGAATGGTACTCCTCCCACTTGCAATTTAGGGTAAAAAAAAAAATCCAGAAGCTTAGAGAAGTTCCTTTTTTGGCTACAGCTCCCAGGTTGGTCAAACTTTGAAAAAAAGATCCTTGTTTTGTGTAATGAATAACAAATCCTTAGAATAGTCATTTTTATCATTTCTCATATTCTCTTGTTTTAGCTTCCACAGAACTATAGTATTAGGTACTACTTCTACAGCTGCGTTCTCAAACTTTAAATAAAAAGACAGATGGAAGAGTCATCCTATGGGAAAAAACACTGGAAACATGGGTGGCTATGTGTAGGGGCATTCCATTCACCTAATACAAGGACTACTAGACACCTTTTCTATGAAAATCCTTGGGCAGTATCCAATATTGGACTTCTGCTAGTGGAACAATGGAATCCAACAGGACAGGGAAGAACAATCTCCCTCTACATCTCAGAGCCTTATGTGCCCCAAAACCAGTTCTAGACAGGTTCTGAAGGTCTGAGTTTCTGGGCAATGCAGACAGAGTTCTGAAGGAAAGAAATTCTACCCATGTGACCCTTGCAGTTGCATATCTAGTCTGATAGTCAGAGAACTCTATTTTTGCAATGTACTACCCTTGCAAATCAAACTAGTTAATAAAAGGTGAAAGCATGGAAAGTGATTTCAAATGCTTTTCTTGCATGAACAGAACTTCTGCCAACTTATTAGAATCATAGAGTTGGAAGAAACCACAAGGGCCATCCCGTCCAACCCCCTGCCATGCAAAAACTATTCAATCAAAGCATCCCCGACAGATGGCCATCAAGCCTCTGTTTAAAGACCTCCAGGGAAGGAGACTCCACTACACTCCGAGGGAGTGTGTTCCATTGTTGAACAGCCCTTATTCTCAGGAAGTTCCTCCTAATGTTGAACTGGAATCTCTTTTCCTGGAGCTTGCATCCATTGTTCCGGGTCCTGTTCTCTGGAGCAGCAGAAAACAAGCTTGCTCTCTCCTCAATATGACATCCCTTCAAATGTTTAAACAGGGCTATCACATCACTTCTTAACCTTCTCTTCTACAGGAAAAACATCCCCAGCTCCCTATGTCCTCATAGGGCATGGTTTCCAGACCCTTCACCATTTTAGTCGCCCTCCTTGGGGCATGCTCCAGTTTCTCAATATCCTTTTAAAGTTGTGGTGCCCAGAACTGGGCACAATATTCCAGGTGGGGCCTGACAAACCCTACACTCTCAACTTTACATCTGGTTTCTGATGGAGTCTATCACAAGCTCTCAGAACACATTAACATACATGGTTAATTATACATTTAATAAATCAGAGGTTAAGTCACTATTTTCCAACAAACATTCCACATGAAATACATTTTGGGACACTTGAATTAAGGTGTTAGCCAATGGACTATCTGCATGTTACAGGGAGGAGACCAGAGGTGAAGTGAATTATACTTACCACTAGACGGATATCTTTTATTTCACCAATTCCCACATTGATGCCTTTCTTCTCATTCACAGGGAGACGAATGTTGATAAGATAATACTTATGAGCAACGGTTCCAATCTCCATGAATGGCAGTACATCACAATCATAAAACTTGCCTTCATGCTCTGGAGTCTACCGGAACATCAGGGAGCAGAAAGTCATAGAAGCTGGCTTCAATTTGCAATCCAAAATTGCTTTATATTTGTAAAAAACCCTTACATTTCCCAAAATGGCAAAATATTTTTCCCTTTGCCACTTATTATCCCTCTAAGCTAAACTAAACAACTAATAAAAATAATTATCACAACAAGAGATATAAATATCATAAAAGAGAAATAACAGATAACACATGGAATTAATCCATTTGCCATTGTATTCTATGTTTCACACACAAGAAAACTTTTACTCTTGTCAGTCAGGTACAATGATTAAGAAAAAATGTCCTTGCAATTCTCATAAGGGAAGAGAAACCTAGAACATCTAGGAGAATAGTATACAGTCATCCCTCCATTTGTGCAGACTTTGAATCTGCATCTCTCGATTACACGCGAGGGGCAAATGGAGGGACATAAAATGAGGTGCATGTCCGCAGGGATGCACCACCATTCAAGCCAATGGGGCTTGAATATTGGCAGATTTCCATTTTCGCACTGGGGGTCCGGAACGGATCTCCTGCGAAAACAGAGGGGCAACTGTATACTGAAATCCCGCAGGTCCCCTTGAAGAGGAGTCTATGATGATGAGTGTTTTTGACTGCAAGAGTGCAATGTTGGGGTACAACAGTCCATCTTTTGAAGTTTCTGCAACTATTTTGCACCTAACAGCAGAAAGTGATAAGGTTGAGTATACTTTATCTGGAATTCCAAATTCCAAAGCACTCTACAATCCAAAACATTCTGAGCTACAACACAAGTAGCGTAGTACATACCTGTACTGTACTACCTGTACTGTATTAGTGAGTCTGGACAGACATGTATCTGGAGAGAGACATGAGGATATGTGAAATGTAGGGAATTCACACCTCTTGCTATTTCACAATCCTAAGTCTTTCTCTAGCCTGTTTCAGGGATGTAGCCGGGGGGGGGGGGTTCCTTGGGGTCCGGACCTCCCTTCCATTAGAAAAATGAATGGTGGATGCTGCTGCGCCGCCGCACCCAAGCCTCATTATAATGGTGGCACATAGTCTGGACACCCCCTTCCTAAAATCCTGGCTATGTCCCTGCCTGTTTATGACTCATTGTGTATACACAAATATAGGTATTCCAAAATCCAAAATCCAAAATAATGAACACTTCTGGTGCCAAACATTTCAGACGAAGAAGAGTAATGCTTCACAGCTTATACATTACAAAATGAAGTACAATATTTCAGAGACAAGTCTCCCTGGTATGGCCTCTATTTCAGTACTCACAACCAATTTGAGCCACAGTTGACTGAGGTTGGAGAGCTCTTACTGAAAAGTCTAACCATGGTCTTCTAGAAATATCACGACCTTTAGCAAAAGTAGGACAAGGAATATGCTCCTTTTATGAGCTGATCTCAAAAGAACACCTGCCTCCAACTGATCTCAAAAGAACACCTGCCTCCAACTGACATTTCCCTGGCTCTCATACTATGAGACTAAAACAGGTTTTCTCCAAACATACAACCCATGTTTTTGCATCAATTACTGTACAGTAGTATGTTTGAAAGCAAAGGGTACATAACACCACTTCTTTTGAAAGAGCCTAACAATATTAAATAAGAACAAGAGACCTACTTTTGGAGCACCAAAAGTACACTTGAGCTTTCGGGTCTCTGTAGCACGTGCCATTTCTTCCCAAGGGCCACCCATGACATCACGATATGCCAAAGACACATCAAGTGTAACTTCTGCATTCTCTTCTGCAGGAAGAAAGCATCAAATTGGTTACAGAAAGAAATTGGGAAAATCTGAAAAGTTGCACCATCATTTCAAGATAACCGTCTTGATACCAGACAGTCATACATATGCACTAATTTATGTATACATGTTCACCTGTTGATGTCTGAAAGGGGGAAAAAACCCTCATAGTCAATGTGTCAGAATGAAGTTTGTTCCACCATTCAGTTTTTAGGTAGTGTGCACTATTCTACACACAAAATCCTTAAGCCCCAAGTATTCTGTTGCTATAACCTTTCCAAGCTGTCTACTGACTCAAATATTTTTTTGGTAGAAGCAGGTCTGTGATAATGTACAATGGTACCCCGGGATATGAATGCGCCGCCTTACGAAATTTCCGGGTTACGAAAAAAATCAATAGGAAAAAACTGTTCCGGGTTACGAAGGTTTTTTCGGGTTACGAAAAATTTTTTGGTGCTTTTCGGCGCTATTTCGCACGAAATTGCGGCTTTTCCCCATTAGCGCCTATGGCTTTTTCGGCTTACGAAGCATTTCGGGTTACGAACGCGGCAGCGGAACGAATTATTTTCGTAACCCGGGGTACCACTGTACTCTTATAGAAGTCATATTCTGAGCTTTGAACAGCTACAAATTTCCTTCCCTTCCTACTGCAAAGTGAGAAGAACATTTCTGATCAGTCTTTCTGAATTCTTGATTGCAGATTCAGTCATAGTCAGCATATGGAAGAACACACACACACATCCCCAAATACTTCAGGGTAGTTGTTGTTTTTAACAAGAGTCCCAGAGTGCACATGCTTCATGTGTATGGACACCAGTGCCTGGTTTAAAATTATGGCCTTGGATGCAGTTTTCATGCAAAACTACAAATACTGCTTCCACTGGACATAAATGTAACTCGTCTTGAAACCCCACTTTTGTTACACATTATCAGAGAGGTTGTAAATGCAGCACACCTATTGAGATTTTAGTTGCAAGCGTCAGTGCCATGGACTATTGAAGACAACCCTTCCCTATGGTCCTCAATGTATATTTCCAACCTGCAGTTAAGATGGCATCTTTGAAGTTCTACTGGCCTACACATCTGCTACCAGTTTCAAAGTTATAATTTTATTGGAATTACGTGGAGGGATGCTCATCCAGAGTGCTGGGAACAGGCGTGGAAGGATTTTGTGGTTCAGACCTGCTATTTATATCATCCTTGGAGGTGTTTCTTTTCTTGTGCGGTACAACAATGTTCTTCTTCAGTATGCACAACTTGCATATTCCAGATTTAAAATGGAAGTGGATCCAGCTGAATGAAGTGCAAATCCACTTGAACTTTCCCCTTCTTTCCCAGCTACAAAAACTATTATTCTAAAAGGGCAGAAAATGCGGTGATAGATGAGGAAATGCCTGTGACATCTGCTATTTATAAGGGTTTTCTGTGAGTAGGAACTAGGGTCCTCCCCACTTTCCTCAAATTTCTGACAGTGGTGGAGCAGGGGATCCTTGAGGGAAAACTCAGCATGTGCTGGACATTTGACTAACCCACTTTCCTTGAAGGCAGAAGCTGGTGGCAAAACGTTGTGGGTTTTGGAAATTTTTGTATTTCTGGCTAAGGGAGGTTCAACTTGTTCTTGGCATCCTCTTAAAATGGCTAAGACACAAGGGACTAAAGGTTTTAAGAAGTTCACAAAACAGACAGTACCTTTTCTGTGGTGGCCTCCAGACATACAGAATGCTCTCTAGGAGATAAACATGCACCTGATTTATTTTTAAACAGGCCTTAAGGACTGGGTGCTCTAGCCCTCTTTTAGATGAATGGCTCTTTTTAGAAATTCTAGTCCTGCTATTATACAATTTAAGAACAATGTTTACTTTTATAATTGTGAAGTTTCTATTATGATTCTGTTGCTTTAGCTAGCTGCATGATACAATTTATTGTTTTCACATTTTACCTTGTAGATTAGTTTGAGGCAAGAGTGGTGAAAGAAAGAAGAGCTGATTACAAAGGTTGTTTGAGACATACTTGTTCTCCAACAATTACAACTCTTCATTTTGGGAACTTCAGTAACTGCCCCCTATATATTTCATCACAGCAGTATTCATATTTGGTCAGATAGCTGCAGTTCTGGTATTTTTCGATCTCCATACTACAAAAACATACAGACCACTGGCCTTGAAAACAAGACCAAACACTGGTTTTGCTTTATTTTATATACTAATAAATGTCCTTCATGTATTGCAGTTTCTCACATTAGCCATGTTTTTATTTGCAAAATCTTGGCTCTGAATTTAACTAATGCTTCATGAAACACTCCCTCCTTGTAGATTAGACTAAAGATTCAAAACACCTCTAATTTCAAAGACCTTTGTTCAAACTACAATGATCTAAAAATAGAAAAGCTGTTCAACGCAAAGGCAGCACTTGCAGCTGCTTTAAATAAACAGAGAGGAAAAGGTGGATTTAAGTGCTTCAGTCTGAATTGTAGCACAGTTCAGATGTCCAGAAAGCATGTAGTCATGTTTTTCTGATGTACCACTGTTTCTTAAAACCCATGAACATTTATTAAGATCCTCATCCTCTTACACACAATTGAAGAGGTTGTAGTTCTCCAAATGTTGGTGGCCTCAGCTCCCATCAGCCCTAGTGAAAGACGATGCAAGCTGTGATCTAACAACATCTGAGGGAGCCAATGTTGAGCCAAAGTTTCCCCACCTCTGCTCCAATGATTCTGTTAACTCTAAATAAAAGCAGTTTGTTGATATCGTCCTTACAGTATTCCAGGTGAGGTCTGACCAAAGCAAAGTAACTTCTTGTCATCTGTACATTGTACTTCTGTGGAGATGATGGTATGATCCTTATACCTGGTTTGTCCAGTCCTTATTCCTCCTGATGTTAATTTTGAGTTGTGCATGCATGCACAAAGATCTGCATTACACATCTTATGACTCCACCGATTTTCCTTCAGGATTATTGGCTTGATTCTATCTCTTTCCCCAAGTTGTTTATTTATTGTTGTTGTTGTGTGCCTTCAAGTCATTTCCAACTTATGGTGACTGTAAGGTGAGCTTATAAAGGGGTTTTCTTGCCAAGATTTGTTCTCAGGAGATTTATTGCCTTCCCCACCAACTGAGTTAATGTGACTTGCCCAAGGTCGCCCAGTGGGTTTCATGGCTGAGCGGTGATTTGAACCATTGTCTCCAGAGTCATAGCCAGACAATTAATCCACACTGGCTTTTAGTAAAGGACACAAAATAGCACTGCTCAGTGAACACTACATTTTATTCTAGCTGCTCTTGTAAAGGTCCATAATATATGAGTAATCCTCTCCCTATTGATAAGGAATTTGGGAAACCATTCTAAGAGTATTTCTGGAGAGACAGTGGATTTTGTGAACATCAGGCATGTCTGTTCTGAGTACCTGACACCTGCAATTTGGACAAAAGCTGTAAGAATTTCTACTCCCCTGCCCTACAGATCAGCCTAGAGCCTATAAAAGTTACTTTTTCCCCAAGTACAGATCTCAGAGCATGGAGCCCCTTAGATCTGTGACCCAGAAAAAGTAAAGCTTCCAAATTCTGATGCAGCCTAGGTTCCTCAGACCAGTATAGCAGAAGCTATTCAGAAAATAAAAAATACTAAAGAACAGAGGAAGATGGCTGGAGTTCTGACTCATTGAGAGGAATGAGCTTACTTACAAAAAGCTGGAGTACCCCTCCTTGTTTCAGAATGAGCCTTTTGTGCAGCTCCACATAAGAGATTTCTTTCCACTGCAAAATGAGATTCTCTTTTACTCTCTCCTGTGCTCCACCCTCTTCAATTCTCCTTCACCACAGTCTGATCTCATCAAATGTCAGGTTACCCCATACAAACATTCCCCCTTCAGAACTCCATCTATTGCCTGGGTGACTAAGCTCTTTCAACAGCTGTGTTATTGCTGGAAGACAGGCAATGTTATTCACAGAGTATTTGTTTCATGCGGTTTGTGTGAAATGTGACTTGCTGCTGCATCAGTGCAAAATCTCAGACCCGTTTAGAGAGGGAAGAACATCACGTATAAAGTTACACAAAATATTCACCACATCTCACAACTTAAAAGCAAGTGAGGGGCTAACTACTCCAAGAAGACATCAAGACATGTATTTAACCTGTTTGGCAAATATAACTGAATTAAAACAAAGGGTCATCATAAGCCAATGGTCAAGCATCCAGCAGGAGTCATCTAGCACTGCCTTCTGAAAAGAGTATGGATTAAAAAAAAAACAAAAAAACCATACACAACTCCCAGAATCCTCCAGCCAGCATGGCTACTGACTGGGTCTACCATGTCTTTACTGAACCAAATTTTTCCACACCAATCTGCTTGGAGATCAAATACACTCCTTCAGATATTAGCATCACCTGAGATAAAGCACAGACTTTTCAGAGCAGGCCTTGCTTTTGGAATTCTGTTTCCTGATATGAATGATGATACTCTTTCAGTACTAGACAGAGATCTTTTTATTTTCTTTAGGTTGCTTTTTAGAAAATATATTTTCAACTTTTAAGTCATTGTGACTAGCTTACTACTGCATTCTAGGATGCTGACTTTCTTCTGTTGTTTTATTGGACCTCATAGGACTGCTAGCCCTATCAAGAGTATGCCTGCTGAATCAATAGGATTTGCCTAAGTCTTGATTAATCATTTGCCAACTGCAGCTAAAACTAGAAACTGGATTTAGACCATGTGACCATTGTTTTAAAATAACATTTCCTTGGTTTTACTGTAACCTGGTGGGAATTTTATTGATGAAAGTGTGATTTACAAGTAATAGATATAAATATATAGATACAGATATATATTAATATGGTTCCTAGTGGTAAGTCATCTCACTAAGCAGAGATAATGCTGGCTGTATTTAAGATGAAGGAAATGTATTGCCCATATAAATACATTACCCATCCAGCAGGCTGTTGTTGTTTTTTTCTTTTCTCTTCATATCAGTCTATCAGCTAGCAAGGAGATAATTTATTCACGCATGTAAATATTAAATTAATCAATTTTGTTCACAGCAATAACAGAATTAACTACAAAAATATTTAGTCACTGGAAAGACCTAATTTCCATAAGCATGCATAACAAATGCATCCTTCTGAAAGAAAAGCGCAGCACCCTTCAAGGTCGCTAAAAACATCCTCCTCCAAGATGTGCTTTAGAGCCTCACAATCAATCTGCTTTATTTGAAAGGAAAATAAAACCACTGCAAAGATCTTTCAGAGGCATCCTGCCAAGATCAGAGTATTCCTCCACTGCTAGAAAACCTTTAGCTGTTTAAAAGAGGAATTTATAAGGTCTCAACAGCATTACTGCCTAGATCTTGAATTTCTGCACTGTGTATCGTAAACAAAGAAACAGTAATTACACTGTGGTGAAATGGTGACTTAAGCCTCCCATTATCTTTCACTCAGTGATTCAAGCAGCCAAGGGATACTGGCCAAAGGAAGCAACTAGATTGAGTCAAACAATGAGTCACTCTAGCCATTTTTATTCCACTGGTGTCCCCCGATCCAAGTCTTCTATATATGCCTGCACGCTCTCTCTCTGAATTTTAATGTCAAACCCAAAATAATTCCACCCACAAGGAAAAAAGTGTGAAAAAGAACAGCTGCATATATTTTGAGTCTAGGTTTCTGATTGTGTATGGTCTCACCCAAAACAAAAGATCATTACTGAAGATGAGATAACATATTGAAATAGTAACTTAAGGAAACAGAGACATTAGAATGCAAATTAAATTTGTAGATTATAGGAACCTCAATGGATTCAAATAACATGCTGTAAGGATGGTGTAAACCAGTAGTGGAAAATGCATGGTCCCCCAGATATGTTTGGATTTTCCACCCTGGCCAATACAGTTAATATAAAAATAAGGGGCCTCTGAATTGCAAAAATAAAGCATGAACATAAACTTTAGTACAGTGGAATAACAGGGGCCAAGATAAATCTTTGAAAAGTTAACACTTTGGATCTATACAGAGTGGCAGCTTATGAGGTAGCATAGATAAAATAAATTTAGTCAACAGGGGTACTATATCAGGGGCCAAAATTTTACACAGTAGTCGGTAAGCTGAGCCATTATCATTCACATGTTACAGATGACAGGATGTCTGAGGCAATTCAGAGTAGTGTGAAGTAGTGATTAGGATTTAGGAGATCCAGCTCCGTGTTCCTCTAAGCTAAGAATCTCTCTGGATATCTTTTGGCCAACCACTTCCCCTGACCTATCTCACAAAGTTGCTGAGGATGAAGTGGGGGAAAGGGAGAGCCATGTATACTTGGTACAGTGCAGTTGATGGAAGATGAATGAATGAATGAATGAAACTTTATTTCTATACCGCCGTTCCTACGATCATGGCAGTTTACAACATGTGATGAAATACAAAAATACAAAATAGATGGGACAGAAGTGCAACTAATAAATAATATGATCTATTATTTTGCAAAATGAGAGGACGACATCTCCAGTCATTGAATGTTGCTATCTCCGATGTTACTGCCTGTCTGATTTGCCTTCTGTTGGGCAAAAGGTCTGGCATATGTCAATAACTATCAAACCACCCACCTGCTTAACACTCATTTAATGGATGAAATAAAATACCTAGGGATGGCTCCATAAAGTTAAAAGGTGTTACCAGCTAAAATGACAACATAATTAAAGGAAGGGATGTGGACAAAGTAAGATGGGGCACTGGATGACTAATGAAGCCTACAGAGTCAGGAGAAATGCCAGAGTGAGTCGAGGCTTGGATCCTGGCCAGTCTGTACTCTCATTCAGTGTCTAGAAATGGCAAAGGCAGGACAGAGTTATATTCACTCAAATTAGAACAAGAGAATCAAGCCAAGAATGATCTCAAAGATGACTTTCACCTTCATGTTTCTCCTTGACAACATGAGAAAACTACATGTTTTTTTCTTTTTCTTTTTGTCCTCAAGACAGAAAGGAAAAGGGTGTTTGGGATTCAGATGTCAGATGAATAGTGAATATACTATTATAACAACATCATTAGCGGCAAACTTAAGTTCAGGGATTTAAAAAAAGAAAATAAACAATTCTAAAGATTCATCTTCTGACCTCCACACATTTCCTGGAAATGAAGAAAAGAAATACCCCCAAACTATTGTGCTTCATGAAATGAAAGGATTTTAAAAACTGAATAAACACACAGATGAAGGATTGTAACTCACTTGGAATGTGCAACTTGCCACATAAAAAGCACACAGCATAGAATAAGTAAACCAAAAATGGGAACCTTCCCTTCCTTTCCTCTGCAACAATGTCCACAATTCTTTACAATTATTCATGCTGCTGTCCAAAACAGCTGGACAGTAAAATGTTCCCCAGTCTGGGTCCGTAGAGCACTGTCCGACCACTGCTGGATTATGGATGCCATCATTTTCATTCTTAAAAGTTTTCATTCTCCATTCTTGAGATGGAGTACTGTCGTTTCAGATGAAAATGTGGACTTTGATCTCTCCAAAACTGTAGTCATGAGATTATTCCATAGAGTATAAGAGCTGCCTTTCCCACTGGCCACAGCCAGACAGAGATAGATAAGAAAATATGAATGTGAGATGGTGGTGACCTCAGGATGAGGTTGCTCCAAACCAACATGGGGTTACAGTAAAGTCATCCAGACAGAACTGGGGTATCTAAGAGTTAGCTGAATAAGTAAATACGACTGTTCAGTCTGTGGAATGAAGACCCTAACAGATCCTATCAGCTGAAGTGCAGCTCCATCTCTGACTCTGGATGCATCTACACTGTAGAAATAATGCATTTTTGACTCCAGTTTAAGTGCTGTAACTTCATCCTATGGAATTCTGGGATTTGTAGTTTTGAAAGATCTTTAGCCTTCTCTGCCAAAGAGTGTTGGTGCTTCACAAAACTACAAATGCTGGAGTTCTGTAAGATGGAGACGTGGCAATTAAAATGGTGTCAAACTGCAGTATAAATGCACCCTCTCATTCATATTCTGTCTCTCTCTCTCTTTTGGCACTAGCTAATGATTCTATAGGGCTTCTCTACTGTTGTCTTGGTTTTTGTTACAGTGGTGGGCCACCCAATGTAGTCCAGTTTACCAGAAGAAGCCTTAGAGATGGACAGTCAGGGCATCTATCACCTGTCAACTTTAAGGTGGGGAACAAGAAGCACCAAGAAAACAATGAAGACACAACTGTCAATTGTTGTGGTGGGAAGTGTTTGTCTGATGAAGAGTGACATGACTGGTCAGTTGTAGTAGTGAACTGTGTAGGCACAGGAAAGTTGAGTGTGAGTGGGCTGTGCTGTGAGAATCTGCAACCATTTCTTAAGGATTAGAAATATTTATTTATTTATTTATTTTCCGCTCTTTTCCCAGGACTGGGACTCAATCACCTCAATCCAATGACTAAAAGAAACTACTGGAAGATGCATACCTTTTAATTTAGAGAGTGACTTGTTCTGATGATATCAAAAGGGATTAGGAGAAGAGGGGCTAGTGAAACATCCCCCTCCCTAGGAAAGGTCTCAAAATGGCCCCAGGATTGATGCCAAAGTGGCTTGTGTTTATAAAACAGTGCAACTCACTGAAGTGAGAATTCTTTGCTTTCATTTACATTTTAACACTGATTTGCCCCTTCTTTTTTCTTACAGTGATACCATTAAACTGAAAGCTTTTTTCCAGGTACTTACTTATTTGGTTGTCAGTCTTGAAAGCAATATCCATATGCAAAATGTACAGCATGAACTGGAACCAAGGGCTCATTTCTTTGTTGGGAAGTGGCATGTGAACCGAAAACACAATATCATTGGCTTCTATTTGCCGGATCATAGCTTCATCCAAATCTCTGATTTTTTCACACTGGTTAGGTCCCCACGGCATAAACCATTTGTTTTTGTGGTGGTTTTTCCGCACATCTATGCATTTTATTGCCACATAGGGCACAGCTGTAGTGGGACTTGGAGCTGAAAAGAAATGCATATACACAGAATAGTTTTAGGATTCATTAACACATGATATAGCGACTCAACAATGAAATAATAAGTGAATTTCCTGCCTTGGAAGACAATTGGCATAAATCATGGGTGGAAATTACGGAGCCCTGCAGATGATGCTGGATGGCAACTCCCAGCATTCCTAACTAGTGGTTATATGAGCTAAGGCTGCTGGGACATGCAGTCTGAGAGCTGCAAGGCAGTATGATTTCTGCCCCTGGAGTAGATGAATTTTGCAATCACTTCTAACTCTATGACAGTCAAGATCTCATGTAGTTACTTCAACTTAGCATACAGCAGAGTTACTGATATGAAACACCAGAATACTACTATTTTCCCATTTGTTTGTAAGAAAAAGAAGGAAAGATCAGACCCTATTTTTATTTCCTTGCTCCTTAGATCTATACAGCAAAATAGTTACAAATAGAAATCTTGCATTACTACAAAATGGTTGTTTCCTTTGAATGGAGTCATCAGTATTACTGTCCTCCTCAGTCTACCTTGTGAACAGGAAGCACATAACTGTTAAACTTCCATGACAGGTTCTTAAAGAATTAGACTTTCTGCAAAAGGATTCTCCAGGAATTAAATATATTCAGCTTGGTAGAGCAAAGCAAGGACACTGAAGACTCACTTATCTTCTTGTACAAACAAATATGTACAGACAAAACACAAACAACAGACAGAAGAGTGCCATAAACAAGACCACCTTTCCCTGCATGCATATGCTAGTACCAGTAGCATAGGTAATAATACTTCAACTATCACAAAATCAGTACCCAAAACGTCTTTAGTGATATGATTATCTCAAAAGAAACAATGGAAGGCTCACCTAATGTAACACATGAGACTATCAAATCTAGTACATGGCACTGTTCTGGGCCATGCCCACTCCCTGGCATACTCCTCATCTCTTTATTGGTGTATTGGGCAAGGAATTTTAAGCCTACATTTAGGAAACACAGTGGGTTTCATGGCCAAGCCAGGATACAAAAACATCCCAAAAAAATTAGGTGCAGTTTTGGTAAAACATGCCAAATGTAGTCCCAGTTTTTTAAAAAGATGTTTTACCCTTGTTGAAGTAGAAACCTCAAACAATAAAGCTTCAGTCCATTGGCTTCCTCTTTAGGATTCTCCTGTTGTGGCTAAAATGCAGTATCTTCACATCCAGGAAACATATTCAGGGGTGTTGGCCATACAGCAAAATACAGTAACAGCCAAAAATTACATTTGGTATGTTTTACCAATATAGCATTTAAAATTTTCCCAGTGCAAAAGCATGGAAGCTTCTCCTGAGACATCCAATGTTCTCTGCCTAACAAAGGAGGTTGTGACCTCACAAGGGTTAGAGACATTTTGGATCACATAGGAGTACCTTTTTGTATTGCTGATGGAATTTAAATTTTATCTCCTGGACTCCTGGAATGCTTTGTTCCCAGTGCCACATGGTCAGAAGGAGGGGTCTTCCTGCATAGCTATCCCTCCACACCATCTTAACCCCAGTCATAAGCAAATTTATGCAGATCTTTAAACAATCAGCCCAGCAACCAAGATCACCACACCTCAGGCTGCTTATATTATAGGAGAAAACATTAGCTTATAAACACACATTAAAAATTCATCATCCCAAAACAAAAATAGCAAAGCAAAATCTTGCCTCTACAGTAACAGCATAACCTCATCTATAAAGCTCCTGCCAATTCTACAATTAAAAAGAAAAACACTCTCAATCACCAACTGACAAATGCTTTCTATAATAAAAAATACACGTTTTTGAATGTGTTTTTTTAAAGAAGAGCTGTAAAACCAGCACAACCTGTATTATAAAATCCTCTCCTCTATCCATGGACTCCTCCAAGCAATCCAGAATTTGGAATTTCACGTTCTCCAAATCACACAGAGAACATCTATAGATGGAAGCATCTCTCCTCTTCTGAAAGTCACTCCTCATGAAGACAACAGTAAGGGGGAGGGGAGTGTTAAGATAATTTCCTTTTTTACATATTCTTAATATGATGTTAAGGTGCTGGTTCTTAGAAGAGTACCATCCATTTCATATTTTACCTCCTCTGGTGTTCATACAATAGGTACTTATGCAGTGATAGATTTGGAGGACGTATCTTAAAAAGTTTGCTTCTCAAATTTGCAGAGGGTTCCACATTTAACTGACCAACTTAATTCTACAATATGGAGGTATTTTAAACCCTAGCACACATAAATGACTTATCTGCCATATCTTGATGGCCATTCAGCCTCTGGAATTCCCTGGGTGACCCTATCTGCTTTGTTCCATCAAAGATCAAAGGCTTCACTGAGGGTGTATCCATGCTGCAGAATTAATAATAATAATAATAATAATAATAATAATAATAATAATAATAATAATAATAAATTTTATTTATAGACCGCTATTCTGCAATGATCATAGTGGTGTACAATAAAAATTGCAATACAAAATTAGCCCCTACCCACCCCCTCACTCCCTCCAGGCTGGACGATGACAGTTGGCCGTGGAGGGAGGGCTCTGTCCCTTCAGGGCAGTCCCGATGGTGTTGGAGTTTGACACCAGTTTAAGCATCATGCCTATCCTACACAGAATCCTGGGGTTTGTAGATTGTTTAGGCAGTCTACAAGAGCTCTGACAGACCAAACGAAACAACAAACCTCAGGATTGTGTAGGACAGAGTTGTGACAATTCAAGTGGTGTCAAACTGCTTTAATTCTGTAGCGTGAATACACCCTAAGACAAGCTCGTGGCATATAAACTCGGCTGCCATTACTTGTTTTACTGCTGTCTTCTTCTTTATTTATTTATTTAATTAAAAGTCATTGTGTTGCCCTTCTGCCCACCAGCACTTCCAAAATGATAAAAGCTTTATTTAATATTCCTCTGACTCTCTGTAGTCACTATTCTTGATAGATTTGCACTTCTTTGACTGATAGATTCTTGACCGTGTGTTTTTATGTATACTGAGATATGTAGATTTTATATTTTTAACCTGTATGTAACTATATTCTTGTTGT
>NC_056525.1:91608261-91711724 GCF_019175285.1 Sceloporus undulatus
ACACCGCTTTGATCATTGGAAAAGCAGTATATAAATAAAGTATTGTTGTTGTTATTATTATTATTATTATTATTATTATTATTATTATTATTATTATTATTATTGCCTTATTTAAAATAGATTAAATGCAATGTTAAATGTGAAAAACCAGTTTTAAAAGCCATGTGGAATACAGGTACATCTCAGTTAACAAATCCTTTTAAGAAAGAAGCTTCTTTTCACAAAGTCTTCTGGTGCCTGCCCATACCCTCTGTTCTTCATTGTCCTATATCTTAAGTTTTTTGTTTATTTTTTTTTTTTGCAGTACTGACACTGAGGATGAGGTAAAGAACAAACTTTCTGCTGTTTGTAGTAAACCATGCAATAAAAGTTGAGCAGGGAAAGAGCAAGATTCTACATTAATGTGTGCCTTCTTAAATCAGTCAAGGTAAACAGCAGCTGCCTTTGGAATCTCATACTAAGCAAAACTGAGTGGCAAGCTACCACTAGAATGTTTTTAAAACACAGGTCTGTCAGTTTGGCCACCAAAATGTAAATTATTAGAAAAAAAGGTGAAAAAAAATACCCCAGGGTGCATTTTGGAAGGTTTGAATCAGTCTCACGCAAGGCTTATTTGACCTGGTTGTTTTATTTCACATGTGCATACTTTTAGTTCTGAATAATAATTTTTAAAATTCTGCTGAAACGTGTGCTTTTTTTGTGGTGAAGGAACATATCCCTATTCTGTTCATATTATTTCTTCTTTTGGTTCCAAAAGTTTCTATTAAAGAAGTAATACCCAGAACACATCTGCTTCTTTTACTGAGGTATACCTGTAACACAGTTTTGGCTGCTCATGAGAAGCTCAGCAAGGACAGATGATTTTCTTAGTTGACATTCATGTTTTAATTGTATTTGTTTACTTAGCAAACTGGAAAGCCAATTTTGTTAATTTTGGGGACAAAGGAAGAAGGTACTGGTAATTAATTAAATAAACAACAACAACAAAATCAAACTGCTGTAATGAAAACCATGGCCATCCAAAGAAATTCAAGATATTGCTGAATATGTGCCAGTTACAGAGTAATCAGAACAGGATTAGAGAACACAAGAGGGATTCTCCTACAGTTGGATACACAAAATAGCCACATGGTTCTCAAAAGGTCAGGGGCAATGACTGGCTCCACACATCCTGCCTTTTGTTTTGTCCCAGGGAGCATGTACTTGTATCAGTAACTCTGGTCAATTAGCTGGTCCCATGAGCCTCCTAATCCTGCACATCAAGCAATGACCTGCTCCAATGAACCAAACAAAAGCATGTTCCTGGGCCTCCAGCCCACCAGAGGATCATTTTGCTTGCGGCTTCATCATATAAATTTCTTTTACAGAAGAACATACAATCTAGTGAACAGTCACTGGCAGAAGCCAAAAATCACTGTTAAGCCTTGCTGAAATAAACGCAGCAGCACATGAACATAACATGCACACACAGTCAAGGGTCCTTAATTTTGGTTGGGCTCTGCAGCCTTATTAACTATTGTCCCAGAACCTTCTCCTCACCCTGAGTCTTCTGGTTCTTGCATTGCAGAAGACTGCATGACTTGCCATGACACCAGAGCTCTAGAGGTCAACACAGAAGAGCCTCACCACCCATTTGGAGCATCAAGGAAAAGAAACAATACGGGAACCTGGTGGAGAGCAAGCTTGTGATGCTGTGGTATTTCTTACCTTGATTTTACTTTATTCCTAAATTCATTTTTTAGAATGTACAAATCTTAACCTACAGGCAGTATTGTGGGTCACAGGCAAATTCAGCATAATGTTATATTCTGGTTAAAACTTTTATTCCAGGGCATGTATATTTCTCTGAGAATTTTTTTTAATGCACTGGTGGGAATTGAAGAATTGAATTTTCTGCACTTTTCAAAAAGATCCTTTAAGGTAAGATTGGGAACCCGTGGTAATCTAAATAATTCAAGATTCCAACTACCATCAACTCCATCCAGCACTGCTAATGGACAGGGATGATGGGAGGGGGAGTCAATCGTCATCTGGAGGAACACTGCTTCATCACTTTTTCTATGGACACTGAATTCATCTCAGGCAAAATAAAACAAAATCCCAATAATTAAAAAGAAAGAGAACAGGAAAACCAAATTTAATTTCCTAGCTCATTCTGCCCTCCTCTCAAATTGAAATAATAGATTTTCAAACTGGAAGCTGTTTATCTATAATACATAAAAAAAAAGTTAATGGCTCTTCTTGTTATGTATTCATCCACTGGAGAATCTGTACTTGTATTCTCCATTTTACCCCAAAAAAGTAAAGAAACTTATGTTGGAAATGTTACGTTTTGAACTGCAAGTCTCAGAATCCCCAAGCAAGTCTGGCAGCTGGCTGAAGAGATTCCAGGAGTTGTAGCCCACAAAGTAATTTCTCCAAGCTATATAAAGAAATGTTTATGTCCTGCATGGCTACCAAGCTGAACATAATAGTCTTTTATCTGAAGAGCAATGTTTAGCATGACACTCTGCAATTCCATTAAGTACTGCGGCTCTCATCCCATGGAGTCCCTCTTTCCCCCACACTTGGTATAGCACACTTTTCTATTGAATGGGATGGGAGCCAAACCTATAATGCAAGCCAAGTAGTGATGCTTGTCCAGTGCACCAGTCCTGACAAATAATAAAATACATAAATGGTCTCATTTTCACAGTTGTAACTTTGCTTGGGAAGGCACTATAGGCTGCTGGTTTGAAATTAAGATCTGAACCCTAAGTTAGGATGAGTTCATAGGTGAGTGGTGAGACAAGGGGAGTTAACATTTTATATGGAGCACCATTTGTTTAACTGAAAGACGTCTGCTTCAAATACAAAAGACCTCATCAAGTTTTATCTCTGGAATGTCTGGCACTTCTTAATACTTGAATCCAAGTCATTCATGCACAGGGGTGGTGGGAAGTCCCCCCCCCCATGTTGGAGGATTTGTTGGGTAATAAAACTAAAAGCTGCTTGATGCCATTTCAAAGTAAATGTAGGCAAAACAAAAGACCAGGAAGAGTCCAGATATCTTTAGAACACAGACAGTGTCTCATAAAACCTAGACAATACATAGTCAACTTATCCAAATCATATAGGCTGCATTTTTTGTACTACTTGCTCTCTGACATTCTTTAGTAGCAGCTGAAGTGTTCATACTTAAGTATTTTGTTTACAAGGTTATTGAGATCTCTATTTTGTTAAATAATGCAACCTCCGTGATTCATGAAAAAACAACTGCAATTCACTGGAGCAGCATTTGCCTTCAACAATGTTCTTCAAATTCATTTCTCTCTCTTGAGAAACCAAGGCTGCACCCACACTGCAGAAATAAACCAGATCAACACAACTTCAACTGCCATGGCTCAATGCTATGGAACTCAGGAACTGTAGCTTTGTGAGACATTTAGCCTCCTCTGTCAGAGCTCTGGTGCCACAACAAACTACAAATCCCAGAATTCCATAACATTGAGCCATGCCAGTTATAGTGGTGTCAAACTGCATCATTTCTGCAGTGCAGACACAGCCCCAGAGAATCATAGAATTGTAAAGTTGGAAGAGACCACAAGGGCCATCCAGTCCAACCCCCTGCCATGCAGGAAATTTCAATCAAAGCATCCCTGACAGATGGCCATTCAGCTTCTGTTTAAAGACTTCTAAGGAAGGAGACTC
This sequence comes from Sceloporus undulatus, assembly GCF_019175285.1. Classification (NCBI taxonomy): domain Eukaryota; kingdom Metazoa; phylum Chordata; class Lepidosauria; order Squamata; family Phrynosomatidae; genus Sceloporus; species Sceloporus undulatus. Next base: position 91,611,952 of record NC_056525.1, read on the forward strand.
CACTACACTCCGAGGGAATTTGTTCCACTGTAGAACAGCCCTTACTGTCAGGAAGTTCCTCCTATTGTCCACTACTATCTTTTCTCCCATGTAATAATGGTCATTAATGGGAATACACTGGAAAAGCACCATGATGGGAATTATAGTCGAATGCATGGCAGAAGGGTGCTCTGGTTCTAAAACATGCCCAGTTCAGCCAATCTTGGTGTTATGTTTCTCTAATTTCTGTTCTGAAATAAAGTAGATTCTGATGTGAGATTTATTCACAGGATGCAGCCTCATTCTGCTTGATTTTAAACATTACACTTTCTTGAGAAGGAAGCCAGAATTTTGATTACATCAAACAAAGCTCTCTTGGGTCTGGAAGCTGTCATTCTGCAATTTGCACTTATTTTTAAGGTGCCTAGTTTTGGCCACGAAATCCACTGGGTGACATTGGGCAAGATGCATGCTCTCAGCCTCAGAGGAAGGCAATGGCAAACCTCCTCTGAACAACTTTTGCCAGGAAAACACCATGATAGGGTCACGCTAAATCAGAAACAACTTGAAGGCATGCAACAACCATTTTGGTGGTCAGTAATATTTTGACAATCACATCAATACATTCATAATATAGTACATGAAGAAACATCTTAGAAGGCTTTTAGTTTTGTTCCAATATCTCCAGTATATTTCTAGAAGCATGTAACTTTTGCTTTTTAAACAGATTAGGATTATTAGACTCTGCAATTTCTCACTATTTCCATATGTTCACAGATGGCCAGAAAACAGTGACTCTGAAATGAAAACAAAATTCTTCCAGTGGTAATGTTCTATGGCCTGGATATTAAGTAGCATCCATGAATGGAAGAAGCCTTTTTGTTCACAGAGACAGTTGTCAGTCTAGTCCTGACTCCTTGAAATAAATGTATGCCAGAGGACCTGAGTTCACAGGGCAGATTATACTGGAGAAGACAATCTTGTAGATAAACGTGGACCCAAACCATATAGGGATTTCAAGGCAATAGCCAATACTTTGTACTTTGCCTGGAAACTATGATGGAGACAGAGATGGGTACTTGAGGAATGGATGCATACTGGATGTTGAGATCCAGCAGAATGTGATTGGCAGAAGGTGTGCATGGGGTGATCTTTGTTGATTCAAAGTCCCCTGTAGTGTCACCTCCACTCCCCTACAAACAGACATACATAGTTCCAGAAGGTCCCTTACAACAGACCTGGGGTGTCACAAAAGGATGCACGGTCAAGGGACCATTTCCCATCTTCTGCTGATGGTAAAAAGCTCAAAATCTCGGCCTGTATTTTCTAGGAAGAACTGTCCCCAGAGTAACACATGAGACTGAATTCTTTTGCCTGAACCCATGAATCCTCATGGTTGCTATTAGTTTTCTGGGTCTCTTCTAAGCATGCTTATTCTGTACTGTATGTTCCCACAAGATTAGTTAACACAGACTTAGAGCCTGAATATTAAGAAGACACTTGCCCCATAGCAATACATTTGGATATGGCAGACAGCTCTGCCACAACATTTGAATTTAAGAGCTCTCTAGCACTTTATCCCCCTCAACCAAACCCTGCTGCAATGATTCACAGCCCCCAGGACACAGATTGTGAAGAAGCTGGCTTTCTTTAAGAAAGCTGCGACAAGAACAGCTGTTTCTTAATGCCTTTCCAAATCAATGTTCATAGGGGGTTTGCTGGGAATGAAATGCTTGCCATTTTCCACTTGGTTCCAAAAGCAGATCTGTTCAGCAGTCACCAGCAACTCAGATCTTCCTATACCTCAAGGCTGAAGTTTGTAGTTGTGTCTGTAGGGAGAAGGGACTTTTTTATTCCTGGGAGTGGATGGGTGTGACTTCTTGAGACAGAAGATTGCAAATTCCCAGGGTTGGCCTTCCCATCAAGCAGAACGAAGCAATCTGGTTGGGTTATCAAAATCTGTGGTGTCACAAAAAGGTAGCCAAATTGTTCACTGATTTGTTAAAAAAAAAACTGAGATGGGGACAGAGATGGGTACTTGAGGAATGGATGCATACATTTATGCATATAAATGTATATATGCGGGGCCATATGTGTATGCATAAATCTATGCATACAACCTCCAGGGCCAAAATACTGTAGTTCATTTTGCTTTGGGTACCATGCTTATTAACTTAACTGAAGAAAGCAAACTGTTTTGTTATTATCCCTCAGGCAGCAAATGTCTTTAGCCACTCCTCAAGCAAATTCTTCTAACTAGCTTCCTCCAGCCTTTCCAGGGGTTCATGACTAAAGTCAGGTTCACAGGGCAGCTCCATACAGCTCTCTCCTCAGGTGAAAATAACTTTGGGAAATCATCATGCATCATGTTTGGAGAACTGGTGTTTATTTGATTAGTGGCACACAAAGTACAATTGTCTATTTTAAAGCTAGATACAGACTCCCAGGTTGTTGTTTTTTAAGAAGGCACCTGCAACTGAATGTCTGCCCCTCATTTTCTACAGTGCCGTCTGTATTTCAGATTATTTCTTGACCCCTGTTTCACACCCCAATGGGTCCTTTAGAAAAATCTCAATTGCATGGTGTCTACACTGATTAAAACTTGAAGCCTATGACCTCATGTGATGTTAACGACTCCCATGCTCCAAGAGCCCTCTGCTTTTCTGTTCAATTACTCCCTTCTGTGCAGAGCTATCGCTACTAAATGAGTACACACAATGGACTTCTGCTTCATTACACTAACCAACAGCAGGATAGGAATAAACAAGCTAATTTATCATCCTAACCTCTTCTCCTCACATGCCTAGATCTCAAGAATTTCTCTCATTTTTGGAAAGAGTTTAATTATCTGCTCACACCAAACTCGTAAAATTCTTAGCACTTCAACCATTGTGCTACAAGCTATTGGGACTTAACCTTCTGGTAGCTATTACACCCCAAAGTAGCTTACACAAGAGTAATCCAATTTTTCTTAGAACTACACCACTGGCTATGTTTTAGGTTCTTGTTGGGTGTTTTGCATTGTTTTTTTGTTTTTGTTTTTTGAAGTAACATTTTATCAGTGTGCATGCTTATCTGAACTGCTATAAAAATAGCCTGTGTGCGTATGTGCCTTCATGTTGCCTGACAACTTGTGGTGACCCTATGAATTTCTTAGGGTTTTCTAAGGCAAAGAATATTCAGAAGTGGTTTTGCCAGTTCCTCCCACTGAAATATATATTACAGCACCCGGTATTTGTTGCTGATTTCTCATCCAAATACTAACCAGGGCTGACCCTGCTTTAACTTCCAAGATCAGGTGCCTTTGGGGTATTTAGGCCTTAAAAGCTCAATGCTTAAAAAGTATCCCACAGCTAAGCTAACAGCAGAATTTATCCACCACCACCACCCCAATTGGAAGATCAAGAAAATAATCATGAAATCTTTTCAGAAGGACTGAAACCAACACTGTAGCATCAAGTCGCCTACATGGTTTATGAAAACCAACGATCTATCTGTTTTATTCTATGCAGAGACAAAACTGCAGAAAGTAGGGAAACATCAATCAAGCTGAAATCTGATTACATTTTATCCTTTTTGGCCTTTTCATTTCCCTTTTCTTTACTCACTGCCAGCCTTCCCTTGAATGAAGTAGGCTAGAAATAGAAACAAATGAACATTTGCCAGTAAGAAATAGGAAAATTGATACAAGAAATGAACAAAGAATACAAGAAATGAACAAAAAACAAACAGAGGATATGTTACAATATATGAGCCTCCAGATTCAATGTCAGAGTGTACTGTAATTATGAAGAATCTAAATGGGAATGTAGTATATACAGTTCGACCACAAAACCATGACCAGATGTCAGTATTCTATTCAATTTTGGTCTGAACTAGGCAAAAAGGGGACACAAAAGCACAGAGATTACAAAAAGCTTCAGGGAACAGTGATCGACTGCTTCAACTCAACAACCAACCCACCCACATTTTTCCTCACATTTTAACATGTTTCTTAGACAGGTTATGTGACTTGACAAAGGACATCGGACAAGGTCAGTGACAAAGCAGACAACAGAATTCATATCTCTATCTTAGTGCTTCCTTTACTTAAATAATAGCAATAGCAGATGTTGTTGGATGGCAACTTCAGCATAACCAGTGGAGAGGGATGATGAGAATGACAACCCAACATCTTGATGGGGCACATCATCTTTTGCTTTCACTTTTACTAGTGTTAGTTTAAGATTTTTGTTGGATATTTATTTGGAAATATGGCACAAAGGAAAGTGCCATACAGTATTTTGTCATTAATTTTTAAATGTCCGGTTTCCTAGTGTACAATTAAAAAGCAATATCCAGTAGCTGTCACCACAGTGTCAATGCTAGAACCAGAATTTGTTGGCATCTCACTAAAAACAACACCTGGATACTTTGTTTTTCAATTTTAACTTAAAGGAACTTGATCCCCCACATCTTACACCCATACCACTGTAGCTAAGTCCATTCTCATTTTATAGTAAAGTTCAGAAAACACAAGTTTTCGAGTCTACTTTCCTTTACCTGCAGTATGCCAATTTGGATCAGGAGGCAAGGCAATGAATATAGCTGCACAACATGAAAAGCCAAGGAAACCTGGCCTGCCCAATGCAAGCAGTGGACTGGTGCATGTTGTTCAGTCCCTTATACTTGCACAGGGAATGACTAAACATATCATGGATTTTGCTTGTGAGTGCTTTACCTTCTTTGGTTTGTTTCTCTTTCAGCAAATCAGAGAGGGAGAAAACCATGAAACAAACCTTGAATTTCCTCCCTAACTTACCTTGTTTTTGAATGACACCATAAACAAACCACAAAGTCATTCCTTCTTTAAGCAGCAGCAATTATTTAGCTAATCCCACTACAAACACCAGCACTTTGTTCACATGGCTCCAGCAGTTCTCTAACTTGTTGTGTTCTACAACTACAGTCTTTTACCCAGAGTTATGATAATGACAGATCTGATCCTGAGACCTTCCCAAGGTACTACTGCTAACCATAATTAATCCTACAAAGTTCCTCATATTTAATCTCATATCATGCCTACTACTGGATATTTACTAGAATAATCAACAATAATGCCAGATAAAAAAAATAAATTTGGCCCTCCACATTTCCTGGGCTTTGGGGCTCAGGACCCCTGTGAAACTGGAAAAATGGCTAATAAGAAACACAATATTTTTTTTAACATGAGAGAACATCTCTCTATGAATCTCAAGGTCCCCCGCTGCAAGTCCTATGGTCCACATCTGCAAGAAGTTGACCATAAAATTGTACTGAAGGACCTATAAATGTTTAGAGAAGTATTTTCTCTAGGAATCTCTAGGTCTCCCAGTGTGACTCTATGGTTAACTTCCAGCACAGTCACACCAGAGGACCTAGGGATTCCTCAAGAGAATAAATTAATCAAACCCACAAATAATCAAATCCTCAAAAGTCAAAGCTGCAAGCCAAAGCTGCAAACTATAGGTCTGACATTCAAATATTGCACTGTGACTTTGCAAACCAGGGATGGGCAACTTTGCTAAGCCATGGACACATTTTCTTCTGGAGCTCTCCTCAGGGTACATCCATCCCTATACTTTGGTGCATCCCCACTCTACCTCCAACTGGACAGAAATCTATATCCAGTTTTGAAAAACAAACAAATCAGAAAAGTCCCTCCTTCCTCCCCATAAACAAGGCCCTGTGTTTTCTTTGGGAGGCACACCACTATTTGTTCTTCTAAAAGAAGATTCAATGCTTCTGGGGGCTTTTAGAGTAAAAAGTCTCTTTTGAAATATGGGAAGTAGTCTGGGGTCCATAAAGATGGCTGGGAGCTACATGTTGTCATTTCCATCATAAACCCATCCAGTTCCCCAAATAGGCAAAGTTTCTTAAGTGCAACAAAACATGCTTGAGGCTTGTAGTACCTTGTGTCAATTTTAACTCTTGATAACAAGACACCTCCTGCTAGTGTGCCTAACAGTGATGATGACCCAATGTTATTTACAAGTAGAAGAAAACACAGTTCTGAAACAAGCTATCCTTCCTCTCAATTTTACAGTGTCTGTTGATAAGCTAACCAGTGAGTTCATTGTAAAACCAGTATATTTAGACATTTCCTGTCTCTTCAGGCATATTCTATGTGCATCTACCACATAATGCCTGAAGGAATGCTAAAGCATTTCTGGTATGCACCCAAAGTCTTTTCATCTCAAGGAAAGCATTTCTGGCTTACCAAAGAGTTAGAAATTAGTTTCAGGTGAGATAAGAGGGGAAGCCATTAGTCTCCCAAATGCTCAAATCAAACAAAATCTTTAATTTTAAAATGAGATGATAAATTGGGGTGCTTATTTTCTTTTATTATTTTAATTTGTTACTGCCCTTTCTGTAACATTTCTCATTTCTCTTTCTCAATCACCTTCCAGGACAGAAGTCAGGATATAACAAGAGCAAGCTGTGAAAAGCCTTGTGACTAAACAGGGCTTTTAATCTGGATCTGCCATAATCCATATGAACCATACATGGACAGGCCACCAATATCTTCATGACAGGATTTAGAAGAAAACAACTAGCAATATTAACTTTTTGCTTTCAAGGCGAAGAGCAGTTTTTAATATCAAGGAAGTAGGTTTTAATTTTAAAAAGTTTTCAACTGGAAAAAGTTAAAACTTTTACTCTAAACTATATGCCACTATGCAGCATAGTGATTTGAGTGCTCCTCTGAACAAATTTTGCTAAGAAAACCCCAGGATAGGGTCACCTTAGAAAGTTGGGAATGACTTGAAGACATACAACACACACACTTGTTCCTGGACTTTCAATGAAGTGAGTTCCCTCCTGGAAAAAAATAAGTTTCAGACATAAGCATTATGTACTCAAAAGACCCATGGATTTTAATGTGGGGCATCAGGGAGTTGCAGGACTTTGTTAAGCTTCCAGGTGGGAGAGTTTTATGAAAAAGAGATTCCCCTGAGTATGCTGATCCCGCCTGGATTACTTCTCTTTTGGCTACAATCCTGTCAGCAATTCCCATAAGAATATGCCATTAAAAATTGTTATTATACTTCTTGCAGTTTCCAGAGGAGTTTCCACTTTAGTTACAACAGAAAGAAGTGTCTTGTGGCACCATAAAGACTAAGCTTTTGTGGATACTGCCCACTGTTTATTCATATTGTCACCTTAAACCTCAGGCCCTTCAAAGCGAGGACTGGGGCCAGTATACACCAGTCCTAGTTCACACGCTGAGAGAGAGAGAGATTCTTTATGGAACTTTATTAAATCTTGCAAGAATGAGTACATGCAGCTTAGTAGCAAATAACATGTTTTGCCATAACTGGCGAGAACAGCATTCTTATACAATTTACAATTATCTCTATGACATCAGTGCAAGCTGTGATAGGAAGACAGCATTTTACATACAAACATAGTCTAAACTTGTGGACCCTGCATAGACACCTCCTCTGAACGAATCCTGCCCAAAAAACGCCATGATATGCCTTAGGGTCGCCATAGGTCAGAAACAACTGGAAGGCATAAAGAAACAACAGTGCTGCTACAAGGTAAAAAACCCCAAAAGGTAATATTATTTTAGTGGGATCTAAACTATTGACACTTCTTGTGTGGGGAAGACTCATCCTGCAATAGAAGGAAGAGCCCCTCCACTGATCACAAGGAATTCTAAAGTGTTCCACCCTTATTTGAAGTATCATGTCACAGATTTGGGCCAAATAAAAAAAAAATTCCCTGATGTATTTGCCAATTCACTTGCACGGAGAGATCTACACAAGAAACACTAAAGTAAGCATAACCTTCCTTTTCTGTTTTTGTTGTTGTCGTTGTTTAATCTCAAGAACCTATGCCAGCATTTACCAACCTGGAAATAAAAGATGTTCTTTGGATGTTTTGGAATTCAGTTGCTATCACCCCTTTTCACTGGAAATACTAACGGAGCCTGATGGAAACTCCAATCTGAAACATCTGGAAGATTCATGGCTGGAAAAGGCTGATCTATGCCATGACTGCAAGCTCAATTACAGAAAGCCACTTACAGTATTTCTTGTTGCTGTGTACCTTCAAATAATTTCCAGCTTATGGCAACTCTAAGGTGAACCTATCACTGGCTTTTCCTAGCAGAATTTGTTCAGAGAGAACTTGCCCTTGCCTTCCTCTGAAGGAGTGTGTGATTTTCCCAAATGGATTTCCAAGCTGAGAGGGGATTTGAACTCTGTTCTCCAGAGTTGTAGTTCAATGTTGAAAGCTCTACACCATGCTCTCTGTGTATATACCTATTTACCACAGTAGTCCTGACACATACATGACATACTATGTGACAGAAAAAGAGAAGAAAAATGTATCTCTGATACTGGCAAGCAATCTGAAAGAATTTCATCAATGAACTAGTGCGTGAAGCGCTGACTGTGGTAAATCAGTAAATATCACTTTGTTAAGTTGTAGAGTCTGTCAATTTTTATTTTAGTTGCTGTGATATAGTTGTAGATGTAGAATGGACAGATTTTTCCTTAGCTATGTTTCCACTTGTTAATTCAACAAGTTTCTTGCTGTATTAGCTCTGAAGATCAGTTAATTTCCCATCAGCAACTGTCTATAGATTATAAAAAGTGAACCTAGAAACTAACGAACAGAGAAAAGACCTGTACTAGGGTAGACTCATGGTGAAGACATGAAGAATTCAACACATCATCATTTTAAAAATCCCACACAGTTTTGTTCAGAAGTCACAATCTGATTTCAACCCATGCTTTGTTGGGTTAGGATTGTGCTACATATCCACATACTTTTCTACCCTTGAACCATTGTTTAATACTAGTTTATTAAAGCACAGGCTGCTGTGATAGCTACTCCAGTGAATTACAGTTTAATCTCTCCTGGGGGCAAGCATCAGAAACCAGTTAACTATGATTTAATACATCAGGAAATCTTGAACCAGAGTTATATGGAGCATGCTCAGTCCAACAAACCAAAACCTCTTGGACTAGGAACCTGAGAAATAAACCACATAAACATGGATTGGACCCAAACACCTTCTAGGAATTCTAGCTATACATACTAATACTGACACAAACGGCAGAGATCAATGAAGGCCTAAAGTCAGTGGACTCCCAATTGTAAGTAGACAACTGGAAGCATTTTCTTGAGAACATTTCATTCCAAACTGCTGTTTTCCGTTGTCTGAAATGTCTTCCCAACAAAGCAGTAAGTCCCAGTAACTCAAGCATTAATTGGCAAGAGATATCTAGGAATCTACTATTTACAACAGGATAGCTGGAAAGATGACTAAATTTCAACTAGTAGTATGAATTAATAGTAGCCATGCTGAGGGTTACAAGAAACAGCCTTTTCAATAGCTGAAGTGCTGTTGCAGAGCTGTTTATCAGGAAGGTTTGCCAAGACTGCTAATTGTTCCTATTTAGAAATCCAGTTAAAACTATATTTTATTCTCTCAGACTCTGGGGGCTGGACAGACAAGTACATTTATCATCTGCCAATTCTGGTAACTTAATTGTGGGCTATATTGTTTTTCTTACTGGTGTTGTTAGTTTTAATTGCCTTTAAATTCACCTAAATATATTAAAGCTGCTTTGGAAACAAGTTAATTTCAAAAGCAACAAAACTAGAACTTTAGAATATTATTGAAATCAGTAAGTTAACTGTTCACTGGCCTCATTTAAAGAGAAATTGTAATTCAACAAAGTAAATCCTCTCCCTAAAGAGATTTAGCTCAGCGTTACATTACTTGCTCTCTGCATGCAAAACATGCCTGATTCAATCCTTATTGTCTTCATGTAGGGTTAAGAAAAGAATCCTGCTTGAAATGCTGCCGGTCAGTGTTGATAATAATAGGCTGTCTCTGTATAAGGCAACTTGCTATGTTCCCCATATTCCCTGCGTGATTCCATCCACCACTGAGAAGACAGCTGTTTCTTTTACAAGCTCCAAGCCTGTGCATTACTTTCTAGTACTTGGAACGTATGGCTACTATATTATTTTGTTGACCATTATTACATTCTAGTGAAAGAATCAGGCTTGTGTAACTGCAAATTAGAAAAATGTACTGATACAGAAGTCACTATTGAAAATCTTTGCAGAAATATCCAACAGCAACCATCTGCATTATTTACACAGGAGTGATGTATGTATATATATATATCAATAGAAGTGGGCATGATAAGGAATCTCACCCATGCAACTTATTTCCAAACTATAAATTCTGTTGTCTAGCCAAAGCACAGTGTGGCTCACCATATAACAGCCAATGGAATGTTATCTGAAAACATCAGTATTCAAAGTAATCAAAAACTTGAACATACATTTCTGAAGAATGTATGCACAGCTAAGACATATTATTAAATCAGGAAGACTGGATTAGATTACGGCAGAAAACAGTGAAGTCATATTACCACTATGCTTCCATTTGCTCTAAAAGAGAAACAGGGAACCTTGAGTTCTCCAGATGGTTTGAACTTCATATCTAGAAGTTGCAGTGAGCATGGCCAATGGTTTGGGACTATGAAGGCTACAGTCCAAATGTATAGAAAGTCACCAGTTCTTACATTGTGCTCTAAACGATCCATGAAGGCACTTAACTTGAAACTATAGCAATCTACTAGTATGCTAAACTACTACTACATTATAGTAGTTCAAACTACTAGCAAATCTATTTAATCTATTTTCAGAAAGAATTTTGTTTCAAGTAAAGAAGCCAACCACATTCAAACCAGGTGAGATAAACATGCTAGTTTCAGCCTTGAAATAAAAACATATGCAAAGTTTGTTGTAACATGTCTCAGATTTGCCCGTAACAGCCTATTAGTGGTGTCTGGCAGATTCATGCTTGTCTAGTCTTGGGGAAGGTATTTGCAGTATGAAAAGCACCTTCATGCTCAGAAACATTGTGGAGTGTGTATAAGGTTCTTTCCAGGCTTATAGGTTACTAAGGATGGCAGTCGATAGTGTTTCTGTGAATTGGAACAGTTTGAGAAACCTTCCCTTTCCTGACAGTTCCACTGTTCACAGCATAGAAGGAACTTCTTGGGATTCTTTTGTTGTTGTTGAATACATTGAAGGATCAGCTTTTTTGAAAATTTTCTCACCCCCTTTCCATGTAGACATCCTCAACAGGAATGCTACTCAAAGTGGTGTATCCTGGACTGATGACAGTCTTTGACCCATTGCCAGCTGGTCCCCAGCAAATTTCCAGGGAAAAAACCAATTGTACCCAATGGGCACAAACATGGCGCCTGTCCCAGGCACACTGGGGGGAAAATAACCACCAGTCTCTTACATTAGGTAACATGAAAAGCCCCTCTCTACAGCAGGGGTCAGATTCCATAGGCTCCATAGATGATGGTGAGGAATGTCAAAGAGTTGCAGCCCAGCAACATCTGGAGGGCCACACAACTCTCACATCTACTCTACAAAACTTTTGACACTCATGAAGGATTTATCTACAAAGGTTTTTCTGCTCTCTGTGCGAATCCTCTGAATGGACACAGTATGTGAATACAGCTGGCAGTTTAAGTGCTGCTTCTTAATAAATAAAACAAAGGACAGATCTAGCCATTTGTGCAGCAAAGGAAGAACTAGCTCAGTGGACATATAATTTACTTGTATGGTGTCAGCAAGGATGATGATCACTAAGAGACCATCCCTGCTGCTGGAATATTCTGGGTTGATCCTATTTTAACTGCCCTGGCTCAATGCTAAGGGTTTCTGGGCTTTTGTAGCTTGTCGAGGCAGCAGAGTGTGGATGCAGCCTATGATGCAGAACAACAGGTACAAGTTTGGGGGCAACAGATGGGTGGTCAAACTTGTGGAAGCTTGAAACAAGGAGGAAAAAAACCCAGGCTAACAAAGGAGCTAACATCCAGGTAGGGAACCCAGCAGGAAAAGGGGACATATTATTTTTAGCTCTGTCCGAACACAAAACAGAAAGTAGTGTAGTTTGAGGACACTCATGGAGTAACTGAGCCTTCACAAAGTTACTTTTTTTGTTCTGTGGAGGAATGTGAGAGCTCTAGTTTAGAAAAAAAGAAGAGAAATGTTCTTACTTCTGGCAGTAACCTACAAATCCCACCCATTTGAGAAAAAGAACTGAAAGATCTCTCCAAGTGGGAGAATATTAGGGGGGAGGAAACTTATTTTGCAGTAGTAGTGCCTGTCCAGGGAGCCTGTATGGATAGCATGGTGGTTTGACTGTTGGACTAGGACCAGGGTTTGAATCCTGCCTCAGCCATGGAAACCACTGGCTGCCCTTGGGCAAGTCACACTCTTTCAGACTCAGAGACAAAACCTCCTCTGAACAAATCTTGCCCCCCCCCAAAAAAAAAGCATGATAGGTTTGCTTTAGAGTCAGAAACGACTTGAAGCTACAGAACCACCAAGTCCCTGCTTGCAGCACCTTCAGAGAAAAAACGAACCCAAAAGGCCAAGCTCTTCCTTCTCCCTGCCCAAAGGGGAAAGAGATCATCCCTAGCTTGCCCTTCCCAGCCTTGGAGTTTCCCTTGTCTCTCCTTCCCAGCCTGAAATGAAATGCAACCGAGAGAGAGAGAGAGAGGCAGCCTTAGAGCCAAAGCAGCCAAACCCCATCCAGGGCGACACAAAGCGCAGCCACATTCCTTTCCTGGGCTGGAGCAATGCCTAGGATCATTATTAATAATAATATTAATATTACTATGGGGGGGGGAGGAGGGAACCGAGTGGGTGTCTTTTTGCAACTGGAGAGAAAGGAGGAAAGAAAGAGGGAGTGGGAAAGCAGGAGGCAAACGAGTGGGGGAGAAAGAGAGCTCAACTTTTCAACCCTTTCCTTGCAGGAGCCAAGTCGCCATGCTGAGAGAGGGATCGCCTCCCTCCCTCCCAGTCCCCAAATCATCACAAAAAGCAACACCTCACAAACTTTCCTACCAACTCCCCCCCCCCCCCCCCCAGTTCTTATGCCTTGCAGCCACTCAAAGAGGAGGCAGGAAAAGGAATTTGTTCAGGTTTTCTTTGCTACAATGGGATCCTTGGCAGGGCTGCAGGGAGAAGAGGGAGGCCAAACCCAGCAAGGCTGGAGGGGGGGGGGGGAGGCCAAGAAAAGTTTGCTCGGCTGCCGGAGCCCAGCTGCTCACCGATCAGCCCTCCCACCAGGAAGGCGAGGACCTGGAAGACCAGCAAGATCGCGCCCACGATGCAGAGCTTTCGGGTGCTCATGTTCTCGATGATGGCCCCAGCCATTTTGGCAGCAAGGATCCCGACCGAGAGGAGGAAGAAGAAGGTGGCAAAAGTTGAAAGAGGAGGAGGAGGTGGGAAGCTCAGCCGAGATTGCCTTGGCTCCTGGCAGCGCCGAGATTGTGGCCGCCGCTGGGCTGCATGTGGCCGCTTTAAAGGCGCAGGGAAGCGGATCACATGAGAGCCCTCCCTCCCTCCTCTCCTCTCCTCCCTTCCCTTCCCTTCCTCTCCTCCCCCAGCCATTCCCAGCCCTGGGGCTCAGGCCCAAGGAAGGAAAGGGGTGGGGGCACCTGGGGGGGGGGAAGGGGTGTAGGGAGGCTGCGTCCCCACTGCAGAGATAATCCGGGTTGAAGGCGCTTGGACTGATCTTTTCCATGCCAGATGCAGAAACCATCTCTGGACCAAGATGAAACTGTTCTTTTTCTCTTGATCCCCCAGAGATCTCTTTCCATTTCTCCCCATAGGGACACATGGGCCACTTTTAGAATTCAGAGCAGGGATAGGAAAAAATAAACGCACTGCAGAAACCATCCACTTTGAGACCGCTTTAACTGCCCTGGGACTCCCGGGCCTCACTCCCACTTACAAATAAAGGGCTTTGCAATCCAAATGAATGGATCGATTCAACAGCAGAGTGTGGTTCACACTACATTTGTCCCGCTCACATTTTTTTTGCCTGTAAAATAACCCACTTGTGGTTCACATTCATGAATGAATTGGTTCAAAATGGACCCTCTTCAGCCAGCCGAAGGGCAGATTGAAACCGATTCCAATTTGCATCTGGTTCACACTTGCGCAGAATTGATTTATCCAAAAAGACGTGGAAAACATCAGCAACAAAAAAATTCCAGGATTCCCTAGCATTGAGCCAAGGGCAGTTAGAGTGATCTGGATTATTTCTGTATAGTGTCTTTTGGACCTATGAGGGCTTTTTTTCTTTTTCTTGACCCACCACAGATATACTGTGTTTCTTGAATGTGCACATTTCCTCCCTATGGATACATATGTCAATTGTAGGATGAACAGCAGGGAAAGGAAAAGGAAACTAATGTCCTAATCAAACTGCAGATATCATCCAGTTTGAGACTGCTTTAACTGCCCTGGCTCAGTGCTGGGGAGTCCTGGGATTTGAAGTTCGTTGTGGCCCCCAGAGCTCTCTGACAGAGAAGGCTAAATGCCTCACAAAACTACAGCTCCCTAGCACTGAGCCAAAGGCAGTTAAAGCAATCTCAGATTGGGTTTTTCCTGCAGTGTGTTTTGGACCACTAAATCCACCCAGACTGTATGTAGTGAAATTTGCCTTCTGTGGCCATTTTTAGTTGTGGAAGCGAAGAGGGAAGTCCAGATGGTATGAGACATTTTTATTCTCCTTTTTAGTTAAGTGGGGTAGTTTTTAAACAGAAGCTGTAGGTCTCTTAAGTGTCAGCTTCAAGGGAGGAGAAGGTGCAGAAAACTGAAGTGATTAAGAGAGACAAAATTTGCAAAATATGTTATGTTGGGTTTTTTTGTACATTTCGAATGGGGAAATGTTTTTGAAGCCAAAACACACAGTGTTACTCTGGAGAAGTAACTTTTAATCAGCAACTGTGAACAATACCGCCAGACTTTCAGCAATAAGCCAATGAAGAGGTCCTTCTCACCCCAAAAGAAGACATGGCTCCATAAAATAGAGGACATTCAGGAAAAAAGGGAGGACATAGCCAAAGAAAAGCTACAAGAGACTCCTATAAATATAAATTCATGCATCTCACTCAGGCTCCAAATGGAAGACATTTGGGAATTTCTCCTGGACAGAAGTTTGAAATGGAGGAGATGCTCTAGAAAAGGAGGAGGTCTGGTCACTTTGGCTTTAATCCATCTTTCACGTAGTCATGTTTTGAAAGAGGGCTGTGCCCTGGACATCCTTCCTCCTGAAGTGACTACTTTCCTCCACTGCCATCCAAATGGAAACTTCACAGCTGAACAAGGAAGAATGTCTTTGTAAAACCTATTTGGCTATTTAAGCCTGAAATGTCTGAGATAGATCTATCAGTATTCCCGATTAATGATTTTTTTAGGCCATTTGGTCTGGAGACAAGTGTGAGTGTTGTTTTTGCACTTGCCACTTTCCCAGCAAGCTCTTTCAAACAGGGTGGTTTGAGCAGCCTTATTCAAATCAAAGTTGTTGTTGTTAATGCTCTTGAGTCAACTTCTGTGAATGGGACATCTCCAAGACCGCCTGTCCAACTTTCCAACTTAGTTACCCTCCCCAGATATAGAGATATTTGTCCCCTCATCTGTCTATTCTTCCCTGCCTATCTTTCTGCCTATTTTTTTGTTTAATGTCTTTAATGTTTTTATACTATTACTGTTTAATTCTGTTTTAGTACTGGGAATGGGGGGGTAGGTCTAGGGTTTGATTTTTTAAAAAAACTCTATTGTAACTTGATGTATTTTACTGTAGTAACCCACCCGGATTCTTCATGACTGGGCAGGCTAGAAATAAATTATTATTATTATTATTATTATTATTATTATTATTATTATTATTATTATTCCTGTCCTCCATGGCTCTGTTCAGATCCTGTAAATTCAGGCCTGTGACCTCCCTGATTGAGTCTATCCATCCGTCGTGTGGTCTTCCTGTCTTTCTCTCTCTATCTTCTGTGGAATACACTCCTTTGGAGAGTGGCAGAGTCTCTTTCTTTCAGTTTTTTTTTAAAACAGAAGCTGGCTAGCCATCTCTCTGGGGTGCTTTGATTGTGTGCTTTTATCTAGCAGAAGGGGCTTGACTTGATTGTCTTTGAAGTCTCTTCCAACTCTATGACATTATTGTCTTTTCTAATGAGTTGTGTCTTCTCATGATGTGGCCAAAGTATGACAGCCTCACCTTGGCCATCTTGTTCAGAACTGATCTGCTCAAGGACCCATCCGTTTGTCTTCTTGGCTGCCTATGGCATCCTAAGCACTCTTCTCCATCATCACCTCTCAAAGGAGTTTATCTTCTTCCTATTGCCTTTCTTCACTCTCCAGCTCTCACATCCGTACATGGTGATGGAGAATAAGATGGCGTGGACGATCCTCACTTTAGCATAGTACCTTTAACCTTTCAGATCTTGTCCCGTTCTTTCACAGCTGCCCTTCCCACTCCAAAAAAGGAAGAGAAAGGGAGCTATAGCTAATGGACAACTGGGAAGAGCAAAAGCTCCCTCTCCACCAGAAGATGTCATCAACTGGGTTTATAAATGGGTTAAACTTTGGAAACTAGACTATGTTTTATCTGTACTTGGGAAATACAAATTACGGCCAATAAAAACACAGCAAAGTACTCCTGAATATTCTATAAGCCTAAACCATAACTCTTCTGTCTTTTGTATTGATGGGGGGTGTGTGTGACAGAAAAACCAAAATACAGACCACATGTTGTGGCCATAGGGTCTACAGTTAAGACTCTAAGCTATTCCACACTGCAGAAATAAAGCACTCCACTTTAACTGTCATGACTCCATCCTGTGGAATCCTCGGATTTGTAGTTTGGTGAAGTATTCAGCCAGGTATGTCAGAGCGCTCTAGTGCCTCAACGTACTACAAATCCCAGGACTCTGTAAGAGAGTCATGGCAGTCAAAGTGGAGTCAAAATGCTTTTTTTTAAAAATGTGGATACACCCTCAGTCCCAAGGCAGAGAATATAAACTGAATGAATCACTGATAGAGTACATCTGCAGTCTCCATCCTGAGGTTCAATTTAAGTGCCTACCCCATAACCACAACATTTGGCCTGAAGTTTGGACTTTTATTTTCCTCCATCATCCTATTTATATGGCCCATCTAGCCTGATGAAGACCTCTGGAGAACTCAAAGCCTTGCAGCCTTCTGTGGCATTTTTGTTGGCTTGATAAAGGTATTGCCCAGCTGTGTGTCTCCTATTAGCCTGTTTTTATTAATAGGTTGTTGAATCTTGAACTCATTCTAGTTCAAGATTCATAGACAATCTTGAATCTGTAGCTCAAGATTCTAGTCTGCATGAATGTCTTCAGTGCTTGCCAAAGAAAGTATTCACAATATTCTTGGTGCTGTGAGCATTATTAAAATGTACATTAAGTTGCCAGCTAGCCAGAAACACATAGCCCAGGTCTGCTTTTGTGCCTTTAAGAACAGATTGAGCAGAAAAATCAGCAGACACTTTTCACACCAGGGAGATAGTATCACTGCTAATGCTTACATTGTTAAAGGTGTGGACACTGATAACTTGTCAACTCTCATACACAGAAAAACTTCCAGATACCCTTCTCTCTTTAGAATTCACTGTCTCACAGTTATTCAGATCACTATCCACTGATGCAAGTGGTTTCCTAGAGAGAATGGGAACAGCTTAGTGGTCATATTCTTAGTCAAATATGGGTTGGGTAGAAAACTCTTTAATTGTGAAGAAAGTAGATAAGAAGAAAATCAGTTCATTTGAGATGTGCTGCTGGAGTAGAGTGCTAAAGATACCATGGATAGCAAAAAAGACAAACAAAAGGGGTCCTTCAATAGCTCAAACCTGAAATCTTAACCTGGAAGCCAGGATGATCAAACTGAGACTATTGTACTTTGGCCATATCATGAGAAGGCATGAATCATTAGAAAAGACAATAATGCTAAGAAAGGTAGAGGGTAGCATAAAGAGAGGAAGGCTGCACACCAGATAGATGGACTCTATTGGGGAAGTTACAGGCATAAATCTGCAGGACATGAGCAAGGCAGAGGACAGGGGGTCTTAGAGATGTCTCATCCAAAGGGGTCACCATGAGTTAGGGTTGACCTAAGGGCAGATAACAACAGCAGTTCTACCCAGAAAGTTTGAAATTCAAATCTAATTTGCTTTCTTTTTTTAAAAAAAGAAAAGCACATTCTTAGATTGTATCCATCTTGCATTCAGTAATAGTACTGACATCTAATCATATGAGGAACTGTAAAAGAGATGTTATGGCTTTTTTAAAAAATTGTCTGTATCCCATGCCTGGGCTCCCACCCAGATTGGATACTTAATGTAACTTAACATAAAGGGTCATCAAACAAATTGTCTAGATTCTGCTAATTTAAAAAAGCATATTAAATCAAAATCAGATAAATTTATGCAAGATGCTTATCTCTTATTAGTTAGTAACCCAAATAGCAGTATGCGATCTCTGTGTTCAAAGTAGTCTATGGCTCTGGCAATAAAATGTGGGCAATAACCAGCTTCATAATGCCCTATATTTGTAGAATTTCCACTGCTGGAGAACTGGATTATTTTAAGCTTTGACCTAGCCCAGCAAAGATATACTCCATTATTGTAAAAATATATTGCATACACCTTGTCACCTTTACAATTAGTTTCACTGTAGCTTTTGAAAATACTGGATTTTTTCCTGGAATTTATTTTTAATACTTGAAACTGTAGTCCTGTCAGCAAATGGATTTTGCAATAGTTTATTAAGTATATATTTCTAGCTGTAGGATTTCCTGCAGTTGCACCCGGACAATATTTAGGTGGATGTGGCCTCTGTATGTCAGTAAAACCTGCCTGATCCATACCTAAAGATAAAAAAGATTACACTCAAATCAGGCGGCTGGTTCTTATTCTTATATATCTGACAAATTTTGAAAATCTGAAAAGGCTGGGGTTGTCATCACTCTTCAGCTGTCAAAGAGGAGTAGGGAATGTTTTTAATCTAGAGCAAAATTGCAATTTGAAAGGAATTGGGCCAAGGGTAGAATAGGTAAGATCGACCAGACTTAATTGTTACTTGTTTGGTCATGTTCCAACTAAGCATATAAAACACATTTGAATTCTATGTATATCTACTTAAAAGCACATTACAGCCTGAAGTGAAAAGATGGGCGATTTGTTGAAAATCAATTACAACTTCTTATTCATTCATTTGGTTGGCAAGCAGTAACAGAAACAAAATCCCCCTGTTATACCTATTATCAGATTCTACTGAATAATAATAATAATAATAATAATAATAATTTATTTTATTTATATACCGCTATTCCAAAGATCATAGCAGTGAACAGCAAGTAAGCTAATTAGCAAGTAAGCTAATTAAGAAAGCTGAAGGTAACAAGAAATATACTTTTGTGTCGAAGGATTGTCAATGTCATATCATAGTGATACTGGCTCCTCTGGTTGGTGCTGGATTCATTAAGACCAGTAATCTCATGGTACATGGTACATTTGTTTAAACATTTCATTAAAAAAACTAACCCATTTACAGGCTGATTTTTATATTAACAATGAATTAGATGGTAAAGCAGAAAACAGACCTCACCATTTAATCCCTCTATTAAACAGGCTGAATGAAGCATGTGCAACAAAAATGGCAATTTTCATCTTTTAAATTCTCTCTTAGTTCCTGGCACAGTAAATAATAAACTGAAATGAGTTTTCAAACTCCTCCACCTTTTCAAGATTTATGCCTTTCCTAATAATATAGCCTTAAGAGAACTCCTATCAGCAAGTGTTACAGGATTTCACAGTGTGGGGATGCATTTGTTTGGGGAGGTTTGAAATGCATTTCTCTGCTGACAGGAATAAATGCCCTGTGAGGAAAGAGGTGGTCTAGAAGGATAATGATGTGAACACCCCCTGCTGCTAAGAATATGAACAATCCATTCCAAGGCTTTGTGCATTTCTCTCTATCTGAGCTGCCAATGTGAATTTTGCTCTTTACCTCTTCTGGCGGATTCTTCCAGCGCACAAACGTTATCTCACTCTTGCCTCAATTAAGCCACAGACAGTTATCGCTCAGCCAAGCTCCAAATAGAGAGACATGCTGGATTATTTGTGTCACTGCCTCGGCTGAGCCAAACCAAATGGAAATGTAATGAAGACTGAACCGACAGCAGTCAATGCTAAAGGAGAAAATATTACAGGTTATATATGAGATATGTTATACTAGTTGTGAAATCTCAGCTCTGTCTGCCAATGAGATGCTGGGCCTAATCCAAGGTGTTATGAAAAGCATTACTAATAGCTATAATTGGCTCAGGGTCCAAGAAGAAAAGGTGAAGAGGTAGTGATATGATAGCCCTGTTTAAATATTTGAAAGGAAGTCATACTGAAGATGGAGCAAGTTTGTTTTCTGCAGATCCGGATAATAGTACCTGGAGCAAGGGATTCAAACAACAGGAAAAGAGATTCCACCTCAACATTAGGAAGAACCTCCTGACAGTAAAAACTTCTTGATTGTGGAATTTGCTGCCTCAGAGTGTTTTTTACTTCTTTAGAGTAGTTTTTTTTTTTAAACAAAGCTTGGATGGCCATCTGTCAGTAATGTTTTGATTGTGTATTTCTGCATGGCGGAGGCTTGGACCTGATGGTCCTTGAGGTCTCTTTCAACTCTATGATTCTGTACTTGCATAACCACCTTCCCTAGTACTGACCAACACAGGATTAAGATTGGTTAGAGCGGCTTTGCTTCTTCTGCCTTTGATAATCATGGGCTATGAGTCTAGCACAAATGACAGGTCATTTTCAAGAGCAGTGGCTCCTTGGTGGAGATCTGGTTGTTCCTTGTATTGCTGTCATTTAGGATTCAAATGAAAAATCATTTACTTGTGGAAGCCTTTAGGAGGAAAGTGCTGTAGGCTCTATTTCCAAGGACAGCACTGGCAAAACAAACTCTGTGTATTTCTCACCTAAGAAAACCCTATGAAATTAAGTTGACAGGAAACTTGACGGCACATACCTGCACACATTATTACTGTTGTTAATTGATACCATCATTTTCTGCAATATTGGGACCCAAAGTAGTTTACAAAACAGTGCAATTAGTACTTTAAATACTTTAATGCTTATATTTTTTTGCTGATCTATATAAAATTCTACTGTATTATACTATATATTTATGACTGTATAATTCTGTTAGTGTTATCTCTGTGTTAGCTACTCTGAGCTATCTGTAATGAAAAGTGGGATCTTCCACACAGATGTAACATGCTTCCTCTTCCAGAGTAACAGGGAGATGTTCAGGATCATAACTAGATTTTAATGCACTTGGTTTCACTATACACTTATGGATACAAATACAAAATCATCAGGTTGCTCTTTCCCTATGTTCCCTGATAAACAGACAATTAATATTTCAACTATTTCCTGAAACTCGGCTTCATATCTCCAAACCTTCAATGTTCATCTGTGCCTTTTAAGTTACCAAACTTCCTTACAGCACTTGCTTAAGTTCAAACCAGACTTATGTTCTCATACGTGTGTTTAAGACAGAAGCTTTAATAGATGTAAAACTTCCAGACAGATTATTTTTCTGGCTATTAAGCATATTATCAAGCATGCTCTTTTGTATGGGGAATGTGCTGATCCTTGCTAGTCTATAAGGCAACTGTGACACTGAAGGATTAGCAGGTCTCTACAGGTGGCAATGTCAAGTGCATAGAAATTTATACCTCTTCCATTCTCTCCTCACAACCTCACCAAAGTATGGTTTTGTAGACTTCCAGCTGGTTCTCACATTATTTTGACAAATCACATCTTCCTTTAGCGACAGATCTTGCACAACAACCCTAACCAGAATACCAATGGTATATAACACTGAGGGTTGCAATCTGATATGTGCAGAACCACCTCAACTCCCACCCCAGATAAAAATTGTAATAGATCTATATTTGAAAAAGGGATAGCTACTGTCTCCAAAAAATAAAGGTGCTGCAGCTCCACCAGATCCCATCAAGCTTCTCCAAAGCATATAATTTCTTGCTTCCACCTGCAGCTCCTTTACTATGTCCCACCAACTGGACTCATTCTCACATTCATGTATATTCATATTTTAACATTTTATAAAGAAATAACCATTCAGATTAGAACAGTTTCTTTAAGTAAATTCAATATTTAACTCAATGTACATGTAAACTTTACACATAAAAGTTTGGGGGGAGGAGGAGGAGGTGGGATCAGAGCGTCCCAGACTCATGCATCTTTTGAGCAACTCTTGTGCCACCTCTGTCCCAGATTCCACCCCACTGTTTGAGAACCACTGCAATAAAATACTCAAGCAGCCTCAGAGCTCTGTCAACTACAGCCCCACTATTTTGGCAACCTCTGAAAATCCATGGCCAAGTTTTATACTAGTTAAGGATCCTTTTGTTCTTTAAATCCCAAGTTTTGTTCCACCACACACAAGTGTTTGACATATCAAAATTATATATCCAATAGTTAACATCTTCAAACACTACAAAATGGTCTGACAGAGTTCCTCAGAGTTCTACACTAACTGGAAAAAGATGAGAAATTAAAAAAGCAAAGAGTAGGGGGCAGAGGGGACGGACAAATGATAATTCTTGCAAAAGAATGGTGTGAAGGTTACATCATTCATTGTAAACTATAGAATTCTTCAAGGATCAAGATCTGTTCCTATTACTAAATTTGTGCATAATAGATCTGGAATTAGTGATAAGCAATGACATGGCCAGGTTTTGATGACTTTACAAGATGTCAAGACAAACTGATGGAAAATCTGGCTATTAGTGGCTACTACCACAATGGGTCTTATTTACATGCTCAGATGCTGTATACCTCTGAATACTTGTTGCTCAGCTTACAAAATCTAGCCACAGTTCCATAGAGGGTGCTCTAAAACAATCTATAAGGCCTGTGTCCAAAAAAATAATATAAAGAGAAAATTAGGGTAAGAAGATAATTGGATTTGACTCTTGGGTTCTCTCAAAACTGCCCATTGGCTTTTGCTGAAGAGCAGTTTATCATATCTGAAACTAAGGGCCCAAATGGACAAACCAAAATAAAGCTGCTTCAGGTCCTAAGGACTGGAGCGTAGCTTTGGTGCAGCTTCTGGCTTCTCTAGATGTGTGTGTGATTTAAATAGCATACCTCCAAAGTGACCCGAAGCAGCTTTATTCTGGCATGTCTGTCTGAGCCCTAAGTTTGGATGCTGACTCCTGGCTCACTTGACAGCCCCTGATTCCCTCTCTTCAGGTTATTTGAAACACCCACATCTGATATATTTAAACTGAATGGAACATCAAATTATGTGTCTGTAATCAGCAGATGAAATGTGTAACAAATTTAATTCAGTCTAACAAGAAGAATGAAGCCAGAAACCCTTGTTTTGATAGTTAGGAGAGGCTTGATTACATACAAAAAGGAAATGGCTATTTAATAATTACCATGAATGTCTTTAGTCCAAACAGCTTTAGAGGCAAATCCTCATCTTAAAGCTTTGGAAAAATTCTAGTTCAGTAAATATATTAGTCTCAAAACAATTCTCAAGTCACAACACTCTCCCCCCCCCCCCGCCCCGGTGCTGTTTCTCTTAACATAACACACATCCAAGCATTAGTTGATGGGGTGGGAACTATGACATTTCATTAAAAAAGAAGATGTAAACTTTCTATTCAGTGCATGCTTAAAAATGGGCAAAGAAGAAACCAAATATACCTCATTGTTCTTAGATGTACAAGCCTGGTCAAATTCTGCTTTGCGCAAAAAATATCCAGATGACAGCCGTTGGCAGATCCATTTTCCTTTTTTTCCTTTCAAAGTTTGCAACAGATGAATGTCAACATGGCCCAAATCAAGTGAATTATTTTGCCATTGGGAGGAGTTCAAGAAAGCTTTATGATTCATGTGCGGCCTTGAGTCATACCTCTCCCACTTGTTCCTTGGTAGCATTTGCTAAATTGCTAAAACTTGTCAAATTGCTGTTGCTCTGGAAATAGTTTTTACATTGGCTAAATTATACTTTAATATATTCTTAAAGAGGGTTTTTTTTTTGTATTTTGAAAGTTTATTACAGTATTACGTACATTATTATTTTTTATGCTTGTGTTTTGATCCCTGCCTTGTGAGGATGTGGTTCAGAAAGGCTGCTTATAACTATTTTAATAAATAACTGCTGGCACTGTTAACTAATTTGAGCAGGACATAACAAATTTACATCCACTTCACAGAAAAATAACATTCCTCGCCCAATAAAAAGTTTCTTTCAAATAAGTATTCATAGTAATCTATGCGTCTATTCCATTCATCTTTATATTATTTGTTTCTTCTACACTGCCAATGTAGGGAACTTCCCCTGCCCCCCGAGAATCAGTTCAGTCAGTTTATGAACATTTCTCTGCATGGATGTTTGGAAATCGGTTTAAATAGTGGGCTGGGGCTCGGGCTCCAAATTAGAAAGAAATGGCACTTAAGCCCTATTCTTCCATGATCTTCACATTCAGTTTTGGATCATGAAAGGAGATTGCATGGATCAGTCCATCTCTGAACTCCACACACTTGCTGACCTCAACACTGACTTTTTTACCTATGGCCCAAAATAAAAACATAACCCACACATAGGTGTACATAAGGACCCTGATTGTGCCATTAGTCCTTATGCACTGTGAAACCATTCTTGTCTGTGGTCAAATATACATAAGGTGGGTGTAGCTGGAACACTTCACACCTTTAATTTATGCACAGAGATCAAGTGATAACAAGTTTTTGTTAATATAAATCATATGATGAATTTGTGTAAGAGACAGACACTGCAATTTTGCACAGACATTTGAGTCCCACAGAACACAAATGGGACTTACCTCCATGTGAACATGCATAGATTTTGCTCCAAGATGTTAATCAGAAATGAATTCAGCTTCATCTGAGAATCCAATATCATGGTTCACCTATGTATCTTGCAGATTTACTCTTGGTCATCATATATCCTTAATGTGGTAGATCTATTCCTGAGCATCTTCCTGGTACTTGCATAAAGGTAGATCCTTCTGTGTTAATCAGTACAACACCAACAATCTACAAGAAAAGTAAATATTTTACCTCTTGGACCCCTTATCAAGGGGAAAAAATTCTTTTGACAGTTAGATAAATGTGCTATAAACCTAAATAAATAAGGTTAAATATATTAACATATGGATCATTTATGACTTTGACCCATTCTCAAAATATGGTTAAAATAGGCAGCTGAATTAATATAGTCAACAATAGACGCGTTTCAGACCACCGAAAAGCGGCAGCCTGTACCCGCCCCTTGCCCCGGGGTATCGGGGCCTCAGCAGCCAGAACGGCAGCCACTGAGGCCCCGATCCGCCGCTTTCCAGGCTGCGGGGAAGCGGCAAAAGGCGCTTCCCCGCAGCCTGGAAAGGGGTGTCCTTGGGGCTTCAAGCCCCAAGGACATCCTGCGGCGGCGGGGAGGAGGAGAAAGGGGCCGCTTGGCTCCTTTCTCCCTTGCGTTGCTAGGCGCAGCCGTCTGAAGGCTGCGCCCAGCGACGCAAACCAGGAAGGAGCTCCGAAACAGAGCTCCTTGCTGGTCCACACAAAGGGCGCACTAAGCGCCCTGGTGCAGAGCGATGACATCACATCCGCTCCGCCCCAAATAGAGGCGGTGCGATCGTGACGTCGTCATGGTGGCCCCCATGTAGATGGGGCACCGCCATTTTGTACGGACTAAGTACGTACTAGGGTTAGGGGGTGCGGAAGCACCGCACCTTCCTAACCCTAGTACAGACTGACTCCGTACTAAAAGGCCTGTTTGTAATGGGCCAATAAACTCTTTTAGATTATTTTTTTTTCAAGCAAAACAGACTTCATGAACATTTAGCAAAAGCCTTAGTTGCTTCTCTCCACTAATAAGGCATTTAATTGCTAAACATCTTTAAGGCTATTGTCATGACAATGGCATGCTCCCATGAAATAAGATAATGTTTAAAGTAAATAAAATAAAGATAGAGCCCTAATGGAGGAGTTCTAGCAAGATGCCTGGCTTATGGAGTCTCGCTTTGGGGAAGCAATATGACTGGAAAATATTAGCATTATGCACAGACAAACTGTGTGGTTCCAAAAAATTTTTAAAAAAGAATCACTGGTGTAATAATAAAAGCCATATTTGCTCTGGGTTGGTTGACAAAAACAAAAAAAAGAGGAACAGAAGAAAAACAGACCAGAAATGTTTAATTAAGGGCTATAGATCCTGGTTAGACTATAACAAAGGCCTAATTTTTTTTTTACCATTGCTAGAACAATTTATTGCATTAGAAGAGAGGGAATAAAAATATAAAAGCATAAGGAATGATACTTCAAATATATGAAAATATTTTTAATACATATATGGGATGTTCCATCACAGGAATGTGGAACCTCTGGGAGAAGGGCCAGATACACCCTACGTGGCCATCATATATGTCCTGTTGTCTTTTTGCATCTCTGAAAACCTTTTTTTACATACTCACATATGTACTTGTGTATACTTGCAAAGCATGGTGTAGTTCTTTGGGTGTTGGATTATGACTCTGGAGATCAAAGTTCAATTCCTAGCTCAAGCATCAACACCCACTGGGTGATCCTGGGTCTCTCAGCCTCAGAAGATGGCAATGGCAAACCCCCTTTACAAGAAACTTGTAAAGAAAACCCTATGACAGGTTTGCCTTAGGGTCACCATATGTCAGAAATTACTTGGAAACACACAACAACAAACAACAATACTTGCATATACAAAAGAGAATTAATGTTTCTGTGACTGAGTCTATGAGAGAATAAATGAATATGTGTGTGAGTGAAAGAAAGAATGAAATAGCATGACTGAATGTGTACATATCTGTGAGCACTTGTTTATGTTAGTGTGGCTGTATATGAGACATTATGTGTAAAATTTACATATATGTTAAGTACTGAATTTATTTAAATAAAACTTCTAATTTGGATGGTGTCATTTCCTTATACGATGTTAAAATATGAATATACATGAATGTACAAATGAAAATATGCACACTAAACAAACAAAATATTTTCATTTATATACTATGTTGAGCGGAGGGCACAGTGTTCACATGTATATGTAAAGGGGGTCACAAAGATAAAAAGTCTGAGAACCAGTGGATTACATCCAAACAACTCTCAAAAAATTTCAACTTCAAGTATACAGTATTTCCATTGGGGGTGGTTTCTCTCAGCTACTCTATCTTTTCCTTCCTAGCAGATTTTCTGTTGTAAGAAAAATGATGAAAGTAGTGCTGACAACGTACAGGTGATTTTCAAATGGAAGCTTTCAGTGCCCAAACCCACCATAAAATTCTGTGAATAAGGTAGGGAATACACAATAAAAGTCCAGAAGCAAATCTGTACAGAGATAGCCAAACCAATGTGTCTTTGTGCATCCTTAGCGCTTTCAGGTCTGAAGATTGTATGTTACCACTTATAAGGTGCATGAAAGCTAAATACAGTTGCACAACCATGCAAGTACTGTTTACTTGGGGTTTTATCTGTTTGTATTTCAATACTGTTACAGCTTACACCCAAATATATTTGAATACTATACTGCTATAACAATAGAATGTTACTGGTTTGTAACCAATCAATATATTCACTCAGCTACACACATTTCAAAATGGGAACGTGGTTTACTTCTTGTCTTTTTCTCTTGACAATTTAAATCAATCCCACTCTGCCTCTGTATAGTTATGAGCAAACAAATGCTTCCCAGGACTGCTTAACACATTTGAAAGAACCCAGAACTCAAAAGGATAACTAGTGAATTCAAGGCAAATTGAATTCTCTCCAAGTATATAACCCAGGACAGGAGAATAGAGTAGAGTTACCAGATGAAGCCAATTCACTCTGTGGAATGTAGCAGCATAAGTTAACAAGGATTGATAGTGACAGGGTTGCTTTCATGTAGCACCATCATCTGCCACCAGCTGTGCAGCAGAAAGAAAGAACTCTCCAGAATTCACAACTTCCCCATTCCAATTATTCTGTAGTTTTCCTGCTGTGTGTAAATGAATAGTCCTAGGTATTGCTGGTGATGGTGCAGGAGATTTGCTGATTCCTTGCAACCCCCTGAGGGTGAAATATACAGAGAGCAAATAACCAACATGCAGAGTGCTAAAATGAGGTAATAGGCCTAGGTAAGCAGAATCTAGATTGTAAGTACATACAATATAGTTTACATACTTACATACATACATACATACTAGTATAGCTCAGTGCATGAAACAAACAAACAATGATAGTTTCTTACCTGCCTCTCTCCATGGATCAAGGTGGAGGACAACAACAATTAACAAACAACATCAGTTAAAGCACACATCAGATTAAAAAGACAAATAAGATGTGCACATATTAAAACAATCCACATCTGAAATTCATCATTTAAAATTCACACTTTAAAAATCATCTGGATAAGCCTGGCAGAAGAGACTAGGCTTCAATGCCCTTTTAAATTTAGACAGAGTATATAGAAATACAAAACTTCACTTATTTCATTCTCATCTGCAAGAATTAACAATTTCAAAAGTTTTCTCCTTGTTGGGCAAGAATATAATAAGCATCTTTGCACACATTTCAATTTTTCTCTCTTTGGGTTTTTTTTCCCAACAACAGCAAAAAACCCTATTATGCAAACAACCAACCTCCACCTCACCTGTGGTTTTCATGCAAAAAAAGTCCCAAAACCCAGGTCTTGAACAAGTCTCTTCTATATCTCTTTATTGTAGTTGTTGCTGTGTGCCTTCAAGTCATTTCCGACTTATGGAGACCCTAAGGAGACCCTATCATGGGTTCTTATGGCAGGATTTGTTCAGAGGGTTTGCGATTATCATACTCTCAATGCTGAGAGAGTGTGATTTGCCCAGGGTCATCCAGTGGGTTCACATGGCTGATCTGGGATTTTAACCCTGGTCTCCACAGTCACTCAAACCATTATACACACTGGCTCTTGCATAACTCTTTATACTCCACCCATATTTTTATCCTCTGCTCTTAATGCCCATATTCTCTTTTAATTTTTTGGTGTCTCCCTAGTTAACTTTTGCTTGCAAATGAAACTATGGGGAGATGAAAGCTGCTAAATTTTCAAACTACTGTTAGGAGATATGCAAATTATCTGTTTGGCCAGTTTCCACTATATACTACATTTTCACCATTCCCTTTTAAAGCACTGTAATTTACATACAACCAATCTTGCAAAGAGCAACTAATTTTCCTTGTATTGTGAGAGCCATGCTAGAAAACAGAAAACTTTTAAATTATAAAAATAAAGAAATTGTTCAAGGTGCTTGTCACATTAGGCAGTAGTTTCAGGTTGTTACATCTGAAAAGCATTTTCCTGTTCTTGCAAAGGTAACAGAATGCTAATGCTGCATATCACACCATCACGACATTTGTGCATTAATTGCATAACATCCAGATTTCTTTTCCAAACTATAAGTTCCGCATTATCCAGAATGGCATTCACACCTGCCTGTTTGCCCTGCCTTATGCATCATTATTCATGTCCTCTTATGTCATGATATCACATTGCTATTACACTGCTGTTATTGTGTGCCTTCAAGTTGTTTCTGAAACAGGGTTTCTGAGGCTGAAGGAATCTGACTCACCCAAGGTCATCCAATGGGTTTCAAACCTTGGCCTCCAGAGTTGTAAGTCAATGCTCAAACTACTATACCATGTTATTACTACTGCCTTAAATTTTTTTAAAAAATAATCTTCACTCTCCCTCTTTCTCTCTCTGGGATTATTCAAACAATATTTTTGTTAGCATGACTATGCGAATAATCTCACGAAGGCATTCCTGTTTTGTTCACACTATTTTTTTCCCCAGAACCACATCTATACATATCTCTGTGAGTTCTGTTGCTCACATGTGTCAGCACTGCAAATAAAGATTGAGTTGATGATGCAGATATATTTGAAACACGTTCAAGGCATACAGAATGTTATCCTGGTTTATCCTGGGTCTATTTCCACCAGTTATTCACACAGTCAACAAAGCAAATCTTTTAGGAAAACTTGGGGAAGGGAGATTGATTATCCCAGGTTAGGTGGAGTTTTTTGGCAGCCCCCTCCCCAAACTTCCTCGGGTGCATTCAAAATGCACGTGAACAAGAAAGATTCAATTCACATTCGACCAGGATTGTTTTCACCATCTAAATAACCCCCCTCTCTCTAGTTACAGTGTGGCAATAACACTGTGGCATGTGGTACTGCAAAAAAGCATAGGAGAGACCTTTGGAAAATATGGAAGAAAGGGAACTGAATAGTGACATCCAGATGATGATGATGATGATTATGTTTATTTATAATGCCCTTTCCACCAAAGGATGGAACATCAAACATATAATGAAACAATAAAACACAACATTATAATATACTAAAAATAAAATCCTCACCACCCCACCAGTTGCTACCCATCTCAGCAGCCTTAGGCACACACAGGAGCTCAATCTGGCAAATAAAAGAGGAAGATTTTCAACCATTTATGAAAACAGGTAAGATCCTCCTCCAGCTGGATGTACAAAGGAGGACTGTTCTACAAATGCTGTGCTGAAAGGCTCACAGCCTTGACAGAACCATGTGTTAACAGGTCAGGACTGCACTGTTATTCTACTATAACAGCAAATTATTTATATCTATTTAAAAAAATATATAAAGGTTTTCCAAAGTGCTGATCACAGAGAACAGACCAAGAAACACAGCTATTCTTTTGGGAAATCTTGCCCTCCTTACCCAAAATTTCCAAATGCATAAGAATCATAAAATCATAGAGTTGGAAGAGACCACAAGGGCCATCCAGTCCAACCCTCTTCCATGCAGGGACTCACAATCAAAGCATCCCTGACAGATGGCCATTCAGCCTCTGTTTAAAAACCTCCAAAGGAGGAGACTCCAGCACTCTCCGAGGGAGTGTGCTCCACTTTCAAACAACTAGTGTTTAAGGGTGGAATCTCTTTTTCTGCAGCTTGCATCCATTGCTCTATGTCCTATTCTCTAGAGCAGCAGAAAACAAGCTTTCTCTATTCTCAACATGACACCGCTTAAAATATTTAAACAGGGCTATCATACAACCTCTCACTTAACCTTCTCTTCTCCAAACAGAACATACCCAGCTCCCTAAGTATCTCCTCACAGGGCATAGTTTCTAGACCCTTCATCATTTTGGTTACCCTCCTTTGGACATGCTCCAGTGTCCATGCTTAAGTGCCTCAATCAATATACATCCCCATCCACAAATACGGAAACACAAAAGACTATGGCAGCTACAGGACCATAGCATTAATCTCCCACGCAAGCAAAATTATGCTCAAAATTCTGCAACACAGAATCCAACCATACATGGAAAGAGAAATCCCAGAGGTGCAAGTGGGCTTCAGGAAAGGAAGAGGCACTAGGGATTACATTGCAAACATACGATGCCTAATGGGGCAAACCAAGAAATTCCAAAAGAAAATCAGCATGTGTTTTATAGATTATAACAAAGCCTTTGAATGCATAGATCATGAAAAGCTATGGAACACTCTTAAAGACTTGAGAGTGCCACCACATCTGATAGTCCTGATGAGGAATCTGTACTTAGGACAAAAATACTGTTAGAACAGAACATGGAGAAACAGAAAGGTTCCCAATTGGCAAAGTGGTCAGACAAGGCTGCATTCTATCACCCTATCTGTTCAAATTGTATGAAGAAAACATCATATGAAGAGCAAGCTTGAACA
Organism: Sceloporus undulatus; assembly: GCF_019175285.1. Lineage (NCBI taxonomy): Eukaryota > Metazoa > Chordata > Lepidosauria > Squamata > Phrynosomatidae > Sceloporus > Sceloporus undulatus. The sequence goes on from NC_056525.1 coordinate 91,643,623, forward strand.
CAGAAGAAGGAGTGAAGATTGGAGGAAGGAATAAAAAAAATCTAAGGACCTTATCACACACGGAAAATTGAGGAGAAATCGGGGGTATAAACAGCGATTATCCCATGCAAAATGTGATATTGCAATTAAGATTTTCACACACATCACTATTAAACAGGCAATAAACAGCAACAAATCATTTTTGAGGTCATGTGCAAATCTTAATTGCGTTATCACATTTTGAATGGGATAATCGCTGTTTATACCCCCAATTTCCCCCATGTGATAAGGTCTTAAGATATGCTGATGATACTACTAGCAGAAAGCATCACAGACTTGGAACAACTACTAAGAAAGTGCAAAGACAGGTTTACTGCAGAATATAAAGAAAACAAAAATAATGACCATGGAAAAGCTACACAAATTCAACTTAGACAATGAGGAGATTGAAACAATTAAAGAATCCCAGTACCTTAGATTAAACATTGATTAGAATGGGGACTGTAGTCAAGAGATCAGAAGAACACTGGGAACAGGGAGAGTAGCTATGAAAGAACTAGAAAAGATCCTAAAATGTAAAGATATACAACTGAGAACAAAAGTTAGAATCATACAAGCCTATTTCCATGTATAGATGTGAGAGCTGGACAGTGAGAAAGCAGATAAAAGGAAAATCAATTAATTTGAAATGTGATGCTGGAGAAGAGTGCTGAGGATACTGTGAACAGCCAAAAAGACAAACAAATGGGCCCTTGAACAGATCAAGCCTGAAATCTTCCTGGAAACCAAGATGATAAAGTTAAGGTTGGTCTACTTTGGCCATTGCATGAGAAGATATGACTCACTGGAAAAGACAATAATGCTAGGAAAGGTAAAGAGATACAGAAAGAGAAGAAGACCACATGCTAGATGGATGGACTCTATTAAGGAGGTCATGGGTATCAGTTTGCAGGACCTGAGCAGAGTAGTGGAGGACAGGGAGTCTTGAAGGTGTCTCATCCACTGGGTTGCCATGAGTCGGGATTGACTCAAAGACAGTTCACAACAACAAATGAAGCTCTCCTTTGGTGCTGTTTTGTGTGGATGCAGCACCAGAGAAGTGCCATGATGCTGTGTGTCATCCAGAGCGGTGTATGGCGTCACGCCGCCCTGTGGGCAGAGTCGGCCATGCATCATGTGGACGCCCCTCCCCTACTCCCCCGCAGGCTGACCTTTATGGCCGGTGTACACAGCCCATAGTCTCACAGGTTTTGCCAGTTGTTATCATCTTTGTGTCCACTCATTCTATTCATTTTTGGGGGGGAAGATTTGTAGTGATCTCTTGTACCTGCGCGAGCGCGCACACACACACATTCATTCTAAGCCATTGTTTGCTGAGATGCGCCAAGGGCAATTTTCCTCCAATAAATTAAAAAGTTACCATGCAAAAGTGCTATTTCACTGATACACTGATGTATTGCAACAATGTAATTCTTTTTAAAATGGAGAAGAGAAGGATACTTTTTTTTTTGTCCTAGCTAGTATGTCTCAGAATTACAAAGAAATTCACTTGAGGGTGGGAATAAACATTCTAGTTAGTGGTGGGAATTACCAGAAAACTGAAAGCAGAAATGTTTATTTAAAAATAAAGAACTGCAGCAACCACACACATACCAGCACAAATATTACACATTTGCCCTGTGGAGGAATCTTTGCTTTTGCATTTTTACCTGTGGCTCCGTTTTCCTTCTGTTTAATTCAGTTGGGGCTCCTGAAAAACCACTGATACCACTAGGTGCAAGAGCAAAGGTTAAAAATCTAGAGATGATTTCATTCTGACTCATTATAGTCATTTGTTCACAGGTCCAAAATGTTCTTTTACTAAACTCAAGGCTCTCTGCTGAGCATGGCTGGCATTTTGAAAGATTATAAGACCGTATAAAAAGCCAGACAATGGAAGAAGAATCTTCTGCATCAAATTGGGGAAAACCTTCTGACCCACTTTACTGAAGGAACATTTCTAAGTGCTGCACAGAAACCACAGGTGACCCTTGTTCAAAAATAGTTCAAGCCCACATTTCTATATAATTTATCTTATATGTACTTCAGTAAAGCAAAAGCTACATTTTAAGAGCCATCATACAGAGTTCTTGCCATTCTTTTACAGTATTCCATTACATTCCACTTCGATTGGCAAAATCCCTGCAGAGTTGCCTCTGGCAATTCCTGATGAACAAATGCTTCTCTTGCTATGCATAGTATGGGATTTGTTCTCTTGCAGTGTCAAGCTTACCTGAGGATAAACCAAATAATGTACAAAACTGAACAGATTCCATGTAACCAGAGGGAGAAAAGACTCACTGAGAGAATTCCTGAGATATTTAAAAATGCCTTTAAAACTAATTGCCTACTTCTTAGAATTCAAAGACATAACCTTGTTAGTGTAAGATTGGAAAGAGAAAAGGCAAAACTGGAATATATCTACAGTTCATTGACAGTGAGTTGAACAGAGACAATAGTTTTCTGACACTCTACACACATTATAACACTTGTTATAACTCCAGCCACATGAGGGGTCTCTTGGCCAGTTTATCACATCTCCTTTCTGGTTCCCAGCCAACATCACACCACATTCTAGTAACTCCTTCCACCAATCATATGGTTATCTAGACACCTTGGATTTAGGCAATATCTTTCCTCCTGCCTTGCTCCCCCAGAACGTGTCCACCTCCTCACCATACCCACAGGTTTTGCCTTTCTGTTCTAGTCATATGTACAATTTGCTAATTTGTAACTTCACTCCATGCATCTGAGGAAGTAGATTTAAGTTTACAAAAGCTTATGCTACCAACTTGTTTCTCTCAGTTAGTTTCAAAGATTCTGCAAGAAGTTTAATCTGTACCCATTCCAGATTCTACACAAAGCTGATAAAGGAAAGCTGCAGCTAAGATGCATCAGAAACGGGGTATAAATGAAATGGTGTTTGCCCCTTCCCACTCTAGGTGATCTCATGAGCTCAAAGATTATTACAGTGACCATATAGTTATACACATAAAACGTCTTCAGACCACATTAAAAAAAAAAGGGGGGGGGAATGTTTTTAACTCTTTTTAAAAAATTCCATGGAAAATTATCTGTAGATGAGCACAACTGGCTTTTTAGTTACAGATGAAAACAGGTGTTTTTTGTAATCTTGACACCACCACAAGGACAATTGTCCCAGGTCATCTGAAGAAACAGGGGAGTTGTAACCCAACACATTTGGTAGACATCAGGAAAGATGAAGCAGTCACTAACAAGAGGTATTATCTTAAAGCAAAATGATTTTCTGAGAAGAACAAATGGAGTTCAGGCAAGCTGCTTCTATGTCAAAGATGCTTTAGCCATGAAATAAGAACAAGAAAAGTCCATTAGTGTCATGTTTTTATGCCTTCAGATCTTAAGAAAGGTTGTTGCTTTGTCAGAAACCAAACACTTTTTATCCCAACTGTACTGTCATATTGAGCTTCATGGTATGAGATAGATGAATTTGGAGACTATTAGCAGATTGTCTTTCCTACACAGAAATTATGCACACATCTTAAATATCAGCTAGAACTTAAATTATTGTTCATGATGATATCAGCCAAAATTTGATCAGGAAAATAAAGGAATCTGAACACATGAATCACAACTTTAACAGCAAATGTGCTTCAATTGCCAATGACTGAAAGACTTGGGAGTCAAATCACACAAAATGTAGTATATTTGCAATTATATATCTTTTGTCATATGCTATTAAATTGTGATGATACTAAGGAGACTTGATATGTCAACTCAAGGATAACTGAACAGACTTCTTAAAGAAGAGTGCCCTGAGAGGATATACTTATGGGGGGAAACACAAATTGCTAGGAATACTGAGGGAATGGGAAGATTGGGAGATATTCTAAATTTTAATTAATTGCGCATTAATCAGCCTACCTCTTTACTGACATCAGACACGAGTTTCAGACCTGAAGAATATGACAGAAGAGGCCAAGCTGGGTATCATGAGCATACTAATGATGCCATACCTCAAATACCTATGAACTCCATCAACAATTTCATATAAATACTGAAGATTCAAGATGGAAACCTGCAGGACACAACAGTCAGAAAAACACTGAGTAGTAGTTCTCCAGCATCACTTTTCAAAACTAGGACAGGTCAGAACTACTGTTAAACTGTCTCCCCTTGTTCCACTCATTACTAAGAATACATAAGGGTCCCTTGTAGGAAGGAAAGCAATGTCACAATGCCATTGTCCACATTCACAGAGAACTCTAGCAAACATATGACTATCCAAACATAATGCCACACTGCAGACAGCCATTGCATGAAAAGCATCAGCATAGAAATATAACCTGGCAACCACATACTGCTACTTTGCCCTATATATGTGTGTATGCATACCTGTCTACTCCATCACCCTAACAGGAACATTTGTGGGAACACAGGAGATGGTCCTCTCAGTGGCTACTCTAACTTAGCTCTGAAACTCCCGTCCTAGAGAAATTGTGTGGGTATTGAACACCACAGTTGGTGCAGTAAAAGGAACTTTGAAAAATATGATTATCTGATTAGGAATAGTGGCTTGGAATTGACTGTATTTCTATTATTTTATTTATCAATTCATTAGTTGTGTTGTTTTGATTAGTAAAGGGGAAAAAAGAACCTTTGTATCCATTGGCTTGACATCCAGTCTGCCTCTCACCATCCCCATGATTCAGTATGTGTTTATGTAACAGATCAGCTACATCCGTCACTGCTGATTATGAACTGGAAATGATTTAGATTGCCACATTCAGTAGTGTTCACATTTGTTCACATTCTGTGTGGCAATCTGTGGGTAATCATATGCAAATGTACTTGGAATGGGATACAGTTGTACAATTGGAGTATACAGACTAAAACTAAAGCGATTATCACATGAGGCTACTATAGTGAAGCAATTACGTTTTGGAGCACTCGGAAACATACCGGTATTGAGATCGAGCGGCAGGGGTGCAGTGAAGTGAGATAGGCAGCTAGGGGGTTTGGGGGGACAGATCAGCCTGTGGGGGTGGGGAAAAGTGAGAGTAGGCGGCAGGGGGCACAGAAAAGGCAGATCAGGGTGTAGGGGGAAGAGAGAAAGCAGACAGACAAGAGATCTTGGCTGCCAACACTTTCCAAACAGCAAACAGCGGCCGGCTTGGGGAGTGTTGGTAACTAGGATTGCTGCAAGGGGGAGTGAGGAGAGGAGCAGAATCAGCCCACTTGCACCAAGTGACTGCCTGAGAAGCGGAACTGTCCCAAATACATACCACACCAAGGCAGTCATAGACTAGCAGTGCAAATGAGAGCCTAATACAGTGGTACCTCGGGATACGAAATACCCAGGTTACGAAATTTTCGGGATACGAAAAAATCCCATAGGAAATCATTGTTCCGGGTTACGAATGTTTTTTCGGGATACGAAGAAAATTTTTGGTGCTTTTTTCGGCTTTTTCGCACGAAACGCGGCTTTTCCCCATTAGCGCCTATGGCAATTCGGCTTACGAAGGCTTTTCGGGTTACGAAAGCGGCCGCGGAACGAATTAATTTCGTAACCCGAGGCACCACTGTACTGTAATGGGTTTTGCCTGTCAATGAAAAGGTGAACAATGTTAATGAATTGAAGGCAAGGCGGCAGCATGATGGACAAAACAACATGTGGTCAAAAACGCTTTTATCATGCAAAATTCCACTTTTTAGCCTTTTATGATAATATTCTCTGTGTTCTATAGACAAGTTAGAAAAGCATGCTATCGCTGTGTTTTAAAGGCAGATTTAAAACACAGAGTAAATTCATAAGAAGGAAAAGTGGAAAAATAATGGATAATAAGTATGACAACACTTTAAACGTGCATGAAGTAAATAGTTGTTTTTGATTATACTGTATTAAGGACTTTATCTTGGCTTTATTATGGCTCATTCTCCTCTAGGAAGTAACGGATGTTGGTCTGGTTTTGTAGTTTGTTTATGTGTTATTATATGTATGTATTTTTTGTATATTGTATTTTGTATATATGGTGTTTTTGTAGTTGTTGTAGTGTGGCTTTGTACTTTGTATGTATTATGTATTGTGGTATGTGTTTTTTTAAAAATACTAATAAAGATTATAATAAAAAAAGAAGAAAAGCATGCTATCGCTGTAGAGATATCTGTGTAAAAAATGCCAATTGGCTAAAAATAATTCACTCGCAATGGTTCCTACAGTTTGCCAAGAAAAGTTAGAAAATAATTACCGTTTCTTACAGGCTTCTCCCACCTTTAGTATGTTCTATATGTTCAGCTTTAGCTCAAAAGTCGTATTGCAACTTTAGCAATGTAATCAGCTGGTGGAAAACAGGGGGAATTGATTCCAGAGCAGCCAGAAGCCTTATTCAAGAAACTTGCAAGAAGATCCTTATAAAATATTAAGGCAAGCTGTAACAGGACTCATTAAGGTCAAGAGATCTTCAGGTTCCAGATTAGTAGTAGCTGGCTACAACATCTTTGCAACTTGATGAATAGACTAGGCAAGGGTGAAGGCATATAATGAACAGGTAGCAGAGGGTTTTCTTTAAACATTGTAAAATAATTTTAACAAGCAGTTATGGCACATTAGGCCATAACTTGTGTTGACAGGATTAGGAAGCAGTCTGAGGTCCTTACAGATGTGACCCTAGAGAAAGGGATAGAAGAAGATTTATTGAAAAGCAAATTGAAAGGATATGTGTTAATGACACCTTCTTAAACACTGTTAGCAGTGTTAGCAGTGGCAGCAACTACCACTATGAGGCCGTGTTCCCACTATGATTTAAAGCAAATTGCTGATGGAGTTATATGCCTGTTGTTCCCACTTGAAGTCGGTTCCACGCCGATTGCGCTCAGTTTCAATTGCGATAAAGTGAGGCAAATGCAAAAAATAAATAAAAAAAAATCATTTTTTCCTGAAACTAGGTTTTTGGCACTTCTTTTGAAAAGAATCGATTCCTAAGCATGTTCAACAGGTGGGAATGATGGATCTGAATCACATCATACCAGAGGGGAGGGACTAATGGCAGAGGGGTGTTTATCCCTCCTTTGCAAATTCGCCATTCCCCCCTCTCACTGCTCCCTTTGTGCTTGTGGTGTGACCTATGGGCGCATGATTTTTTTTTTTTAAAATTGACTGCATATGTGCTCCATTGTATTTGCAATTATTTGCAATTACTCAGTCAGTGAACCAGGCAATTGGGCCGATGGCAGCTCAGTGAGACAAGTTATTTCAAAACCCATGGATCACATATATGGTCAATTTTAAAAAAAAGTTCCCATGCTGGGCTGCTCGAAGAGAAAATGATGTGCTAGAGCAGCCTGGGTTGCTGAAGGGGCAGAGGAAGGCTCCAGTTGCTAAAGTCACTCTGCTCGGTGCCTGCAATGGCCTCGTCCTCACTATGTTGCCGCTTACATCAGCAATGATGTGTAGATGATTGACATGCATTTTGAAGCGGCACAAACTAGTGGGAATGATAATTGTGCCTAAAAAAAGCGACTATGAAAAGATCCACTTTTATAGTGGGAACGATGCAATGACTGGAATAGATTCACTGATCCGAAGTGAAAGCGAATAGCAAACCGGTTTAAATGTAAGTGGGAATGCAGCCTGAGAGACCATTTGCTATGCCATCACAGTTTAACAGATTACCAGCGCAATTGGTTTCTATAGGAATTCTCTTATCTGTAGAAGCCTTTTCAGTTTCTAAAATAAGCTGCAAAAATACTATCCTCATTGAAAGGGGCTCTTGACTATGAGATTTTTATTTTCTCTTGCTCCACTACAGATATATTTCTTGAATATACCCCTTTCCCCTCTATGGATAGATGGGTCAATTTTAGGATTAAGAGCAGGGAAAGGAGAAATAAACTGAGGTCCAAGACACACTGCATAAATAATTCAATTTAAGATCACTTTAACTGCCCTGGCTCAGTGCTAAGGAATCCTGGGAATTGTAGTGTATTGTGGCACCAGAGCTCTCTGGCAGAGAAGGCTAAATGTCTTACAAAACTACAATTCCCAGAATTCCCTGGAATTGAGCCAGGCCAGTTAATGTGGTCTCAAAAAGGATTATTTCTGCAGTGTGTTTTGGACCTAAGAGAAGTATCCCAAGCCTGCCAAGCTACTGTAGAAATGTTTTGCTTCTTTTATGATTTATGGACCTGGTTGAATACCCTTCATTAATATTTTACTGAACTTGTTTTATATAAATGTTGCAGATGAGCCCTAGAGCATAGGACTGGCACAGTGAACAAACAGAAATGAATAAGTAAAGCATCTACAGGCATCACATCTTCAGCCTTGAGCTGGAATGGAGATAATTGCTTAACTTTCCATATAGCTAATATCACATTCCATGTATCATAGTATCCACACAGTTTGCAAGATTCCAAGGCATCTGTGATGGCTGTTTCCAAAGACTGTTAGTGTTTACATAAAATTAAATCAATTACAGTACATCTGATTTCCAGGATACATGTGGCACAGTATATCCCCCCTTTGTCATTTTCTGTCCACCAGTTTCCTGCAAGGATCCCAATGTTCTGATCTGAAACTTATTTTCTCTTGTTCTAACTCTGCCAAGCTTTTGAGTGCGCAAAGGAAATATTTTCATCAGTATGTTTATATCAATCAGTATAGAATCATAGAGTTGGAAGAGACCACAAGAACTATCCAGTCCAACCCCCTGCCGTGCAGGAAGAGACCATCAAAACACTCCCCAAAAATGGTGATCCAGCCTCTGTTTAAAAGCCTCCAAAGAAGAAGACTCTACCACCCTCAGAGGGAGTGTGTTCCACTGTTGAACAGCTCTTACTGTCAGGAATTTCCTCCCAATGTTTAGGTGGAATCTCTTTTTCTGCAGCTTGCATCCATTGTTCTGTGTCCTGTTCTCTGGAGCAGCAGAAAACAAGTTTTCTCCAGCTCTTAACCTTCTCTTCTCCAGGCTAAACATATCCAGCTCCCTAAGTCTCCCCATATAGGGCATGGTTTCCAGATCCTTCACCATTTTGGTCACCCTGCTCTGGACACACTCCAGCTTGTCAACATCCTTTTTGAATTGTAGAGCACAAAATTGGACACAGTACTCCAGGTGAACCCTGACCAAAGTGGAATAGAGTGGTACTATTACTTCCCTTGATGTACACAGTTTAACATTTTAGACATATGGAAAACAAGAACTGTTGTAGTTTTAGATGAGCTTTTGGGTTTCTCAAGGTCAACAAACAAAGCTAATTTAAACACAGATTTCCCAAGCAATTATATTTCAGAAGGAGACTGAAGTACCTTGGGATATTATTTAAACACACACAAAGACCCATAAACTAAATTCTCTATGAGGATCTGATTATTTCTGAGGTAGGACATTGCAAGACAATGTCCTGGTTTCCTCTAGCAACCAGTAAATATTTTTTAAAATCCTGTTCCAGAGTTTATAAGTAAGCAAGTAAAATTCCGCATTCTTCCAAGGGGAAGTCATCCTTCCTCCCACTAAATGCAGATTAAATATTAGAATGTTTAATATGGAATACTTCTTTCACAAGATATCTGTCTCTTGTGGACTTCCAGAGAAGTGGACGGATTAAATGTGCTCTAGCCATTGATCGGATCATAATTTAGTGCGCAAAAATATTACATCACATATTTTTCATTTAGTGTTTATTAAAATATATTTAATCAGCATACTCTTTCACCTAAAGACAGATTTTGCAAGATTTTTAAAATTATTTTTGTATAATATAATATAATATAATATAATATAATATAATATAATATAGTGTATTTGGCCTCCAAACTGTCTCCCAACTGGAATAGCAGATTAATTAGATTTAATTAGAAAATGAGGAAGGATCCTGACACAGTATTTTTAATGCTGTTTGGTTTAAAGACCAAAGACTGGCAAAATTAACATATTTAATTAAATCAAGATTTGCTGTTGGGCAAGGCAACATGAAGGATTGTTTTTCTAATTTTGAGTATTGGACAAAGGGAGGTACGGAGATATTTACAGAAGATGTTCACACATTTGTATTAACAATTCATTTATCTTATTGAAAAGGAACATAAGATCCATATAGCTGATTGTCTGGGACTCCTGAGAATTACAGAGCATTACAGTCAAGTATGAGATCTTTAATCATTCAGTGGACCTACTATATTTAATCCTAACATCTTTCATGGCTGTTCCAGAATGGATTAAAGAGGCATGATTTCTCATAACACAACTCTCTGGGTTTCCCCAGTCCTTTTCAACTCTATGTCCACTTGTTCTATTCTTGGTGGGGGTGGGTGGGGGCTGTTTGTAGTAATTTTTTGGATCTGTAGTAAGATTTTTCCAAAGAGTCTTTGAAAGTCTTTGAAAAGAGTTTTTGAAAAATGAGCTGGTGTATGCTGAAATATGTGTTTTTATTTATTTTTAATAAATAACAACAATAATAATATTTATTTATATTTCCCACTTCTCCCTTTGGATCGAAGCGGGATTACACCAGTAAAACCATCATAAAATACATACATGATTCAAAAACATCAATCAAAGAAATAAAAATAAAAGGGAAAAGGAGAAAGTTGTTACAGTGTTGCTCAGTCGTAAGGATCGAATCATATATTCAGATGTACAAATCAAATTAGAGGAGATCAGTTGGATAGGCCCGCTGGAAGAGATGCTTTTTGAAGGCTTCCAAGGAAGTGATAAGATGGACCTCTTCCGGCAAATTGTTACAAAGTCTAAGGGCCATCACAGAAAATGTTCTACACGAGGTAGTTTTCAACCTTTTTTTTTCCTTACAGTCATGCCATTATATTGCAAAAGACCATTTCACTGATGAACTACAATATTAATTTTTTAAAGGAAAAAAGGAAGGAAAAAAGAAGAATACTCTTTTGTTTCTATATGTTTCAGAAATGAAAAGAACCCAAAACACTTGAGGGTAAGAATAAGACATTGGAGCTAGTGCTGAGAATTGCCAAAAACAGCCCAGCTGTCGCGGCAAGGAGACGCAGAGACAGGAATGGGGGTGCACAAGCTTGCCTCCAGCCAGGTTTCTGGCTGGGCCTTTTATTGTCATCTTGCTTACTTCCATCCATTGTTTTCCTTACAATCATTGATGATAGCCTTGCTCCTAGATCATCTGACTGGCATGACAGGTGCGTGATCAGTGCATGCTTGGTGCGTGCTCTTGAGGCAAGGAAGCAGGATATGGAGACCAGCTAAGCCGGCCGAATCAACATGGGCTTATCTATCTAATTATGGATAAAGCATTGTCATCTCAAGAGGGGGTCACCCTTCCGTGGTTTGCCAGCGGAACTCTGACATTCCAATCTTGATGAGCATTGCTATCCAGAGAGAGGGTCGCGACCCCATGGTTTTGCCCATGAGGTTGCCACACCCAGTGTTGCAGAAACTTCATTTGGATATTTTGAAAACAACAACAGCAACAGCAACAACAACAGAGAACTGCAGCAACCTCCTGACATTTGCCCTGGCTGGACAAGTCCTCCTATACAGCAAAGATGAAAAGATGTGCCAGTTTCTCTTACTACCAATGAACTGTAGTCATGCTTAGAAAACACTATTGCATACTTGATATTTTATCTTTCTAGCTGCATTTTGACTAGTTTAACAACACAATATCTTTAACTCCTGGAAAAGAGACACAGTGATTAAGCTATCACATATTAATTTACAAAGAGATTGATTTGTAAAAAATAATGAATTATAGAACAAAAAATAATTAAAACTCACAATAAAGTTTATCCATTTCCCTGTGTAGCTAATATATTCTAATTTTGCAGTATTTCATACAGTACTCATAGTAAATAACATCATATAATTTTACAAGTTATACTAACAGCCAAAACAGGTATCAGTTAACTGAACACTATTTATTTCAATCCCTGCTTCTACATTTTATCCAGCATGTAATTATACAATTAAAGCACTGATTACACACTACTAATTAAACATAGTGGCTTTCCCCCACTAAATTTAGAAAAACTAAAGTGAGAACTAAACCAGTAATTGCATCTTGAAAAAAACCATTCAGAGGAGTCTAGACAGTGCATGATATAGCAAAGAAATATCAACGTATGGTTTAACACCAGCTACATCACACATGCAACTACACTTAATGAATGCAAGGCACTACCTGTTTGGAAATAGCACTGGCATGAGATAGCATCAAGGTTTCAAGGTCAATATACACTTGGAAAGAGAAGGGAGAAACTTGTCTTCTCAGTTTAATGCTAAAATCCTAACTAGAACTTGATAAACTGCTGGATCACAACAACCAAAATCCCCCAACAAGCTCATTTGGGATTATGGGAGTTATAGTCCAGTAACCTTTTCAAATTCTTAATTATTAACACACACACACTATCTAGTAACATTTGTTAAACAGAATTTATTTCTTAATGCATTTCCTAAAGCACCCTGGCAGAAACCATTGCATTAAAATGCAGATGAGAAGCAAGGCCATGCCTTCAGTTCTGTTGAAAGAGCAACTCCAAACTCCTCTTCTCAAAACTTCTTCCATTCTAGCTAGTCACTACAATAACTATTATTTCACTTAAACATGTGTAACTTTGGAGCTTATCACTTTACACTCTTAAAACGGGGCTAGGTCACTTTAAACGTGGTTCCTGCCACCTGTTGCATTTTGCATTTTGTAGTTTAGGAAGGGGCACTTAGAATATTCAGCCAGAGAGCTCCTAAACCTCATTGAACTACAAATCCCAAAATGAAACAGGAAGCAGGGACTGCATTTAAAACGACCTAGCCTGTTTTAAGTGTAAAGCAATAAGCTCCTTTGTTTGCCCCCTCCCCCCCGTCCAAATCTCATTTCCTTGGTGTGTCATATCTTCTAGACTGTAAGCCAAGGGGTAAAGAAATGCCAGATGTCCAAGCTGGATTCAGGAAAGGAAGGGGCACTAGATATCACATTGCAAGCATACATTGGACAATAGAGTGCACCAAAGAATTTAAGAAATAAACAGCCTGTGCTTTATAAACTATAGCAAAGCCTTTGGTTGTGTAGATCATGAAAACCTATGGATCTTAAAGAAATGGATATGCCACAACATTTGGAGGCTAGTGTTAGGACAGAATGTGGAAAAACAGAATAGTTTCCCGTTGGCAAGGCGGCCAGGCAAGGCTGCATGCTACCCCCCCCCCCCTTCTGTTTAACTTGTATGCTGAACATACCCTACGTAAAGCAGGATTAGATTTGGAGGAAGGGGGCATGAACATTGGAGGAAAGAACACCAACAATTTAAGATATGCAGTTGATAACATACTACGAGTAGAAAATAGCAAAGACTTGGAACAATTACTGAAGAAAGTCAAGGAAGAAAGTGCAAAGTCAGGTTTAGAGTTGAACATTAAGAAACAAAAATAATGACCATGAATGATGTACATAACTTTAAAGCAGACCACGAAGACATTGAAACAGTTCAAGATTTTCCATACCTTGGCTCCATACATTAATCAGAACACAGACTGCAGTCGAGAAATCAGAAGAAGGCTAGGACTTGAAAAGGCAGCTACTAGATAAGATACTGAAGTATAAAGATATATCATTGAATACTAAAGTTAGGGTTGTCTACGAAATCTTCTTTCCATTTTCTATGTATGGTTGTGAAAGCTGGACAGTGAAGAAAGCTGAAAGGAACAAAATAAACTCATTTGAAATGTGGTGCTGGATAAGCGTTCTACACACACCATGGACTGATAAAAAAAAAAAGGGGGGGGGGGAGAAATTGATCCAAGCCTAAACTTTCTCTAGAAGCCAAGATGACTAAACTTAGATGTCCTTTCTGTGGACATACTATAAGAATTTTGTTGTTGCAGTTGTTGTTGTGTGCCTTCAAGAAATTTCCAACATATGGCAAACCTAATGTTACCCTACTATAGGGTTTTCACAGTAAGATTTGTTCAGAAGGGGTTTGTCTTTCTCTTCTTCAGAGTCTGAGAGAATGTGACTTGCCCAAGGCTAACCAATGGGTTTCCAAACCTGATTGGGGATTTGCACCCTGTTCTCCAGAGTCATAGTCCAGTGCTCAAACCACTACACCATCCTGGCTCTTGAGTAGACATGACCCATTAGAAAATACATTAATGTTTGGTAAAGTAGAAGGCATTAGGAAAAAAGAAAGACTGCATTCTTGATGGATAGACTGAATCAAGAAAGCCTTGGCCTTGAGTGTGCAAGGCCTGCGCAGCACTGCTGATGACAGGGTGACTTGGAGGGCTCTCATTCATAGGGTTACCGTACATTGAAAGCTTGATGGCAGTTAACAACATATGTGTATTCATTTACTATTAATCACTTGATCCCAGAGATCTATTCTCTTTAGGACGAAGAGGTAGATTTAAGTCTTAGAATAGTGATTTTCATCCTCTGGATTTCAACTGTCAGGATCTGTGATCATTGGCCATGTTGGCTGGGGCTTCTTGGGGTGTAGTTCAAAACACCTGGAAGAACAAGTTTGAGAACCATTCATTTAGAAATTAGCTTCTTATAATAATAACTATTGGCTGAAAAGGAGAAATAAATTCATTTAAAAAACAACAACAATAGACTATGGTTGTACACATAGTTTTAATTATTTAGCTGTCTTGCTTTTAAGTGATGCCAGTTCTAACAGTAGAGCAATACAGGCTATAACTTTGATGATATTCACCAGTGATGGAAAATTCTTTTGACTAAACACAGGAAATAATTTATGGCAATCTTTTAATTCCTTTTCTGTCTCAAGACAGAGGAACATTGTTTACAGAAGTGCCATCAACCAGAGAACAAAAGAGAGACAAGTAAAGTTGTCAAGAAGATTTTTTTCTTAATTAACAGCTCATCTGGAGACCTCTGCAGGACAGTTAACAAAATGCAAGATGGATTGATAAATTTTCCCATGTATATCGAGGAAACATATTCATGGGAAATTGGCCTTACAACCAAATACAAAATCCACAAGCAGCAATACCTTTATTGGGCCGATTCCAAAGCATTCTTTCCTTTGGAAATATGACATTTGCATCTTGTCCAAAGCCCTGGCCTCACAAAGTTTGCTGGTAAGCTCCAAAGCACACTGCAGAAATAAGTCATTTTGAGACTGCTTTAACTGCCCTGGCTCAATGCCAGGGAATTCTGGGAACTGTGGTTTTGTGAGACATTTAGCCTTCTCTTTCAGAGAGCTCTGGTGCCTCAATAAACTACAGTTCTCAAGATTCCCAAGCACTGAGTCAGGGCAGTTAAAGTGGTCTCAAACTGGATTATTTCTGCAGTGTGTTTTGGACCTTTTATGTTTCTCAGGCTAACAATATGGGGAACAACAATTCTTTCCCTAATGTGTCAGGGACTAATATTTGTGCCCATTGGCTGCAGCTGTTTCTTTCTTTTTTGGAAACTTTCCACACCCCAACAGCCAATGGTTTGTGGAGTGGCACCAGTCCAGGGACCACAACTTTGAGCGAGCCCTGCTGTTGTTGTCCGACTTTATGGCGACTCTATCCATCCAATTCAATATATCAATTTATGTTTCTCAATAGTAACATGAATAAACAGTGAGCAGTGTCCATACAAGCTTAGTCTTTAGGGTGCCACATGATGGAAACTCCTCTGGGAACTGCAAGAAATACAATTATTATTTTAAAGGGCATATTCTGATGGCCAACAGTAGCCAAAGGAGAAGTAATCAGGGAGGGATCAGCATGCTGAAGGGGATCTCTTTTTCTTAAAAAATCTCCTCCCTGGGAGTTTAATGGAGTCCTGCAAGTCCCTGATGCCCCACATGGAAATCCATGAGTTACTTTTGAGTACGTAATGCTTAATGTCTGAAAGTTTCTTTCCAGGAGGGAACTCACTTCTTTGAAAGGCCAGGAGCAAGTGTGTGTGTTGTGTGCTTTCAAGTCATATCCAACTTTGTAAGGTGACCCTATCACAGGGTTTTCTTGCCAAGGTTTGTCCAGAGGAGGTTTGCCACCATCTTCCCCCTGAAGCTGAGAGAGTGTGACTTGCCCTAGGTGTAGGTTTCATGGCCAAGATGGGAATCAAATCCTAGTCTCCAGAGTCATAGTCCAACATGCAAAACATGATCACATTGAAAACCAATATTATATTCACATGGTTAACAAACGAAAAAAACCCACAACTAAAAACCTATGAGCAGATGAGTCATGAAGTGTGGAGGACTCTGGAGAAAACAAAGCAATTTTTTGTCTGCCAATCTGGGTTAAGGGAGAATTTGGGAGGCTTTCCCAATCCAAGAGGAAAGTGCAGAATCAGAATCCCATTCTGGCTCTTCCCCACTGCAGAATTAAAGTAGTTTGACACCACTTTAATCACCATGGCGCCATCCTGGGATTTATGGTCATATTTAGCCTTCTCTGTCAGCGCACCCTGGTGCCTCACCAAACTACACATCCCAGGCTTCTATAGGATAGACAGAGCCTATAGAAAGCCCAAAACACACTGCTGAAATAATCCAGTTTGAGACCGCTTTCACTGCCCTGGCTCAGTATAAGGGAATCCTGGGAATTGTAATTTATTGTGAGACCAGAATTATCTCTGACAGAGAAGGCTAAATGCCTCACAAAACTACAGTTCCCAGAATTCCCTAGCATTGAGCCAGGGCAGTGAAAGTGGTCTCAAACTGCATGATTTCTGCAGGGTGTTTTGGACCAAAAATTGTTGTCAAACTGGTTTTATTTCTTTACTGTGGAGGAAGTGAAGGACCTCAGAAGGAAAACCTCTTTCTTGGTCCTGCTCCCCTTCCCTGAGGGAAAACAAGGGAGCCTAAATCCAAAACACACAGCAGAAATAACCCAGTTTTAAATGCCCTGGTTCAATGCTAGGGAATTGTGGAAACTGTAGTTTTGTGAGGCATTTAGCCTCCTCTATCAGAGAGCTCTGGTGCCACAACAAACTACAATCCCCAGGATTCCCTAGCACTGAGGCAAGGGGCAGTTAAAGTGGTCTCAAACCGGATTATTTCTGCAGTGTGCTTTGGAACCTCACAAGCAAAGTTTGTGAAGCCAGAGCTTTGGACAAGACACAAATGTAATATTTCCAAAGGATTATATCTGCTGTGTGTTTTGGGACCTAAGAATCTTTTGTCGAGAGAGAAAAAAATAATATGTAACATGTTTTATGTATGTAAGCCGCCTCGATCCGCAAGGAGAGGCGAGGTATAATTTTTTGATATTATTATTATTATTATTATTATTATTATTATAAAATAACATCTTTGTATTCATGTTGTAGTGGAGAGGAGCGAGGAGAATGTGCTCATTTAGAACAGTGGTCTCCAAACGGTGCCCTTTATGAAGAGCTTTTGGACTTCATCTCCCAGAAGCCTCAGCCATGTTGGCCAATAGCCCGGAATTCTGGGAGCTGAAGTCCAAAATCGTTTTAAAAAAGCACAGTTTGGCAGGCCACTGAATTCAATATCTCACTCCCAGGCCGCGGGAGGAAGCGAGTGAGAGCGAGGCTCTTCCCTCAGACAGCAAGCACTGCCAGGCCTCCTCCTGAAGATGGCGCCCAAAGCCGCCATTTCCTCCATTGTGGGGCGGGGTGGGCAAAGTTTATGATGAGGGGCAGGGGAGAGAGGGAGGGTCCGAAGAGGAAGGAGATTTCCGGGCTGGAGGAAGGAATGGCCCTAGTTCTGGGAAAGGCCAGGCCGAGTGGCAAACGGTAAAGGCCCGAGTTTTGCTTCGGTGTAAGGAAGAGAGACATTAAGGCTGTGGGGGGGGGGGGCAAAGTGAGGGTGGTTCGAGGCACAAAATGGCGGCTGGGCCCAAGTGAGGCCTGGCTAGGCGTCGTCCGTAGCCGGGGCCTGCCCACAGCCAGTTTTTGGATGACCACTAGATGCCCTAACCGCCAAGGCAAAGACAATATAGTTTGAGACCGCTTTGATTTCCCTGGCTCAGTGCAAGGGAATCCTGGGAATGGTAGTTTATTTGGCACCAGAACTATCTGGCAGAGAAGTCTAAATGCTTCACAAAACTACAGTTCCCAGAATCCCGTGGCACTGAGCAAGTGGAATTAAAGTGGTCTCAAACTGGATTGTTCCTGCAGTGTGCCTTGGACTTTATATAAGAATTCAAAGCAAGATTCCAAGTTCCTTTTAGTTGAGGTCAGACTAGATGCTCTCAAGGTGTGGTTTTCTATAATTAAGACATTTTCACATTTCAGTGCCCAAAGTCAATGGCCCCTAGCAAACTAGAGTTCACCCATATTGAGGCTGGGGGTCAGAATAGTAAGAGTGGGAACTGACCTTGGCCAGCCTGGCTATGAAAGAACTAGGAAAGATTCTAAAATGCAAAGATACACAACTGAGCACAAAAGTGAGAATCATTCAAGCCACTGTATTCCCTTAAAAACAAAATAACCACAGAGGACCTAGATACATTTAACCAAAGAATGAGTAATAGTAAAAGAGTTCCTGTACCTTGGATCAAACATTGATCAGAGTGGAGACTGCAGCCAAGAAATCAAAAGAGCACTATAGCTGAACAGTGAACACTAAAGTTAGAATCATCCAAGCCACTGTATTCTCCATCACCATGCATGGATATGAGAGCTGGACAGTTAAGAAAGAAGATAAGAAGAAAATCCATTCATTTGAGATGTGCTGGAGAAGAGTGCTGAGGATCCCATGGACAGCCAAGAAGTCAAACAAATAGTCCCAGAGCAGATCAAACCAGAAATCTCCGTGGAAGCCAAGATGACTACACTGAGGCTGTCGTACTTTGGCCACATCATGAGGAGGCATGACTCAGTGGGGAAAAAAATAATGCTAGGAAAGGTGGAGGGAAGCAGAAAGGAAGGCCATGACTGATGGAGGTCATGAGTATGGGGTTGCAAGAATTAAGCAGAGCAGTGGAGCACAGAGGGTCTTGGAGATGTCTCCTCCATAGGGTCACCATGAGTTGAGATCGACTTGAGGGCAGTTAACAACAAATGTCAAAAGAAAGGCTGGAAACACTCGCACAAATATAAATTCATGCTTTTTAGTCATGGTTGAAATGAAGGATGTTTTGGAATTCATCCTGAACAGAAGGTTGAAATGATGTAGGGCATACTTCCTGGAAAAGGAGGATGAGTGGTCACACTGTGGTATGACTTCAAGGAGAATCCATCCAGGGATTTTCTTGGCAAGTGTTTGTTCAGTCTTGCAAACTCAGCTGTGGCCTCCTTGATTGACTCTATCCCCCTGTACTATTGTTCTTAATTGCCACCAACTGAATTTCTGGCAACACCTATGAAGGAGAGACCTCCAGGGTCCAAAACACACTGCAGAAATAATCCACTTTGAGACTGCTTTAACTGCACTGGCTCAGTGCTAGGGAATCCTAGGAATTGTAGTTTATTGTGGCACCAGAGAAAGCTCTCTGACAGAGAAGGCTAAATGTGTCACAGATCTACAGTTCCCAGAATTCCCTAGCATTGAGGCAGGACAGTTAAAGCATTCTCAAAGTGGATTATTTCTACAGTGTGTTTGGACCAAAGTCACCCTATCTGACATCAGCAGCCCTGCTCAGGTCTTGCAGACTCAGACATATGGGATTAAATGTACTAACGTTTGGATGGTCTGATACTAATGGTATTTTCAATTTCTATGTCTGGTTGTGAAAACTGACCTTTGCTAGTAGAGGAAAATAACCCATATGAAATGTGATGCCGGAAAATAATTATATCTGGTGGCACAACAAACTACAAATTCTGAGATTCTATAGCATTGAGCCGTGGCAGTTAAAGTTGCGTCAAACCGATTTATTACTGCTGTGCAGATACAGATGAAGAAAACCATGTACATGAGTATATAGTAAGGTTTTTCTGCAATAGTTGTGGGAGACAGTGAGACCCAGATCTTACATGGTCTGTTTAGCCCACAGGCTGAAGATAGTGGAAATTTTGCTTTATCAAATACTTTGGATAGAATTTATTCACAATTTATAATGACTGATTAAATGTTCTAGCTTTATACATTACAAAGCTATGTTAGATCTGAAGCTTTCTGATGTGAGAGACCTATAGTTACCCCCACAATGTGCCAGGGACTGGCATCATATTTATGCCCATTGGTTATTATTATTATTATTATTATTATTATTATTATTATTATTATTTTATATCCCGCCTTTCTCCCAATATAGGCGGTTATAATTCTTCCTTTCTTAGAAACTCCAGGCTTAATGTAGTTGATGGGACTGACACTGGTCCATGGACCACCATTTTGAGCAGCACAGTGATAGATTTTTGAACTTTTTATATGTACTGGTTTATCTTTATAAATGTAGGGGTTACATGGAATATGTATTTTAAAAATAAGTAATAAATATGTTTATCGCATTCCAGGATCATGTGGAACCATACTGCTTTCACCTCACTCTCCAGATATCAGCAGTGCCCCTTGTCTACATCCTGTGCCCCATTATTCTGGACTTCAAAGAGCAAGTGCCAGGAACTTCATATGAGAAGACAGAAAATGTGGAACCTATTGAAGTGTAAGAGCAGAGTGAAATCTGCCAAAATACTTCCAAGTAACTTGATACATACTTCCTCTGTGAGCTTCAAAACAAAAAATAAACACCAGCAAACAAAAATCCCAGTATTAGATGGGGACATCCCTTCCCTTTATAGACACGTATTTGAAAGCAATTCAAAGAACAGTGAGGTCTGCATTCAAAGGTAACATACTTGTTAAGATCATGACAACATTAGTCTTTTACTTTTTTATCCAGCAGTTTGAGAGTAGTGTACGCATTTTAGGATTCTGTAAAGTAGTTAACCCAGATCAACCCAATTTATTCAAGAGAGATTTGATGACTTCAAGCTTAGTCAGTCTGTGAATTTTAATTTCCATACCATTGACATTAAACTTTATTCTCTCTCCAAGATTTGAAATGATTTATCAGCTTATGTATACAGTTGAACTTTATTTTCTACTGGAGAGAAAGATATTTAGTGCAATATTAGATAACTTAAAGGCATCTGATTTGATTATTTTTTCTTTTAAAGTTTAGCTGTGCTATGTATTTTGCATGTTTTTAAGAACTTCCTAAAATGTATCCCACATTTCATGTTGAATATAATAATTTATATGACTCATGCCTATCTAAAATGGCTGACACTTCTTTCAGCTAATTGTAGCTCACTGATAAAGGTAGGGTGGTGACTCACTAATTTTATGGATTAGTACTGGAGAACCATATGGCAACGGCCCAAAGGGCTTTGTGCAGAACTGTTAACATAAGAGGCAAGAAAGTTATTGAAGATGAAGTCGTGACTTCACACAGTTTTTTTCAGTTTAATAATTTCCATAGTGTTTTTTGAGGAAACCAAGATCCAAATAATTATAATGTAATAATTTTTAAATGGCCTATTAGTGCAGTTTTTATATGACTGCAACAGTTTTTAGGGAATATTAAATAAAAGTGATTAAGAAGTTTGAGACTGATTCCAAGATTATTTTGCTTTTATTAATTAAATAAATGCACTGAAGGAACAGCTTTATTTTAAGTCTGAAACAAACCTCTGGTCTTAGGTCCAAAACACACTGCAGAAATAATCCAGTTGGAGACTGCTTTAACTGCCCTGGCTCAATGCTAGGGAATTCTAGGAACTGTAGTTTTGTGAGACATGTAGCCTTCTCAGTCAGAGAGCTTTGGTTTTATAATAAATTACAATTCCCAGGGTTCCCTAGTACTGAGCCAGATTAGTTAAAGCGGTCTCAAACTGGATAATTTCTGCACTGTGTTTTTGACCTTAGTTCCAGTAAACAAATACAGTATTTTCATGTTTTACAGCATCAAGCTTACCGTATATACTCAACTATAAGTTGAACTCATGTATAAGTCGAGGGCAACTTTTGGGGCCCAAATTATGGATTTTGACATGACCCATGGATAGGTCAAGTATAAAACTTGGAGGGTCTTTCAGCATGTGTATGCCAGTGGTAAGAGGAAAGCAGCAATCAGTACAAGGCTTCAGTGTTTCAGCCTTCACTCCCAAGACAGTGAAGTGGGCTGGCGGGTGAGGGACTATTAAACAAACAGCAATCAATCAGTCACCAAGGACTCTGACTGCTTGGCTCAAGACAAAAATAAACTGCATGGAGAAATCTGAAAGAGCCAGTATCATATTAACATACCCGTAAATGAGTCGACTTGGGATTTTGGGCTCAATTTTTGGGCATAAATTTTTAGATTTATAGACAAGTAATATACAGTATACATTGTACAATTCTATCGCCAAAGTTTGAAAAAATATTTGTATCTCATATATACCCTTACATCTCCAGTTTAGATTAATATTTTATTTTTCCTCTCCTCCTGGTTTTTAATAATGCAGTCAACTAAACCGGATGGATGAATAACTCACACCTACTGTATGCTAGTAGCAGTAGCTTAACCTCACTGTTTTCCCAGCAGTCTGTAGTGTAGAGTGATGTGACAGGGTAGTTAATAAAGGCACTGTGTAGTTAGCTTTTAAGATCCTCATGTCTTTGGCAACAAATGTGGATTTTGAGCTCTTTTGAGCCTTTCATTTTAATATCAGGTACTCAGAGTTGCTTGAGAAAGTCAGTAAAGGAGGAGGGGAAAATGCAATATTTCGTCACACTCAGAAGAACAAGAAGTTACTTGTTCGTGAACGCTTAAAGATGCTACTTGATGATGAACCTTTCCTTGAGCTCTCCCCTTTTGCAGGCCTAGATATGCCTTATGGTGATGTTCCTGCTGCAGGATGCCTCACTGGTATGTTTACAAAAGAGGGAATTAAAGATAAACCTCATTATTAATAATGATAACATTAATACCACAGATGCTCGCTACTTGCTGTATAGAGTTAACTCAGTTTTAGTCTACCATCAGGAGTTTATTTATTTAATTTATATCCTACTTATCTCCTGTCATGGCAGCCAGTGCAAATACAATGAATTAAAA
The DNA here is from genome assembly GCF_019175285.1 of Sceloporus undulatus. Taxonomy (NCBI): domain Eukaryota; kingdom Metazoa; phylum Chordata; class Lepidosauria; order Squamata; family Phrynosomatidae; genus Sceloporus; species Sceloporus undulatus. The sequence continues at coordinate 91,666,584 of NC_056525.1, forward strand.
CAAAGTGAAGGTAAAAATCTTATCATACAAAAGTGGGGAGGGGGGGAAACAGTTGGATAAACAATTCTGTTAAAAGCACAAAGTTAAAACAGTTTAAAACAGAAAGCCAGAAGATTTAGTATTAAAAACTGAATAGAGTAAATCTCAAGTACACCTGTTTGAAACCCAGAAAGACAAACATTGTAGGCCAGATTTGGTGTCAAATATCACATAAAGCATTCCTGGTTCACCTTAAATCTCATAAATGAATTTATGGCAATCTTCCTTTAAGATTGTAAAATTCCATTTATATTTAACATGTCATTTTTGTTCCTGTATGCAGTAATTTGGGGGGGGGAGATATATTTCTTAGCTAAATTAATGGTGTGAGTGATGTGCTGTAGAGTAGAAGTAGAGTGGCATGCTCACGCCCACAGCTGATCTCTTGCATTGATTTTGCACCATATGGCATGTTTTGTACGGCAAAAACCTGATAGGACAGTTAGAAAATATTTCCATGTTGATAATTTATGAACAGGATAAATTGTGGATAATTTATGAAATGTTGTTTTTCTCACTGGAAGATCTTTCCAACATTCATCCTGAACTTCATTGCAGGAATTGGCAAAATATGTGGGATTTGGTGTGTCTTTATAGCAAATGATGCAACAGTGAAAGGTGGGACCATTTATCCTGTTTCATTAAAGAAACAACTAAGAGCTCAAGAAATAGCAATTAAAAATAGACTTCCATCTGTTTATCTTGTGGATAGTGGAGGAGCTTTCTTGCCACTTCAGGTAAGAAATATGTCCTGTGAAATGAATTCTACATTTCAGACTGCTTTAAATATATTCTGCTGAATTCATGTTATTTTTTAAAAATTAAATTTAATTCAATAAAATTAAAATACAGAATTTGTCAAAAGCAAATAAAAGTACCTGTAAATCTTTTCTCCATGTCAACTTTCACACAGTTTGTCTCTCTAAATAACACTGATTTTCTTTTTTTAATTTTAACCTTGACATTCTCCAATCGCATGTTGCTACATTAATAAGATATCTAAAGCAGAGATTGTTCCTTCTTCTATAACAAAGAAATTTTAAATCTTATTTTAAGATTTAAATTTTAAATATTAATATTTAAATCTTTAGATATTTTCCTTCTATTCCTCATGAGTGTGTTTGCTGTCTATTGATAATCAAATTTATATATAATGTGTTATTAATTTCTTGTATTGCATCATTGTCAGTATTTTTAATTAATGTTAGCATCCTTGTCATCTATCGTCTGTCATCTAACTAAACCCCTAAGTGCTCTGGAGAGGTCTTCTTATCCTATCTCACAAATTCCTCCCAGAATTCCATAACTGGAAGCCACTTTTTTATTTTGGTCATTATTATTCTGCTATTATTATTATTATTATTATCTTATATATTTATAAAATTTATATTCTGCCTTTCTCCTTGTACAAAATCCAAGGAGGCTTAAAAGCATTAAAAAACTGGGTACAGTTAAAAAATTACTTGTATAAAAGTTAAAAAGCAGTGGTTAATAACACGATGGTAAAACAATATAAACCATAGTACATAGTAAAAAAGAAAAAAAACACGACCCCATTAAAACCTGTTTCTGCCACATCAATTATAAGCCAAGACTTGGAGATTCCGAGACAGGTGTTCTCTCATATATTTTTTTAAGAAGTGTTTTTTATGTGCCCCCCCTCCACATTCACAGTGGTCCTGCATCCCTTACTCCAGGAAATGTGGAGGACCCACTGTAACCCATTCCAGACAGGCAGCCAGTAGACCCTAATGGTTGATGGTACTGAAAGCTACTGAGAGATCCTGCAGAACCAACAGCAATACTCCCCAATCCGATTCCCTGCTTAGGTCAATCAAAAGGCAATCAACGGTGTCTCAAAGGTGTAACCAGTCTTGAAGCCAGATTAAAATTGATCTAGTTAAGCCATTTCATCCTGGATGCTCTGATACTGGGACTCCACCATATGCTATAGAACCTTGCCCCTCAAAAGGGACGTTGGAGTCTGGCTGGTATTTATTTAGTGCATCAGGAAAGTTTTTTTCAGTAAAGGCCTTATCACATTCTCTTTTAGCCAGGATGGAACCACTCCCCTTGCCCATTCAGCAACCCCTTCTGGTTGTTCCTATAAGCCAGGAGTGGCATGGGTATGGTACATGTGTGGTGGCTCTCACATCTCCAAGGATTCTGTCCACATCTTCAGGCTATAAAAACTGAAATGTATCAAATAACACAGGACAAGCAGGAGCCACAATTAAATCCACTGGACCTGTATTAACCACAGCATCCATGTCAGACTAGATCCAAGTGATTTTATCTGCAGAGTGTTGTGTAAATTCTTCACAGTGGACCTCTGGGTACTCTGCCTGCTGCTCTTGTGTAGGCTTGCCATAACCCGGCGGCCCCCGTGCCATTCACGGTTTCGGGGGGCCCCTCCCGGTCCAGGTCCGGTTTGGGCCCCCACCCGTGCCTTGTTCCCGGTTTGGGGGCCCGCTCCGGCCATTGCCGCTGCCGCTAATGCGGCTGCTGCGGCGCCAACCCACCTCCTCCTCCGGCTCCGCCTTCCTCCTCTTCCTCAGCGGGCGGCAGAAGCGCCGCCGCCCCCACACTCCCATTGGGAGGGCTTTCGCGCCGCCCAGGCCTCAGCAGGGGCCAGGGGCAGCGCGCGCGCCTTCCGCACTTCCCTCCCTGCGCGCGCGCCTGCCTCACTTCCCTCCCCCCCGCGCGCCCGCGCCTGCCTCACTTCCCTCCCCCCGCGCGCGCCTGCCTCACTTCCCTCCCCGTGCGCGCGCCTGCCCTGGTTCCCCCCGCGTGCGCGCCTGCCATCTAAAGGAGGAGGAGAAGGAGGAGGAGGAAGGAGCCGGAGGAAGGGTGCCTGAAGACCAGGGCAGAATTGGGCCAGAGGAGGAGGAAGAGGAGGAGGAGGAGAGCTGAGTCACTGGCCATTAGGTCTGCCTTGGTATTTTGGGGTTTTAAAATGATATTTAAAAATATAAAATACTTATTTTATTTTTTTAATTTTTATTATTGCTTTTTATTTTTTATTTTATAATTTTTATTATTGCTTTTTGATTTTTTATTTTATTAATTTTTTTATTATGGTGTTTTTATTTTATTAATTTTTATTATTGCTTGTTTTTATTTTATTTCATTAATTTTTATTTATGCTTGTTTTTATTTCATTAATTTTATTATGCTTGTTTTATTTTATTTTAATTTTATTATTGCTTGTTTTTATTTTATTTTATTAAGTTTTATATTGCTTTGTTTTTTTTATTTTTTTTATTATTGCTTGTTTTTATTTTATTTTATTAATTTTATTATTGCTTGTTTTTTATTTTATTACATTAATTTTTATTATTAAATATATACACCCCTGCCTTGTTTTTTATTTATTTTTTCATTATTTTTTATTATTAAATATATGCAAGTGCATTTTCTGTGTATTTATGGTGCTTTGAATGCTAACAAGTCTGCCTTTCTTGGACAATTATAGTGATGATGATGATGATGGTGATGGTGATATTGATATCAACAAGCCTCTGAGGCATGGCCAATGTAACTTGCTGTGATTTTTACAAACTCATGCGCAGTGAAGAAAAACCACAGTCCCTTGACCAAGTACACACTTCTGAGAAGTACAGTTGAACCTGAGGCCAAATACATTTCTGCCATCTATCTAAGAATAATGCCAAAATGTCCTCCATTTTGATCATGCCTAAAAACATGCATTTATATTAACATTTTTAAAAAAAACCCTCAATTTTTTTGCGCGTCCTCCATTTTTAAAAAAAATGTGTCCTACATTTGAAAATGTTGCCCTACATTTGTCCTACATTTGTCCCGGTTTGGAGGTCCTCACTTATGGCAACCCTACTCTTGTGGGGCAGAGTGCAAAAGGCCCCTGACAACTCTGCTAGTTGATACTGGGCAAATGCAGTGGTGGCAGAAAAGAAATAATTCTTTGCTGTCAACACTGAGATGACATAGGGCGGGCTTTCCATTAGCTTCTGTTATGGTTGGTTTTCACCTCTGTTTCATAAAATATTTGTGTGATTGAAAAATATCTGTATAAAATAATATATTAAAACCAAAGCCAAGCTAGGACGAGCTGATAGCACAATTATAAAGAATGATGAATGATGCATGCACCAGACTTTATGTGATGTATCAGACTTTGGGGCAGTACAAGATCTCCCCGAAGGGGCCTGCAGCCGTTCCTTTTCGCACTGGATTGGGCTCACGGCAGCTTCACCGGCAGCCCTGTGGCCCCAATCGGGCGTTTTTTTGGGGCCACGGAGAAGTGGCAAAATGCTGCTTCCCCATGGCCTGGAAAAGGGATGTCCTTGGGGCTTCATGCCCCCTGACACCCCAACGCTAAAGAGGTGCCTCCTTTCTCCTCAGGATCATCCCCACGGCTGTGTGGTTTATATTTTGCCTTTTCAGAGCTCCTTGTGGCGATGCCAACAGGCCACTGTAAGCTGCCTGGGGTGGTGCGGAAATGTCACGCACATGCCGTGCTGTTTGGACGTGGTGTGCACATGACATCATTGATGAGTAAAGATGGCTCTGTCCATACGTATTAGGGTTGCAGAGTGTGTGGTTGCCGTGCACTCTGCCATGCTGATTTTGGCGCCGACATGGCGCTTTCGGTCCATGTGTACCGGGCCTTTGTCTATTTTATGTAAAAATTGACTACAGTATAAGATCTTTAGCATCTCTTTACTGGAATGAACTGCCTTGCCACTGGCTGAGCTTCATTATTACAGTATTGCATTAACGGTCAGTTGCTAACAGCTTCATAGTATTTTATTTCATATTATTTTGAATATTTATATTCTGTCTTTTGATCAAAAAAACTCTTTTAATACTGTTTAAAAATATATAAACTTATTCCTAGTGGTACTTGCTCTCCCAAGTGTATGAACTAGATCATATCAACAGTAAATTGGAAAGATAAGTACTGTAAAGGGTGACACATTTAAGGTACTATTAAATTGGCTTTAATTCATACATAGTTTTGTTCACAAGACTTTTTCTGTGACTTTCAGACATGCTATACTCAGATAGGGATCATGCAGACACCCCGATCGTCATGAGACTATGGTGACTGCACAGGCGTGGGCCCAATTCAGGCCGCCACCACAGTCCTCAACCTGGCCACTGGCAGGAGTGGCTTTTTACCACTTCTTTTTGTGCCATCTCTTCCAGGCTGACGTGCTCTCCACATGACTTCCACCTGCATTCAGGACAAGCGTCGTCTAAATGCCATCCCTGCAACGCAGCCCGAAGCTGACACTTTTGGCCCGTCTGCTTCAGGCCTAAGGCGACCAAGTTCCAAACTCACTGCAGAAATAATCCAGTTTGAGATAGCTTTAACTGCCATGGCTCAAAGCTATGGAATTGTGGGAAATGTAGTTTATTATGGCACCAGAGCTCTCTGACAGAGAAGGTTAAATGTCTCACAAACACTACACTTCCCAGGAATTCCTAGCATTGAACCAGGACAGTTAAAGCACTCTCTAACTGGATTATTTCTGCATGTATTTTGGATCCATGTTTTAAATGTGAAATTAGAAGTAGGCTGAAAGAAGGTACATGTGACTTTGGAAAACACTAGGGTGTGAACTATTATGTTCTTTCAGTTTTGACATAGATATATCTGAAATTATTGACCTGTAGTTGTTTATGGTACCTTTCAAGGTATCCAGTGTGTATAGTCATCTTTAGATATGACTAGTTATTGCTATTCAAACACTAGATGAAAAGAACAAAATTCTTTGAAAAACATTCAAACAAAATGCTTCTCAGATTAGGTGTTACATGAAGTACAGATGAGTATATATTTTTATAGCCCATTTATATTTATAGCCCATGCTTATAGTTACAGAGCTGAGTTTTGAACTGACTGTAATGCTGAAACTCCTGTTCTTGCCTGTTCCTTTATTGTTAGGCAGAGATATTTCCTGACCAGTTCCATGGAGGCCGAGCTTTCTACAATGAGGCTGTGATGTCTTCATTAAGAATTCCTCAGGTATAAAAGCATATTGGATAGTGCATTTTAAAATCTATTTACTAGTGGAATTCAGTAAATAAGCAAAATAATGCATAACTGTTTAGCAGTATTTCATAATGGTTATGTAGCATCTTAAACTTTGAAATTTTTTTGTTGCTGCAATCTGCTGTGCCATAGAACAGTATGTTTGATAGAACTATAGTTAATCATTAAGTATTTGTCTTAATCATTTATTCATGCTTTCATTGAATTTTCTGCAACAGATAAGAGAATGGGTTATATCAAGTACCCTTCCTTCTTTTCGCAGCCTATATACAGCCTAAATGCAATTCACATCCAGATGAATGTTACCTTTCGTCTTCTAGCATATTACACTGGCATGATACTGCAACTTCTTTGTAACAGGTGGTGCCACTGGAAGAGCCTTAGCCCACCTCACAAAATGCAATGCAGGATGACTTAAATTGCAATATAGTTTTTGTCCCATACATATGGAAAGAAGATAGATGTGCACACTAGTTCGTTTTGTGGTTTTGCATTTTCAGAAAAAAATAAAATAAAATCCCCTTCCCCACTGCCATTCCTTTCTCCTTTTGTGTCATGTCTTTTTTGAAATTGTAAGCCTGAGGGTAGGGAACTGTCTAACCCCTCTGAGAGTCTTTGTGGCAGAAGAGCAGGGTATAAATACAGTACTCAAAATGAAATGGAAAAAAATGTTTACTTTACTTAACTATATATACACACACACACACACACACACACATTTGAAATTTACCCTTGACATTTTTGATACTGCTTCTTAAAATAAGTGTTGATACACTTTTTTTATTTTTCTCTAAGATGGGTAACAAAACTGCTTTTCACTAGCATTGCCTGATGTTATTGCCATCGTATGTTTTTAAAATGTACAACTAAATATTACATTTTATTCCCTCTCTTCTTCCTCCTTCTAGATAGCAGTTGTGTGTGGCTCTTGTACTGCTGGAGGTGCTTATGTTCCTACAATGGCAGAAGAGACAGCTATGGTCGATAAAATTGGTACCCTTTTCCTTGCTGGACCCCCTTTAGTTAAAGCTGCCACAGGAGAAGATATTAATCCTGAGGAGTTGGGAGGAGCCATATTGCATTCTAAGTAGGTCTAATATAAGTTTCTTGCCTTTTCTTATTACTGGAATTGTATTTTCACTTATAGGTTCAAGCTGTCCGAAGGTATACAAGCATACCCTGGCTTTGAGATCTTTGGGAAACCTGAGATAGATCTTTCTACCTCAGAAGCATATTTGATAGTGACTCAAGAGGGGGCTTTCTCGGTGACCTCTGTTAAGCTCTGGAACACTTCAGCCCAGAAGTAAATGGGTGTTGGTCCACAGCCATTTACCTTCCCAGCAGAAGCCAAACACCTCATTTTTAACTGATTGATTGCTGAACGTTTTGTAATTAACTGGCTCCTGAAGAATGGGCTTTTTACCTGGAGGAGTCTTTATTTTTCTTAATTAATGTTCTTTAAATTGTGTTTTTAAAAACTACTTTTCTTAAGTTATTTATGATATTGAAATGTGAATTTTCAGGCTTGTTGTGTTGAGTGCTGGTATGAGTTCCCTTTTAAGGAGACAGGCCACATCCAATAAATATGTTTCTAGTGGCATTCATATTCCTGTTGAAGATTTGCCTGTAAAACTGTTGAATTCTCAGAGAAGCCATACTTAATTTGCCATACAGTATGCTGAACTGCATAATCTGGGAAAAGAGCTAAAATCAACATTATGGTATTAACACATAGATCCAGGAGATTTTAAAAAGTGAGTAAAGCTCATAAAATAAATATGTGTTTGATCAGGAAAGTCTTTGTCATACAGTGAAGAGGGGGCCGATCTTAACCCCTCAGGGTAAAGAATTCCGTATTTTAGGTATGACCACAGAAATGGCCCTTTCTCATTCCCACATCAGTTCTCCTTCTCCTAACGTTAGTAATGGAGTTAAAACGGAGAAAGTGAAACTCTCTCTTAAGACATTGGTTTTTCTATATGACATTTCTGGAATAAATGAACTAGCCTGAGACAGAAATTTGGTTTTTTTTTATCATACACATGTCTCAGTATAATTTTCCCTTCTCACCTGTTTTACCATTACTGGTAATAGTTTGCTAATAGTCTTTGTTGTGGTTTATTGTACTACATATCATACATTAGTGAAATCTGTCTTTCAGGATCAGTGGTTGTGTTGATCATTTTGCATCTTCAGAAAAAGAAGCATATGAATGTATTAGAAACATTATTTCCACGCTAAATTATGATATTACTGAAGAAGAGACTCTAGAGTTTGACAGCCCTTTGTACAATGCTGATGAACTTCTGGGACTTGCTCCGCAGGACTATAGCTACACTCTTCATATAAAATTGGTACAAAAAGCTTTCTTTGCAATCTTGAGTAAATCAGTTATTTACTGATAAATGTTGAAATCACTTATAGAATAACTATTGAAACCAGTTATGGTATTAAATGCCTATTTAAATAATTGTGGCAACTCCTATGGCTCTTGGTTTCCTTGGACCATATATACAGGTCTGTTCTGTTGGTGAAAACGACATAGTCTTCCTGCATTTAAATATTAACAAATGTTTTGTAGCAAACATTTTGTGGACTAGAGTCTGTTTCATGAGATGTAGAAAGTGGTGACCCTCCGTTAGAAGTTTTAACAGACACAAATTTGTTACAGTATAAATATTCCTACATATGCTACCAATTGTGGATCATGCATTAGTCTTATGGATTGCATTTAAACCACCATTTCTGCTGGTCAATTGCCTTGGAGAGTGATGGAGTCTCCTTTTGAAGTTTTTAAACAGAAGCTAGATGGCCATCTGTTGGGGGTCCTTTGATGGTGTCTTCCTATGTGGCAGAGGGTTGAATTGGATGGCCCTTGTATTCTCTTCCAATGATCCTATGATTCTGTTTGTTATTGTGTGTCTTCAAGTTGTTTCTGACTTATGGTGACCATAAGGCAAACACTTTCTGGGGCTGAGAGTGTGTGACTTGCCCAAGGTCACACTGTGGGTTTCCATAGCTGAGCAAGAAATCGAATCCTGGTCTCCATAGTCAAACCACTACACTATGCTGACTCTCTTAATCCACCATAGATATTATGCTGTAATAAATGTATTAGCATTTAATGTGTTTAAGAGATTTCTATAGCAAACTGCTTTTTAAAACTAATTCTGCATATCCAGTTGAGGTGACAAAGTCAATAGTAAAGATTATGTGGAACATAAACAATTAAAACCTATTCGCTTTACATTTTTATATGTAGTATGACACTAGTTTTGACAGTAGAGATTCTGTGTACTCATAATGTTTTAATATTGGGCAATCATTTCAGATTAAAGAAATGCATCTCCCACTCTCTCTCTTTTTAAGGAAGCCACCTTTTATTGAGTTTTTATTTCTCTTGACAATGTTTTATAGATTCTGAGTCGTATGATAGATGGTAGCAGGTTCCAGGAATTCAAAGCTAATTATGGAACAACATTAGTAACTGGATTTGCTTACATAGAAGGGTAAGAGTAAAACTGAAACAAATGAACCAGGTTGTTTATGAAGAGTGAAGTGTCTCTGAGACTTTTCAATCAATCAGATAGTAATTGGTTTCTTTTAACTCGGTCAATTTGACATTACAGCCATGTATTCAGATTTGTTGTAATGACAGAAATGTGGCCAGACTACAAACATTATGGCTTCAGTATTGTTTGGGCCACGCAAATACCTCCTGCAGTGGCTGGATTTCTGAAGTCAGAATCTTGATGCAGAATTTTGATTGTTTCTCAGAATATTATATTTCATCTACTGAGTTATATGCACTTTACATTTAATATAACCTATCACTTTACTGTCAGGAGTATCTTGTAGTAAGTTCCCATCTCTATTGAGCCCCCAATCCCTTAGAACTGGAATCTGTGTTTCTATACTACCATTGGTGGGGCAAAAACAGTCATGGTGGTTTTGTTTTTTGCGAAGGGGAGAAGTGCAGAGGTAGGGTTGCCAGTCAGAATAGTGGGGGAGGCTCTAGCCCACCCTTCTTCAACAACCCTATAGCAGGCTGTGCTATAGCACACTGAGTCTCTCTCTCACACACACTCTCTTTCTTTCTCTCCATATGTCGGTAAGTGTATGCACATGCAGCTGTCAGCTGATAAAGGTTACAATCCAAATAGTATTGCTGCCCTAGGCTAGACAGTACACATTATTAAGGAATACTCTAACAACATCCCTTTTTTATTATTCAGTGTCTCTGCACAATCATTTTGAACTACTTAGGCAGCAGTCCTGTATAAATATACCTGAAAGTGAGCCTGCTGAATGCAGTGGGATTTACTTCAGAGTAGACATACATCAGATTGCTTTATTAGTGTTTCCTTTTTAAAACTTATGTGCACTGAATATTTCTTCCTGCAGCCAGCCATTTCTCCCCTACCCTAGTTCATCCCATGAGGACTCAATATCATCTAGCCTTCTTTAGCATAATGGTACTTTAAAAGTTAAGCGCAACCTAGTATGTACAGATTTGTTGACTAGAAAATCCCATTTTGGTAGTTAGTTCCTTAAATCAAGTCTAGGATTAAGAGCCTACTTAGTGCTTGTGATGCAGCATGAAAAGCCTGAAGAACTGCCACGTTCTGACTTTGGTTAGTTGAATGGCTAAACAGCACACTTCATTCTTTAAGGCTGATAATAAGGCTGCTTTCACCACTTCTTGAATCACTCAAAATGTTAAAAAGCTCAAATAAATATTTAAAGTCCATTTTGTATGTGAAAGAGAAGTCACTGGTGGCTTAACCTTTTCCCTTAATGTTAAGCTTGCCTCTAAGCAGTGTTAGAGAATGAATCATTTTGCTAGGATTAATAAAGCATGCTACAGACTCAAACTCCTTGATTTCCTCTGAGATGAAAATGTGCTAGTTAAAATACTTTTTCCGTTATGGCAAAAAGACAAGATGTACCACTGAGAATATGGATAGAAACATTTTGCTTGCAAAAATTGTATACAAAGATTAACAAAGTTACATGTTTGTTCCTGATTTAGGATTTATTTTCTCAGACATTAAATAGATTTGCCCAGCTAGGTTGAGCTTTTGTAACCATGAGTCAGCTACACAGTGCTAAAGATTATTAGTACAAAGGTGGGGCTTTATCCTTTAGTATCCAGCTAATTTGTTTTACTTGTACAGATTTATAAACAAGCCTTAACTCATTAAATACAAAAGAAAGTGTCTGGACAGCTTGGTGCCCATAGACATCACGTTGGGGACCCCAATGCTGTCAGACAGTGACCAGTGAGTTCGGTAGCATATCAGGAGTTGGAATAAGTCTTCCAGGCCCAAGTCTGTCCCTCTACATTACGTGTGATGGCATTCCAGTGTGATTTTGGTATTTGTATATTTGATTTTGTTTGTAACATCACTAGTTTGCACAATGCTCTGTCAAAGAGCAATTTGCTCCATAGAAGATAACACTGATTGTACAACAGCAGTCAACAAACCTCACCAAGAGGCATGGGACCAGAACAACTTTGATCTTTCCAACCAAGAATACTTAGGAAAGGAGACATTTTTATTTAACTTTCTATTTTATCTATCAGGTAAATGCATGTCTTACCTTTTTTCCAGTGAGCTCAGTGCAGCTTTCATGACTCACATGCTCCCTACTTTATCCTTACAATTAACTTATGTGGCAGGTCAGGGTGAGACAATGTGATTGGCTCAAACTCAAAGCTCATCTGAATGGTGAATATGGTTCTCCTGTCCCAGTCAAATATTCTAACCATTATACTATACTGCTTTTCTGTAATTCAGTCTGAAATTGAATTCAATCGACTAAAGGACTCTTCTTGAAAAAACTAGAGTAGATTTTGGAGAAGAGAGCATAGATTCTTGTTCTGGAAGGTTTTTGTCCTTTTCTTCTTTTCCTGGAATACAGCAGATTTGACTCAGAGGTAGCGGCATTGCTATCTTATTTTCCATTTCCTTCAGTTCTGCTCACTTGTTATCTCTCTTTTTCCTTGTACAAAGCTGCTTCTCACACACAATACCCTTTGCTCCTCTCCCCCATCATTATCCTCCTGTTACTCAGCAGATGTTAACCTCAGTTTCCAACCCTCATGGTGAAAATACAGTCTTTTCAAGCACTTCCCAGTCATGAGGTGCCATTTTATTCCAGATTAGCAAAAATGCATGTGAAGTAGATTTCCTAATTTTTCATGATATATGGATTCCCCCCTCTGCTTTCAATGTTTCAGTCTATTTTGATTATCAAAGTAGCAGTTTTGCTTAATTCTGTAAATCTGAATTAAATAATTTTCAAAAAAAACTTAATAGACAGAAGGGACCATTGACAGAAATAGATTTCTAGTCATACAGAAGGGCTTTCCTTTCTCTTCCCTGCATTTCCAGTAAAACTGCTTCTGGGGATTGACATTTTTTGAAATGGTATGGATGTTAGGACTAGCTAGAAACTGAAGGAAATTGGGGAGCTCCTTGAATGAGCAAAAGTGGCTTCCCCTTGTGTAAAACTAAGTGGTTTTTATTTGCAGTACCACGTTTTTTAGATGCAGTATTGAGTGTTGTTCAGGCATAAAGCATATTTATACAGTTATGAGAATGAGATAAAATGTAAAAGGGGCCAGAATTGTAAAAATTGCGCATAACATTAACACTTGACATGTCATGTACAATTTTTGAAGTTCTGGATCCTATTACATTCTATCCCACACCCACAACTGTATAAATATGTTTTATTATCTGAATAACACTCAATATCACATGTGAAAATTGTGGTATTGCAAAATAAAAACCAGTAAGTCTTAAAGGTGCTGATATTTCTGCCCCCCCCCCCCCCCGCCTTCATTTCTCCTTGCCATGCACAATGTAATCCTCCTTTTCCAAAAGACCTCTTGAGGGATTTGGGCAAGTGATTTTGCAGGAGTGCACTGCTCTGACTGTCTTTCTTTATGCTACATATGGTAGAAGTAGTTTATTTAATGTAAACATTTATAAGCACCTCAAGAGTACATTAAAATGAAAGAATGGTGAGGTGATTGTATGAGTGCCTTTTAAAGATGATACTATAAAGTCATAATATTAAATGCATAGAGAACTTACTATTTTGATTCCAGCATTTCTGTTGCTCTTAAACTACAGAGTTTTATGTTTTTGTTAGACAGCTAGTTGGAATAGTGGCTAACAATGGTGAGCTGACTCATGATGCTTCTCTAAAAGGATCCCACTTCGTGCAGCTTTGTAACCAAAGAAACATTCCAATCTTGTTTATTATGAATACAACTCCGTACGCAGCAGAGCCAAGCAGTCCAAAACAGGTAAGTTAGCGAATATAGAGTGCATTACAGTGCCTCTAAAGCTGCTGTTTAAAGGGGCTTGGCTTAGGAGTACACATAGGCAAAATCATAAACTGTTTCAGAACTCCATACAGTATAGCTGATAAGGGGCCAGTGAGCGCCATACAAGGAATGGTTTAGGGTAACAGTCTTTTTAATGGTGTTCTGGGAAACCCTTGGTTTTTCTGGACATGATCCAGGTTCCTTTAGTGAGAAGACAAGCAGTGGTAGGCAAATCACTGTGAAATTTGCTTGTCCTCCTCCATTGGAGTGTGAGATAATTGTTACAGATTGAGGATATGAAAAAAATCTATCTCAGTTTGATTGAGTTTCTAGAAATACTAGGTGCGTGTTCTTCCCAGGCTTATTTCATCAGAGTTTGCAAGTCTTGGTGTTTTCTTTCTGCATAGAAATTTGCACATTTTAAACACATTTTCTTAATTTATGCATTTATTTGCACAATTTACCTAATATGGAACTTTATCTTATTGAATAAGGTCTGATTTCACATATTTTTCAATAATACTTTTTGCACACTTTGTTTCTCACAAATGCCCCCTAATCTTTGCAGACATGCCAGTGGTGAAGATGGGGTGCACATTTCTTGCATGAAGCCTAGGGAGATGTGAAAATGCAATTTTAGTTCAGATTATCAACTCCCAACTAAATTGATTTCTACCCCAATTAAAGATGAAGCACTTGGGCAGAGTAAACCCTAAAAGATGTTTGGCACAGGTTGTGGAAGCAAGTGAGCTAGTTGACTGACTGGCCAGGAAGGCCCAGGAGGTGAGAGGCAGGAAGCTGGTGGTGGAAACTAATTTTATTAATTTTAGATCACAATCAGTTTCTTCGTTAAAAGTTTTACCTGTTTTATAAGTAAATAGATCTTAAATACCTGGGAGTGGTGGATGGAGGAAATACAGCAAAGGAAGAGAGAAAGCCACATGATCTGTCTGATGAAGGAGAGAACCATGTATGGGTTGACTCCTGTTACTACCCAATCAGGCAGGGATCATGTCAGAATCTAATACAGTGATCCCCAAACTTTTTCAGGCTACTGACCCCTTTTCTCTTGGGTGACAATCCTAACACCCCTGCCCATGTGTATTTCTTGATGTTAAGTCTACTGTTCTACTGCAAATTCAAAACAACCAACCTCGGTTGCTGCTCCTTTTCCATCTGGTCATTCTGGGAGCAGCTGGCTAAACAATGACTGAAAAGTCTCTCTCTCCTACAAGTCTTGCAGGAGAGGCCAGTGCAAGCAAGAGGCCTCTTGGTTGCTGCTCAGCCAGCTTAGTGGGCTGCTCCCAAGGTGCTCAGTTGCAACCTCAATCCTTCTTCATCAGGGTGAAGAGGAGCACAGCTGGTGTGTGGGTAAGGGATTTACAGAGGCCATATGCTGTGGACTGGAGACTGGTGTTGACTGGAAAAGGGAGAGATTTTAACTACAGGAGCCATTCCAAGGCACTTTTCAAAAATAGACCCCAGATACTCCTTCCCCTCCTGTCCCTCAGAGATATTTCTTCCCCACATAGCTTCAAGTGTCCCCCCCCCCCCCCCAGACACACACACGTCTGCTACTTCTTTTCTCAGTTGGTCCAGTGAAAGAAAGCAGCCAGCCATGTCCCAGCAAAGCTCACAAAGCTTAAGCAGGATCCCAAATTTGACAGCTTCTTTTTGCTGTTGTTTCTCCCCCACTACGATATGTTCTAACTCCTTGCTGTAGTCATTCAGTCTGTCCCAAAATGGCACTGCTTCAACCCACAGAAGTGATGCCATGTGTCCAAGCCTCATGAGAGTTTCCCAACTGCCACTGCCACTACTAGCAAAAGACACGGCCAAGGGGGTGAGCTTGCTTGGATAGGCAAAGAGTGAGAGACACCACCACATGAAGCAAACAGCAAGGCTGCATGGTGGTTTTAAGGGACCCTGAAAAGAAGGTTCATGCAACTCTCTTCCCCACCATGGTCCTAAGGCTGCTGGTTCCCCTTGACTTTCTTGGGTTCCAGTACTTTGAATGAAGGCATCCCTGCTACCTGCTTTTCTCTCACCACCATCACCCCTGGAGGTTTCCATTGCCCCCTTTGGGAATCACTGATCTAACAGAATCTATCATAAGTTGTGTGTATGTATTTCATTTTTGTACTCTACGTAATATTATAGTAGACTTGTAGTAGAGTTGCATACACTTGAGCGTGTCCAAAGGAGGGCGACTAAAATGGTGAAAGGTCTGGAAACCATGCCCTATGAGGAATTACTCAGGGAGCTGGGGATGTTTAGCCTGGAGAAGAGAAGGTTAAGAGGTGATATGATAGCCCTGTTTAAATATTTGAAGGGATGTCATATTGAGGAGGGAGCAAGCTTGTTTTCTGCTGCTCCAGAGACTAGGACCCGGAGCAATGGATGCAAGCTGCAGGAAAAGAGATTCCACCTCAACATTAGGAGGAACTTCCTGACAGTAAGGGCTGTTCGACAGTGGAACAAACTCCCTCGAAGTGTAGTGGAGTCTCCCTCCTTGGAGGTCTTCAAACAGAGGCTGGATGGCCATCTGTCGGGGATGTTTTGATTGTGATTTCCTGCATGGCGGGGTGTTGGACTGGATGGCCCGTGCGGTCTCTTCCAACTCTATGATTCTAGGATATGGGAGGTGCAGTGTTGGAGAAAGACTTGCCAGTGGTTCAAAATGAAGATAACTTCTTGGTACAGAAAGAGGTGGATGAGAGGTCTAGGAAGGAGTTAAAGGTCTCTACCAGATATATTGTCAAGAACTGCCCCTCTCCCAGAGTTCAGTAAACCAGTCTTCTGGATCCAAATAGCAAGAACTTTATTTCAGCAACAATAGGTGTTAGCAGGAAAATGTTTGCAAACAGAACTGTCATCATCCCAAAACACAGTTCTAAAATTAACAATTACTCTGCCCTAAGGCTTTGTGGGCTTTACTATGATTTGTCCATAAATCAATGCATATTGATGTCCCATCCTTCTTGGTCTAATCTCCCAGCTCACCTTACACACTTTTGGTTTTGCCTCTACACTTCCCTTCTTATGGGAAGGTCTCTGAAAAACAGCATCCCACACATATCTGTCCATTTTTCTTCTTGTGTTGGCAAAAAAGTTTCATTTTTAAAGCATAATATTTTGAGGCCATTAAGAAAATTGAGATAACTTCTGCATCTAAAAATGAATAATTGGCAACACTTTCCATTTTAACTTAGGCAGAGGACCATACTAACAGATTAAAAGCACAGGCTTCCATGATGTCTGCAGTTGCCTGTGCTGCCGTTCCCAAGATAACCCTTGTCATTGGTGGCTGCTATGGAAATGAATGTTATGCTATGGTAAGATTGTTCAGCATGGACACCCATTAGGTTGTAGCTGCAGATAACCAACTTGCCTCTCTCCAATCCATCCCTACTTACAATTACACCATTATACTGCTCTTTGACACCTTTCTTAGCTAATGAGCAATCTGTGTCATGCATTGGAATAGAAATTGAACCACTGTTTGCATTTGACTTAAATAAAGTTTCATTGCATTAACGTAAACTTAATGTACAGTAACTAGGTAAAGTTACATTACCTAGAATTCAGACATACGTTATGTTATGTTGTTGATATGGTTATTGTATTAACACTTGCACTTCCTACAACATTAGATGATTATCATGGCATATAGTTTGTATCTATGCTGCACTTTAATTTGTGTTAGAAAAACTGATGTATTAAAATTATTTTGGGATGTCTATCTTGGAAACCCTAGAATATATCTCTTTCTAAGACATGAACCTCATTGATAATTCCAGTAAGAGCAGACCCATTGAATCAGTTGTTGAATGATGATTCAGCACTTAAGTAAATTCTTTTGATTCAGTATGCTTTAATTGGAACTATCAATAGGATTTGACAGTGCTAAGAATATCTAAGCTATCTTGACTTTCTTTTAAAGGGAGAAAGTTTGGGTACAAATCTAGTAAATAAAACAGTTAAAAGTGCTTATGCAAATCACAATGGTACACATGGCAAATTGCAACAGACCTCTGATTCTGGAGATATAATTCTTAATTGGATTCTATATACTGGAAACAATTTATATACATTTTCTAATGTGTTACAGATTACCTAATGGGCCATTCTCATTGGTTGCAGGAGATAACTGCATAAAGATGTAGCAAAATATTATATTTCCAATAATATTTTTAGTTGACGTGTAAATTGTGGGGTTTGGTTGACATGTAAATTAGATCCATACTTTAGAATATGGTCCAAAACACACTACAGAAATAATCTAGTTTGAGACCGCTTTATCTGCCCTGGCTTAGTGCTTGAGATCTGTATTTTATTGTGACATCAGAGCTCTCTGACAAAAAAGGCTAAATGTATTACAGAACTACAGTTCCTTAGCATTCAGGTAAGGCAGTTAAAACAGTCTCAGAGTGAGTTATTTCTGCAGTGTGTTTTGGACCTGTGGTACTGTGATGATGATAAAGGCTCAGGCTGTTTGTTACTTGTGGTATTCTAGCTGCTGCAGCTGCAAAGAATCAGGCTGTACTAAAACAAGAAATCTGTGTTTTTACTTAAATGGAGAATGTGTCCCACAATATTTCAAAAGCCTTTTACTGTCTTTTTACAAATAATTTGTTCAGTTGGCTTAAAGGTGATTTTTTTAATTTCTGAATTCCTTTGCTTTGTATTTTTTGTGTTCAGTGTGGAAGATCATTTGATCCAAACTTCCTGTTCCTCTGGCCGAATGCAAGAATTGCCCTTGTGGATTCAAGACATTTTCCTACATTTTCGCTCACTTTGGATGATGACTGCTCAGAAACAGGAGTAGATCTAACATTTCTAAAGGAAAAGTATGTAAATGTTAAAAAAACAAACACCCAACCCTCAATTCTTCATTATTATGACTGCATTAATATTTGTGACATTTCTGTTTGGATACCACTACTAAATTAGTGGATTTTTTTTGGCTTTTGTGCTTCTCATATTCTCTTTTGTAAATAGAATATGTGTTTTCTGTTTAAATTCAAAATTGAGGTATTTACATAAATTAACTCCATTTTTTTTGTCACAAGACAATGTGTGTATTGTCTCACTCTTCTCTTTGTTTTTGTGTGCCTTTTCACAGGTTTTCTGGGCCTGAGAGGGTGACTCTTAGCACACAGAATATCTACAAGTATATTTGAGACTAACTCTGCAAAAGAAGTTGTAGCATAAACTTTTATGGGCTGGTTCTACTTCCTCACATGCAAGTCTCCAAATGCTTACGCTACGTCTTATTTTGCAATTAGTCTCAAAGTTACTACAAAAAACCTTTGCATACTGATATTTCAGAGTAAAATGGCTATGTCTCTGACTTCTACTTACAAGTATATTTTTAAATTTTTAAATGTTACCTTGTCTTTAAAACAAACTTAATAAAATTAATTTCTTCCCAGATTAAAGAAAGAAAGCAGTGCATTTTACTCTACAGCCAGGATCTGGGATGATGGTGTAATTCTGCCTCAGAATTCAAGGAAGGTAGACTCTATTCCCTATGTATTCTTTATGTATAAAAGACTTTCTCCTTCCCATGTCCTCCTATTCTATTTGTCTACGATTGTGACAGATCCCTTCTCCAGGTTCATCCCACAATTCCAGCCCTTGGATTCTTGTCATTCACTTTCTGCCCCCAGCCTCCCCCTCTCCTGGATCTGCTACTTGGGCCTCAAGGTGATCCCTATGTGGACCAGGGGCTGTATTGTTCAATGGGTTCACTATGGTAAGCATGATCACACTATCAAAACATAACAGGAAGAGCTAGACACAGGTGTAAAAAAAGATTAAACTAGCATAAATGTATTAAGACACATTTTAAAAATGCATTAATCCCTGAACTATTTCAGCATTTGCAGTTCCCCAAAACTCTATTCATTTCTTCCCCCCAGCTGACTGTCTTATCTCTGTTATTGCTTTTCCTTATCTCTATGCCCTCTTTCTCCTATTTCTCCACAATGTGCCATCTTTTCCCTATCTGCTTTCTGTTAGATACAAGCTTCAGTTTTGTATCATTTCTTCCCTACAGACCCCCTCCCACATTTCATAACATTCCCTGAGCAGTGACTGGCTGTCATCAACCAGGCTTGCCCAGCTCCTGCCTTCACAGTGATTTTTCACACTACTTTCTTTTTTTCTGTTAAAATCATGGTGTATTTCATCCGCCTCCCACATTAGCTTATGTTGAATAATTTAAATATTAATTGTTCTCCATACATTGTACAATGGTCAAAAGTGGTATGCAGCACAATCCAGTGCATGCTTATACAGAAGTAAATCCCACAATTCAGTTGCACCATTAGCTGTTTTCTTAAATTTTTTAAACTAGAGGTGTACAATTTCTGCAAATCTGGGGGAGAAAATTTTAAAAATATGTGTTCCTTTTAAGAACATCAAAAGTCAGTTTGTTACTTTATGGACAAAAATTGGCATAAAATATTTTTTATGATTTGCTCATAAAATTATCATGTTTTGGTATATTGCATTTAAAAGTATTGTTTATTCTGCCAATTATATTTATAATTGCCAATAATAACTATAAATTTACTAGATCTGCTTTTAATTTTTGGGTTATAAGGTGCTGAATTGCCAAGAAATCTGTCATGTCTTAGTTTTGCCAGTTTATGAGAATTATGCAAAATGTTGAAAACAGGAGGAAATCCACATTATAGTTAAACAAAGAAAGTTGTTATGTATTCTGAACATGATCTCTATAGTATCAAGTAGACACAGAGAAAATGCAGTTTCATTAAAATAGCTGAGCGGAGAAAGGACCCAAGAATCATTCATTGCTTGATTTGCTTCATGAAACTTGTCCTGGTCCATTCCATATTGTACACTAGCACTATGAGCAGTTTGCAATTTCCCCTACCTCTTTGTTTTTGTTTTGATTATCTTTATGATCATCTAAACCCTTGGTCCCCCAGTTGTGTCCTTTAAGAGATTTTGGACTTCAGCTCTCAGAAGCTTCAGCCATGTTGGCCAATAGTCTGGGATTCTGGGAGTCCAAAATCTCTTAAAGAGCACAGTTTGGGGACCACTGATCTAAACTGATGACTTGTCTGGAACTCTATAACCTGCTATAACATCTGAAGGTAGTTACTTATTCCTTCAAATATGTTCAGATTAATGCCCCTTCCCCATTCTCTCTGGAATGATGACAATCAGGATGTGGCTCAAGAGGTTAATGGAGAAGGAGCAAAGACACAAGATTTTCATTCTTATTTGGGGGTATAAGAACTATATAAAAGGTTTTTTCATACTCGTTTTTGAAGGTAATCCATCAGTTAATACCAAAGAAATGATTTTTTGCGTCAAGATACTTGAAAAGATTTTTCTTTTCAGGTTATATCTTCACAGGTTACCTTAATGTAGTTTCATAATGACTTGAACAATTGTGGCTGTTTTAATTTAATGACAACACTGAGTTGAAAGAGCTTATTAGTATTATTATTACTGATATTTTCTTGTTTTGGCAGGTTATTGCACAATGTTTAAGAATTACAAAACAGCAGAAACAACAGATCATGTCCTTGCAACAGTCACCTCTGCCTGTCTTAAGAATGTGAGCAGGAAAGCCTGCCTAGAAAGAATGGAATGTGAACATCTGATTGTATTGATGCAAAATGTTAAGTAGTTGTATATTAAAATGAGAATACCATTATGATATTGATGTATGAAAATGTAGCTAATTTCAAGAGATATGTCAGAGAGTCATGCTTCTCCATACTTGATTGGCAGATATTTTAAATTTATATGAAATATAAACATGAACTTTTAAATAAATTATTTATTAGATGCTTTTCCACGATTAAAGACAGTTTACAGTCATAATTGGGGGAGAGAAATGAAAACATAAGAATATAGATTTTTTTTAAAAAAAATTGTAAGCAACTAAAGGTCAAAACACAAGCTAGCAAGAAAAGATGCACTTTGCTATTCCCCCAAAAGGCCCAGAAAGAAGGAGTGTTGCACACTTTGCAGAGATCAGTCTATACAGTACATAGCTCTTGGCTAACTGAAGTAAAACATTGTTTCCTTTGACAATTCTCACTTTCCACACAGTTGATGCAGGGAATATGGATAGGTTAGGATGGTGATTGAAGCTGAGGATAAGAGAGCACTTTCTTTTTATGCAAGAAAGATTCTTGAGATTCTCTGAGTTGCCAATAAAAGCAAATGTAATTGACATTTTCCCCTCAGAAGTGGGGGAATGTTTTTTCAACAAATTAGTGTAATTTAATGATTTGATGAATTAGACTTTATTGTCTTAAAGCATATGAATTCATCATGCTAGCACAATTAGAATTAATTTGTTTCTGTACTGATTGTTCTGATAAATGGTAAATTGCAATTTCCTTATAATCTGTTACAGTATATGAGAGTGTTATCTGTTGAACAGAATATCTCTCACACTCCCAATTCCTTGGTTTTAAAAGTTGTAGGGCCGTGCCTGTATCTTACTCATGAATCAGCTCCCTAGGCCACAGAATAATCAATGAAAGTAATTTGACAGGATAATGCTGATGCTTTGTTTTACTTAAATCTCCATCTGTTGGATTAGTGATATGAAGTACTAACAATTTGCATATAAATTTATTTGGTCTATAAGAACATGATTTACAAAAGTATGCTTACATACTGTAAATGTACATTGGGCTAATTTTAGAAATCTGGCAGCAGGTTAGGATGCAGGGTTTGTTTTTGTTGTTGTTCAGTTTGTGCCTAAGAGGGAAACTTTCATCATAGGTCTAATGAAGACAATTATCATGCTTTTTTGAAAAGACCATGGAAAGTAACTGGGATGTTTATGTCCACTTCTGCGCGAGCAACTTCACTCATATCCTTTGCACTCAAGATCAAAAGATATGCAGGCTTTGGTCCATTGCCAGGGCTAATGACAATGCTCAGGACAACACCTAAATATATAAATAAATACGTGTTACCTTAAAGAAGCCTCAATAAGCCTCAAGAACAAATTGCTAGTTCATCTGAGAAAGTTGGATCTGCAATCAACTAGTTGCCAGCCAGAAATGTAACAAATTTTCTGTTATTCCACTGGTGAATGTTTATTGCAGAGATGGGGAAATTTTGATTCTCTCCCCTGGAGTTAGAATAGCTGAAGGATGAATATCATGGTATTTTTTACCAGTAATTAAATAAAATTTAAAAGATTAGCCCTCCATGGGGGACTCACATAGCTCCTCAGTTCCAGGTAATAACTAGTTTAGAGGATCCCAGCCAAAGTTTCTTTCCTTAGCAATTTTTGGACACCTTTAGAACATAATATTGTCATGTGCCTTAAAAACATTTCCAATTTAGGGCAACCCCAAGACAAACATATCATGGGATTTTGTTGGGAAGATTTGTTCAGGGGTGTTTGCCAATGCCATCCTATAAGGCTGGGAGTGTGTGACATTCTCAAGATCATATAGTGGGTTTCCATGGTTGAATGGGCATTTGAACCTGTCTTCCCAAAAATCAAATCACTACACCACATTGGTGGCCATCAAAGACTGCCATATTTCCCGTGGGCAAAGTTTTTTAAAAAAAATATAAAGAAAATATTACCATCATCCTCTTCTAGAGCATCTGGTTGAGAAACAAAGATTGGTTCAGAGGGGTATGCATCCGGTTCTTGCCATACCCAGGTTTCTCTAGTTTTAATATTCATCTTACAAAGCTAGAAAGAGATCATGGGGAAAATATTGAATTTTATTAATTTTTTACTTGCATATATAGGCTTGTTAGACCAACAAGTGTCATTATCTGCTGGTACTTCAAATCCATGCAAAATGTTTATCCATATTCACATCCTCTGTTAACTGTTTGTAAATATGGCATGAGCTGCTATTTCAATAGTCTATCAGGGTGGAGGACAGTGATTTTGATGTGACTGTATTGGATCAGAAATGAGGATTTGGGTACTAGAAGAAAACTAGACTAGCATCACTGAATATAGATTGTCCTGGTACACAAGTGGAATAAGAACTTGCTGGGGTTCGGATTTGGCCCATTACACAGAAACATTTTGCTGGTGATAACTTATATTCTCCTCTTTTGCATTGCAAAATATTGATTGTTTAAGTTAGTCTCAAAAGGCGCACTGACTGCCGATGCATCCTTATCTAAATCGTTAAACATTTGCATTTGCATTTCTTAGCTTGGGTACATAATATTTTCATGCTGGGATGGGGTGGAATCACAAACCAAATAATTGGGCCTGATAATATATTCAAGTCTCTTCAGGGCACTCGCTTAAACAGGTATCAAACATGGTGTTCAGATTGAACATGCCAATACTTTGCATTTTCATACCACTGCTAGCCCTGGCCATGTTAATAAATCTAGATATGTACTTGTGTTTGCCTACACCAGTCTATCAGCATATAATGCTTACCCTGTCTGGAACAAAGTGATTCAATCCCAGGCCATACGCAAATGTGTACGGTTTCCCAGAATACTTTGTATAGTTTATTTGTGGGAACTCAAAAGCTATAAAACAAAACAGGAGATTAGTGAATTGTCTGATTTACAACATCGGCTGGCTTGTTGTTTCTGGCTGAGGTTGGTTTACCTAGGCTGCCATATCCCGTCTGGGGGCGGGACTTTTCCAGTTTGGGGCGGGGCCACAGTCCCGCCCCAGTTTAGCCCTCCCCCCACACCCCCCCCCAGCAAAGCCTGGAGGCAGCTCCAGCCCTCCCCATGGCTGTGTGCCACCACCCTCCCCCGCTGCTTAGCCTAGAGAGCAGGTCTTCAACAATCTGCCACTAAGAAGCTATTGCAGCCCACTTGGTATATATACCCTGCAAAAGGCCTACTTTCCAGGTTACAGTGAGCAAAGTAAAAAAAGGCCATAAATGGTTCCTGTTTCACTGGGAGTCTAAATGCTCATCTTTTCAATGTCTACCACTCAGTATTGTTGTAATCTTTTACAACACAGGGTCGTTTTGAGGCCCTAAACACCTTTACTTGTAATATGCAAATTTCTCCTGAAGCTGACCAATGGGAAGAAGCAGTCAAGCCCTCCATTTGGGTTGGTTTTAATGGCTTGGTGGAAGGAAGAGATTTTGCCTTGCAAGTTTGCGGTAAATAATAGAAAGCTTGGGGTTGCAAAAGGCTGCAGAAATAGTTTGACCCCCCCTCCTTCATACCATCCATGGTTCAGTTGCTATGGGATTCTGGAATTGTAGTTTCTTGTGGCACAGAGCTCTTTGACAAAGGAGACTGAATGGAGGCGTGCCTGGCTGGGGCAGAGCCTCTTGCCAGCATGAGAAGGCTGCGATTATGAGGAAAAGCAGGGGCTCCATCTGGTGGTCCTGGCCACTCCCTTGGCTCCTCCCTCCCTCCTCCTCCTCCTCCTCCTCCTCCTCCTCCTCTCAGAGCTCATTCACACTCCCTGGCTTTTCTCTCCCCCCCCCCTCTGCATCTGACTTTGAGACCCCTTTAACTGCCAAAGACTCAATGCTCTGGAATGCGGGTGTCTGTGAGGCATTTGGCCTTCTCTGTCAGAGAGCTCTGGTGCACAATAAACACAATTTCCAGGATTCCATAGCACTGAGCCCTGGCAGTCCAAGCAGTGTGTTTGTGGACACAGAGATCCTCCAAATGAATCCAGTCTAGCTTTTATATATCTCACACACACTGCAGGAAAAAACCCACTTTAACTCAGTGCTAGGGAATCCTGGGAATGCTAGTGTTTGGGAGACATTGAGACTTCTCTGTCAGTGATGGCTCTGAGGCCACAATAGACTACAATTCCCAGGATTCCCCAGCACTGAGCAGTCTCCAAACTGGACCATTTCCTCAGGTGGATGCAACTGGTGAGGCATTCTGGGCACTGCAGTTCAACTACGTTTGGAGGGTTATGGGACTCCTGTCAGAGAAGCTCTGGGCCACAATGTACTACAATTCCCAGCATTCCCCAGCACAACCAAGGACAGTTAAGTCACTCACTCTCAAACTGATTATTTCCTCAGTGGATGCAGCTTTGGTGAGGAACGCTGGGCATTTCAGTCCAGCATTGTTTTATTTCTGCAGTGCATTTTGGACCAGAGACAAGGAGACCAGGCTCCTCCTCCTTTTCCAGGACATGTCCTCTCTTGTCACATTTAAAAATGTCCTCCATTGGATCATGGCAAGAGCATGGATTTATAATTACATGGTGTTTTTAGCTTTTATTTTTGGCCATGTCCTACAATTTTTTTGCTTGGGTGCCCTACATTTTGGGGTGAGGGCATGGGTCACCTTGGTCAGAGAGCTTTCCAGGGGTTTAACTCCATTCTGCTGTGGGGCTGGAACAAACCACCATTCCCAGAATTCCATAGCATTAAGCCAAGACATTAAAGTGGTCTCAAAACCAATTATTCTCCAGTGTAATGAGCCCAAGCCTTTTGCCTCTCTTATGCCGAGATTTCAAAGCCCAGCTTGGCACCCAACAAACTACAAATCCCAGGATTCCATAGGATGGAGTGATGAGAGTGAAAGCAGTGTGGCAGCAGCCTAAGTGTGCTTAATGCAGTTCTTAAGATGGTGCACCACTCTTGCCTACAGAGTCTCACAAGACTTTTTTGTTAACAACTTGTACCATTAACTCCATTTCATGTCTCCTTTATTAGTGGGGAGGAATACAGACAAAACAAGTCAAATGAAGGAAAACCAAAGTCCCTTGACCAAAGGGTTTTGGTTGTGGAATAAGCCTCTGAAATAGGCAAGAGGCAATGTTAAAATAAAGCCATGTTCAATGCCCAAATGTGCTGTTTGGAATGGGGAGAGGGGGGGTGGCCAGAAAGGGAAGTACATTTCCGTGATCTGCTACAATAATGTCAAATGTCCTCCCATTTGATCATGCCTAAGAAACATGAATTTATAAACATTTCAAAAAAAGCCTCAATTTTTTGCATGTCCTCCATTTTTAAACAATGTGTCCTACATTGAAAAGTTTCCGCATTTGTCCTACATTGTCCCGGTTTGGAGGTCCACTTATGGCAACCCTAGTCTACCTGACGAGGCCCTGAAAAAATAACTTCTGGCTCCAGCCATATGGTTTCATCACTGTTCAGAATGGCAGTAGTGTAGTGTTGGGCAATGTGATTAGGTTTTTGCCTGTATCAGCCTAAAAGGCAGAAAGGAAAGCTAATAAGAAAAAAATGGGCAAGGGGAGAAGAAGCCATTCTCCAATGTTTCTATTTGTGCTCCCAACAGTATAACTAACAAACAAATGAAGGGTCAATTTATATACAGTGGACCCTTGGTATCCGCAGTGGTTGGGTTCCTGGACTCCCGTGAAATACCAAAACTGTGGATGTTCAAGTCCCATAAATACAATGGCATAGCAAAATGGTGTCCCTTATATAAAATGGCAAAATCAAGGTTTGCTTTGGGATTTATAATTTTAAAAATAATATTTGAAGCCGTGGATGCTTGAATCCGTGGATAAAAAATCTGTGAATATGGAGGTCTGACTGTACTTGGGATCAAGTTTGAGTAGGTTGTTTCAATAGTATCCCCAAGTACAACCCTTTGCTTCTTCTAGTATAAATGAATCATCAATGTCACTTCTTCCTAGGAAAGCACAATGTTGCAGCAGAATGCAAAGTCTGCTCACTAACTTGTATCCAGTTGCTTAGCCTTCAACCAGAACTTCCCAAGAAGTGTAGTGGTTCTCAAACCTTTTACCCTGTGACGCCCTTTACATCTACATGCAGTACACCCTGCCCGCGTTGAAATAGCATATGAATAAAAATATTCTGTTTGTTTAGTATGTGTACTTTCATTCCACATTCTGTAATATTTATTAACATTTTAAAAGGAAATAGCTCTCCCCTCCCTCAGGCAGAGACTCCAACACATTATCCTTGCCCTTTTCTTCTCCAGGAAAAAAAAGAGTGGGAAGCAGAGCAAGAGAATGAATCAGGGCCTCAAAGTCTTTGCACCCCCCCTTGAACATCTCTTGTAATCCCCCCAAGGGTCTGACCCCATATTTGAGAACCACTGGTGTAACATATTCTGCAAGCTTTGTGGGTGAACATGCGCACTATGAATCCCTGCAGTATAATTTTGCCACACATAGTGATTCTAGAAGTGGAAATATGACAAAATCCATAAAATACAACCGAACAAAATAGCACTAGTGTTATATTTGACTTCAATGAAAATAAAAGCTGACCCACATAGTTTATATAGTCTTACAACAGTCAATCAAAATAAACATTTTAATTCTTGTCAGCTAATGTTAAGGCAGTGTGTGGGTTTTTAAACTCAATTTCAAAACATCTTTATTCAAACGAAAGATGGATGACTAGATTACAGTTACCTTTTCATATTTAGGGGAAGGACGTATCGCCGAACTTCAGGCTGAGGAGCTTTTTGTGCATTCTCTTTCATTCTTCCCAGTTATCTCGTAAATTGGCTAAATATAAGTAATTATAAACAAACTCGTACCTGGACAAAGACAAAAACACCAGCTTGTTGAAAATAGGCATCTACTGGGATCTAACATGGTTCTATTTTTGAACTTGGGCTGTATCAGTTTTCCAAGCCACCCTGTTCAGAGTTGGTGGTGTAAGGTTTCGATGTTGGACTGGAAGTTGGAAGATGGAGTTCAGTTTCCCATTCAGACTTCTGAAAATGGCTGGCTGACCTCGGCCCATTGTGCTCAACCTGACAAGACTGTTAGGGATAAAGTCAGGAATAAGATATCCATATGCCTTAAGCCCATTGCATCTAGCCACCCCGACGGCATCTTATAGAGGGCGGGATATAAATATTATTATTATATTATTATTATTAATTATTCAAAAGGTTGAAATAGAATTGAATAAATAAAGAAAAAGCTTGTGTAGTACCCTCATTCCTTCCTTGTACATGTAGCTGAGTTTGGTGAGGGTTAGACTACACATACTATAGACTCATGTAAGAGCTAGAAATTTTAGTCAAAAATTTGACCCCAAAAACCTGCGTTCGACTTATCCATGGGTCAACTTAAATACTGTCTTTAACTCATGTGTGTATGGATGAGAGTACAGGGGACCAGCTTCTAAACTCACCTTTTACCACTCTAGTCAGAGAAAGGGGATGGCCCATTTGTGTGTGTGTGTGTACACACACACACAAATGGGCCATCCCCTTTTCTCTGACTAGAGTGGTAAAAGATGAGAGTTTAGAAGCATAGATCCCCTGTACTCTCATCCATTCAGCCTTAGGATGAGCACAAACAGTTATGCCTGCAGAATTTTAGAAGTTCTTTGGCATCATTTTCCTTTGCATCATCCTTTACATCCTTTGTTACATGCCCCTAAATTTTACCCTCGACTTATCCACAGGTCATATTAAAATCCATAATTTTGTCCCCAAAACCTGCCCTCGACTTATACATGAGGTCGACTTATAGTTAAGTATATACGCTAAGTGTACTATGAGAATTAGTGCACATTTTTGCACATTCCCATTGATGGTTAAATAGCTTAACTTTCCTGTTCAAATCTGCATCTATTAGTATCTATTCACCCTCCCTTTGCAGAAAATGCACATCCATCTGAATGCATGTGAACCGGACAGATGGCCACACATGCAATAATGTGTATTTCTGCAGATTTCAGTAGATACTCCAGTAAAAGCCATTAAGCCTTTTCCCACAGTTTAAGGGTTTGGTTTTTTTTTGGCGGGGGGAGCCTGAACGTCTGTGAATTGTGTGTGGCTGGATCACATTCTATTTGTTGGTAAGGAAGAATATTTTAAATGTGTAGAGTAGCCCTGAGTTTGCCAATATGGTAGCTTGCTGTATTTGGTTTGATGAAACTCAGGAGTAATTTATTAAGCTGCAGGCACATAAGGGGAGAAAGGACAGAGCATGCAAACACAGGACACAATTCAGCCCCTCCCAAACTATGGCATGGAAAACCATCAGTACCTACCCTTTCCAAGTGCACAGATCCACAATCAGAAACCCATTCTCTTCATAAGTATTAATATGATGGAAGAGGTTGAAGGGGGAAGTCCTGTATTTGATGTTGAGGTACTTCCCCTTTTTCTTGTCAGCTACATGCATCCAGACCTTTTAAATAATTTAAAAAGTACTGTTGAACTGTGAAAAAATAAAATTGTATCTATTTCTATATTGTCTTAGAAAGAGAGAAATTGGGCTGCATACATTCATGCATGTAATGAGACTGGGAGATCACAGTACAGCATCACTTACCCCCATGCTTTCATTTGATTCGAAACAGTCCATGTAGTTGGCTCCCCAAAGACTCCAGGAAGAAAGAAACTTGAGCAAGTTAATTTTTACTGGAGTTTCCACAAATACGATGTAGTTTGGAGTCAGCCCAAAACTGTTCAGAAATATAGTTAAATGTTGCTTGTTAGATCATGGAACAGTTTGCATAGATGAAAATGATAGCCTACAAGTGTAAGGTATAGGTATTTGGAATATTAACGATTTCTTTCCATTTTATTCACTGCTTAAGTTACAGCTAATTGAAAAAATATCGAATGAAAGCCCAACAAGCCCTTTTACATATGGGAGGACAATTTTTTGCTAGAAACAAGTGATGTAGGTTAGGTAATTTTTTGACTGGACTGGTCCTATGAGGTCTTTAAAGCATATAAGTATTATGTCACTTATTAGCTCTGCTCTCTTTTGGGGTCCTATAAGTTTTACTGGACTTGTCCTACTCTGAGGAAACTACTTCTTGAAATTGCTGTTTTTCAGTGTGGCTTGATTTTATGAATGACATGCCACCATTTTATGAAGAGCTACCAAAAGCTATATCATGCCATAATTCATGTTTATAAGAGGTTGGACTTTACCTGTGCACATAAGATGGCTTAAATCTGTCACTGCAAGGAAACTGGACCACCACCTCACATTTAGTCATTGGATCTTTCTTGTCTGAAAAAGTGTTTGAAAGCAGATGTCATCTACCATTTTTTTTGGAATGCTAATCAGTGAGAATTGCAGACATGAACAAAAAATAAAATGGATGCTGTATTCCAGCATTGCAGTCTTGCAAACCTCTACATGTTGTTGGACAGAGATGCAACTGAACAGCATCTAGATGACTAAATAAAAAAGTGTTTTGTCTTCAGACACAAACGGTACATTGCTGAATTTGGGCTATTGTGATCAAGAAAACTACTTTGATTGTTTTTGAAACAACCATTAGGTAGCAATTAGAGTGTAAGAAACAAAAAAGCTACAGAAATCCTATGATGGGTAAAATACATTGAACTCAATGTGTAGTTGGCACATTTAATTAATCTATGAAGGAAACCATGTTGTGATATCCTAGAATATACTGATCATGCTTGGAAGTGAACAGACCTGCTTGCAGGGGAGGTATTCGTACAATATTGTAGGCAAGAGAAAAATTCTTTCCAAAGCAGTTGCCAATATTATAAACTGTTCCATCATTTTCAATGTGGGGATGGGCTGTTACCCCATTAACTGAAACAATTTTGCTGATGTCCACCTGAGGAAAGTAGCAGAGAGGCGATTTGGAGGGAAGCCATAAATTCGTCTGGGACAATTTTGTATCATGTAACATGCTTGAGACATATTTGGCAATTTTCTATAAAGCCTACATACTAATAGCAAACTCCTTCTCCCAGGTCCCATCCTTATGGAATAAAATAATAAAAACATTGGGGCTTCAGCCAGGTTGGGAAACCTCAACGTTTGCATATGTACAAAATAAAAACCAGATATTTTATGGAAGATAAACAAATCAATTAAGCCTAGGCATGCACAGCAACTAAGAGATTATGACAGTATGAGGTAGAGTGTGGATTCCATGGAATGATGAGAAAAGGAAGAAAGTATCTTGGGGATGGGCAGAGCAGGAATCCTGAATTTTTGGTTATTCTTCCAAAAGTCAAAAGAGTAAATAAGTCACTTGCCAATGCTGGAAGTGACGAATACATAGATGAGGCTTGATTCCGAATGACTATGTGCAGAACATGGAATTAATGAGCTAAAAGTAATGCAGTTGCCTGTACCGGGTTCCCAGTCTGAATAACAAGGTCCAAATAAAATAAATTTCAAAAGTAATATAACATGGGGGATAGAATTATTTTTTACGGATGGGTAACAACAGTTTTAGATTCCGCTTTCTAACAGGAATTTTATAAGCATTCTAAGTAGAATTATGCAAATTTTACATTGTCTTTTCAAGTAACAAGCAATGCCACAAGATATATGACAGTTTTTCTAACAGTAACAGTAATAAATTATTGGGATATGCTAGCAAGGATTTACATGGCAAACTACTTTTAGAAATTAAGGCCTGGTACATATGGGCCTTGACGCACGTCTTGACGTGCTAGGGTTGCCTCGGGGCGTCGCTTAGAGATGCCTCGCAACCCTAGCTTGTATTCTCTATGTCAAAATGATGGCGCCCTGTACAGATGGATGCTGCCATTTTGGTGTGACAGACGCTTAGTGTCAGCACGTCACGGCATGACACTGATGTCGCCAGTGCGCCATTGGTGCACTGCAACACCAGCATTGCACCGCAAAAAGAACCCGCTTTTGGCGAGTTCTTTTTCCACCGGTGGGAAACCGTGTGGTTTGTCCACTGCGTTTCCCCCCCAGTGGAAAACTAGGCACTGGCAGACCACCCTTTTTTGGGTGGTCTGTACTGGGCCATACATTCCAAACTTTGCCTATAAGTAATTTCTTGGGTTGGAATGGTGGAACACATGACAAAGGACCTTAGTCCAGTGGTAGAGCAAGTTTCCAAATTGAGCTTTTCCAAGTTGAGCTGGAAAAATTCATACCTGAAATTCTGGGGTCCTGGTGCTAGTCACTGTCAACAGTATTAGGTTGGATGGAGGTCTAACTCAGTATAGGTCAGATTCCTAGGTTGCTATGGTGGTTACTGTATACAGATGATATATCCTGGTTTGAAAATGTCACACTTGAAAGGCTTGAATGAAATGCCAACTGTGATTTATTTATAGCAAACTGTCAAATTAGTGGGTCTCTAGAGCTCTTCCTCATATATAAAACCAACATGACCAATTTCCTAGATCACAAAAGCATGCACAAAAGAATGCACAAATGCTAGCAACCCCAGGATTGTCCCTTGAATGATGTTTGGTTCTGTTATCAGCTTCAAAAGCGTAATTCTTTGCATATTTATTAGCACATTCTGGTGACATGCACTTTGTAGAATAGCAATTGCAGTAGCCCGTCATTTTGAAGCATGAGATTTTAAGTCTGAGACATAGAAGCTTGCTTACAGACATTGAACACATTTTTAAAAAAATCATTCAAAAGGATTCACATCACCATCACCATTCAAAATATTCAACTCCTGTTCAACCTTGTATTTTATCCATCAATATGCTACCTTTTTAAGAGTTTCCAAATTATCCGGATTGATTTTTGTTATGAAATTTGTCTCAGTGCAGGCATAAAAATCTTCACCCACTGGGTACACATTAACCAGGGCATTGTCAGTGACTTCCACACCTTGGAAATAGGTGAAAAATCTGCCAAATGGAAAGCACAAAGATTATTTTTTTCCACCATATGAAGTAAACAACACATTAAGCTTCCCATAATATATTTTAATTTAATTGTCACCTGGAAAATATATTCTTGCATGGATCTGGATAAGCGTATGTTCCAAATTCTGTTATGACTACTCTTTTCTCAGTCATTGCTCTTACATAGGCGTCGGTCCGGATAAATCTATAAAAATGCAAGATAAGTCACAGCATGAAAAGATTGCATGGGGCCTACATTCAAGTTACCAGTCTCAACTATTATTTTTTGTGCTCTCAAGAGTGTATGCAACAGTCACCCATGTGGTTAAGCTGGATCACATGGTAATATATGTGATACTGATGATACAACACATCCAGCATCTGCTATGTCAATGACATGCAGCACTACTCATTTCTCATTTACACTTAATACAATTTTTATTTTAAACAGGAAATTAGCACTGTCTGATTTGTTGAGCATGAAATATTGCACTGAGTTTCATTGGCAACAGTGGGTAATAACTCAATTAGCTTGTACCTACCTCCTGTAATAAGTAACGTGCCCCTCTTTAATTTCAAACTTGTGAAGAAGGGCTTGGCCATCAAACAAATGATAAAATTGTTCTGATCCGACTTCAAATAAACCAGGCCCACATCTGAGTAGACTGCCTCGGAGCCAGACGGGAATTCTGCCTATTGCAAAGACAGCAAACAGGGTTGTCAAATGCTTAAGATTCAGTAGGAGTTATACTGCCTAAATTTAGACTCAGAAATAAGGGTATCCTTTAAGTTCCACTAAGCAGCCATGTACTGTAGCCCTAGCTGTGGTAGTGATAGTGATGTGTTTGTCTCAGGGTCCTCTTATTTCTTGTTTGGACAAAGCAAGGCAAACTCTAGTTTGAAATTCAAACTATATTCAGGTTGTAAAGCTTAACTAATTTCTTGTTGCAACTTGCAAAGACTGTACTTAAGTATTTATTCAGTTAGCCTCCTCCTTCCCTCCCAGTCATTGTAGAGCCAAGGCTCATCTTCCACTCTGCTCTACATCCACCTTCTGGCTAGAAGCAAGGTGGCTAGATTAAATGTTCCTTATCCCATCTCCCTAAGTGAGAAGAAATAATCCCATCTTGATCTGGGCCTAAAAGCTAAGATTTTTGTCTTGATTTTCAAATAGTAAATATATTTTCTCTCTTTGGGTGAGTGTTTTGAATTACATGCTGTGAGTAGCTGTGGTTGGCACTTAATGTGCAATGCTTAATGACATCGCAAAGGGTTGTCCCTAGGTCTCAAGTTTTGGCCTGGAAATTTCAGGTCCTGAAACAATCCCAATCTATAACCCTATTTCTTCAGTTTAAAGAAGAAGAAAATGCACCATCTGGGAATTCTGGTCCAATGTAGTAGTAGTAGTAGTAGTAGTAGTAATAATAATAATAATAATAATAATAATAATAATAATAATAATTTATATCATGCCTCTCCAAAATGATCGAGGCAGGTTACAACATAAAATGCATTAAAAATACAGTGTCAAATAGAGTGTAAATGCATAATAAAATACAGCTTTAATTTTCAAAGCCTTTAAAGATTTGAGACCACCAGTATGTAGGCATGCGCATTGGGGGATGAGAAGGATGGTCTTGGATTGTTAATTTTAGCTATGTATGTTTTAAATTTTATATTTGTAATTTTTATATTTTTACGATTTTAATTGTACAATTTTAACTGTTGTGTTTTATGTATGTTAGCTACCTTGGGTCTCCCTTTGGGAGAAAGGCGGGATAAAAATAAAATAAAATTTAAAAAAAATGCTGCAGAATTAACTTTAACTGCCATGACTCTATCCTGAGGACTCCTGGGATTTGTAGTTTGGTAAGGCACCAGAGCTCTCTGACAGAGCAGGTTGAATATCTCACCAAAGCAAAAATCTCAGGATTCTACAGGACAGCATCATGGCAGTTAGAGTGGAGTCAAACTGATTTAATTCTCCAGTGGTGTTACACCCCAAGTTACTGGAAGGATTGCCTTTGCTCATAGTCTTTGCCGTTGTACTTTTAAGCTCGTCACCATTAAAAGTTTGATAGACAAACACAAGGGGAAGGTTGTTTTTCTAAAAACAATTGGACAGTGATGCCACATTTGTAGATCTTGCTGATCCACGACAGTTGGCTGCCGTAAACTGTCCAAATCCCAAGCTAGAGCAGAAAACACTATCAGTAGCTCTTTTTAATTTCTATAAAACAATAAAGACTTCACAACATCTTATATTTGCTGCTTGAGGCATGCTTCCATCTGATATACTCCAGACATCATGAGGTGTCTTTAGAGGAGTCCCAAAGACTTGTTTTCTTCAGCTTTTTTATGGCTTTATTGGGTAATTGATGGCTAAATATTTCACTTTAGTGGTTGATTATTGCACTTTTGCAATTTATTGGGTTGGGTTTTTATATATAATTATGGTTGGTTCTTTTTTCTTGGTTGTCTTATTTGATCATTATTTGCATTTTTGTGGACTTCTGGAAGACACCTTGGAAATGGCTTTTATCCTTGAAAGTGGTTTATAGCTAGCTCACAGAAAATAGAAACAAGGAGTCCAAATGGCCAATTTTGCAAGCCTAAATTTAATTTAGAAAATAACAAAAGCACTCAAGTGATTAAAAAAATCACATGTACACTGGTAATATGCTGTAAGATAAGAGCTATATACAAAATCTATCCTTGTGTCAAAATGTTGTATCTAACAAAACAATTATGGCCCAAGATAAAATACCATTCCAGAGACCAATATGGGATCATGGGGACATCAGTCTACCTTAGTTTTGATTAACATGCATAATAAAACAATCAGTAATAACGTTTTTTAAAAAAATAAAATTCATTTTTGAGTGTCTGATCTGATATATTAATTGCTCCATAAAGGTAAGTGGCCAATTTTTCCACATCAGCTGCCTAGGAAAGATTGTGCAAACCCTTTTACTTGTGAGCAGTCATTCATCTCACAAGGAAATTAATACTTGACTCAATAATTGGTTCATCCACCAATGAAAAAGAGTTGCCTTTGAAATGAAAAGCTGCCTGGAGAAAATCTATTAGCTTGATTCACTTGTTGAAGACATTTGCTGTTAACATTGTTCCAGTGAAAATCTAATAACCAGACTGCTGTAATAAAGGATGGAGATATTCAAGGTTTTTATAAGATGGTTTCTCCTGCAATTTGTTCCTTTTCAATATGTTGGCCTACAAAAGTATTCCTCAATTAGGCCAACTATGGGCTTGAGCTAACACAGTCTGTAAAGGAAGGTATAACTCTTTAATTTCTGAACACAAACTTCAGTCTTAAATCATGGAAATATGCTATCATCAGATCTCGCGGGGGGGGGGGGGTTTCCACTCATTTTTCTCATTCAAGAACACTTTGAAATGTCTGAGTGATAAGGCAGCCTTCTGAACTAGATTGAAAAGGACCAGAAAATGCAAACCTGTGACATGAGTAGTTATTGGTGTTGCCAATTCCTCCACAGTCTCGAAGAGTTTCTTGTATCCACCAGCGGGGTGCTCAACTCTGAGAAAATGTTAAGAAAGCCAATGGTGAGCAACTTTCTGTTTCCCTGAACAATTCCCTAAGTGTTTGAAATAAAGAACAGAGCTTTCAGTTGGACAGGGATTTATTTGACTATAAGTAATAGAAGACAACATAACTACAGTGAGAACATATGATCTTGTAGCCATTTCCAGAAAACTGCTACTAGTCAGTATTCTTGAGTCCAGATGGATGGATTTCCAGAAAGTTGTGATGTTCATCTCTAAGAACAGATTTCAACCAAGGGAGGGAGTTGAAAATATTTCAGAAACCAGTATCACATACTTCTTTAGTTAAATATGGTCTACCCCTTCCTTGTAACCAAATTACATTAAAGATTCAACATGCACCTATTTCTCCTTACAAATGCTAATCGTCATAGTTCAAAAGCATGGCAATCCTGGTCCTCGACCCAAGTTGAACTTTCCAGCATACCCTCTCTTGCAGTGTTTGATTTGAAGGATGATCACAATCTGGTCATCCTTTCCAGTATCCAACTATGCTTGCTCAGTTGAGCACTGGGCATTGAGTCAGGGGGAAATAGTAAACCTCTATGCTCCACAGCACTGTACTTTTTTTAAAGATTCAAATATGGGTCTGTACCATTCTGGCGGAAGATGACATCTCATTGAGAGCACATTTAAATATTTCCCAGTACATTACATAGACTTTTCATTGGATACTTCTATGTAGTGTAAGTTTCAAAACCAGAGAATAGAATTAGTCTTTTCTAAAATGATCAACCTTCATCACCGCTTGTTGATTTTTATGCTCACTGTCCCCTTCTGTAGATTATTCTCACAATATTGGAAGAATTCCATAAATGGCAGCATGTCCTTGCAGCTGACAAAATTGTCAAGCACAATCCCACTTGCTTGGTTGACATTTAATCTGTATGCAGAGGAAATCCTAGAGGATACTTACTGGCTGGACATTTTCTCCCCAGGAAAAGGACTTGAACTTTCCCAAACTCAGCGCAGAATATAGCACTCAAGAGATGTCCTCTGGCTATTTATATGAATGTTAGCTTTCACTGGTGAGAGCATTGGCTTGAAGGAAACCTATGAGCCAATTAGCTTTGCCCTAGGAAACAGAAGTATCTTTCACTACTCAAATCCTCCTGAAGCTTTATGAGATTTTTGTCCTGCTGTTCCAAGGTCTTTGAATGTTTTTGCTAGAGACTTAATTCCCCTTGCAAAAGTGGATTACAAAGAAACAAAGCGGTGGTGGTGGTGGTGGTGGGGAGCAGACTATAGTCACACAGCCTGGAACGTGCTTTCACCTTGGCATCAACTCTTTGCCCTCTTACCCAAATGTCCAGCTCAGAAGAACTGGCCCTAGGAATACTGTTGGTTCCAAGAGTCAAGGAAATATGGGATGGCTTCCAAAGCAGCATCCACGCAATAAACATGCTATTCTTTGCAATGGATGACAAACAGAGATTTGTAGCAGCAGATATCTTGAGCAATTACTAATTTATCAGAGTTTAACTTCCTCTTAGTCATGTAGAATATTAGAGGACAATTCTTTATGTTGCATTTTTTGGTAAAAAATTACCCATAGAAAATCATTAATTTATTTTCTGAAAGCACTGCAAAATAATGCAAATAAGCATTTTATCAGATAGTACATCTATCCAAAACAATTTTTTGCAGGTAAATCATTTGTGCCAAATCTATTACTTCTGCAAATATGTCAGAGCATTTTTCTCAATACAGGGATAGTGGAATTTGGCTACAGCAGAGATGGGGAACTATGGAAGCCTAAGGGACTACATTAGCTATCCAGAACGTGCAGGGCTGCATTTCTCCACCACTGCTCTCTCCCAACTCTGTTTATGCCTCAAACACCTTCTAGGGACTTTAGGGGGCATTTTCATAATTTGGGGCTTTCATGGGACATTTTAGGTCCAAGAGTCTTATTTTTAATAACAGGAAGTAAGTAATTTCTTTTTTTTTAAATGCCTCTTGTGTGCCAGTTCCAGAAGGCACAAAATGTGCTGCAAAATACTCATTAAGTCCCCTAGAGGACATTTCAGGACAATATATATTTTTGAAAAATTCTGCAATAATTGTTTTCAACCTCTCGGAAGCTCACAAGTCTTCCAAATGGGGTGGTGGTGGTGGAAATGTTCCCCAAACCCATAGTGTGTGTTTGGAAGCATTTTGTAGCCCATGGGCTATATTTTGCCAACTCCTGGCACAGAGACTATAGAATAGTACATCCTCTGTAAGTGTGCAGGAACTGCTTATTGGAGAAAGCTTCAAATTATGTCAAAGCAGGCTGACAGATACAGTACATGTTAAAGCAGATTGTGGCTCTCAAATGAGTATTGTGTCTGTTACAAAACAAACACAGCTTCTTAGTAAGTATCACACAAAAGAATTTGACCAAACAACCTTCAATTCTTTGTAAATCCCCATGACGCTATAATTAAGCTTTATAGCAAGGGAAGGGTACCTTCCGCCCAAAGAGGTTTTATGGTATGCCCACCCCTAGATTGGGGGAAATTCCCCATCTGTCTTCCAAATGGGAAAGTAAGTGGAACACAGCAGACTTCAATTGTTAGTTCTGCACAGTGATAATTTCACTTGCTTTTCTTTTGTATTATTTGTCTTAGAATACTGTCAGTATTCTGTCATTTAGTCCCAACCAGAGAACTGTTTAGCAGTTAAGCAAACACACAGGTAAATATCATTGAATCAGTGAGTCTGCACTAGTTGGAATACTAATAGAATCTGGTTTCAACAAAGCAAGCTGTATTGTATATGGATTAGTAACCTCCTGCTTGGATGAACTGTTATGATGGCTGAAAATGTTCAAATTGCTGCTTCTTGAGTCAGGCCAATGTTTGTGGGGCATGGCGGCTGACAGCTTTCATGTCAGTAAGGCTGTGAATCTATATTGGATTTTATTTTGAACTTTAGAGAAGTTACCAAAGTGCTAAATTATATCTCCCAAGGCTCAGCAGCTTCTGTAATTTAACACACAATTCTGGCAGTTTAACACACAACATTTGAAATATATTTCTGAAGAAGTTGCTACTGGGTTTAATATATTTATTTACCTCCCACTTTCGTCCCAGAATTGGAACTCAAAGCTGATTGTCCATAGTAAATCAAGTTTTATTGAACCATCTTTTCATACATTTCTAAAACCTAATTAACTTAAATACTGACAGGTATGTGCTGTGAACACAAAAGTCCTGGAATTGATACATCTAAAGAGATGTATGTATGCCTGGGAATATATGGACAATTTAGTTTTATTGAAGAACATATTTGGGTTGGATCCAAACCATGACATATACTTGGGTCTTACTGAAATCAAATAGGAAAGTTAGCCACAACTAAAATTCAACATCTATGACTGAACTTTCATAGATAAAACAGTAGGGTCCAGCAGAAGTAGGAGAGGGAGATCTCACTTCTACTGCAGTTCCACATGACCCATTAAAAACTGTTCTTAAGCATTAGGAAACAGAACCAGTTTTCAGGCAACCCAGAAGCCTGGGTATGACACCAAGAAAACTGCTGCACTTGTCTAACTGGTGGATTGATTTTGATCTTAAGTATGGACGCAACCCATTAATCTGAACTGAAAGAAAAAAGACAGTCATTATACATCTAAGTGGCCATTAGCCATACAATTCCAGTTATTTGAAAAGATTACAGGTGCAACACGTTTTCACTCATACCCATGTAAGCAATGAACCAGTCCTTTATGGCTGTTGAATATAATTTTTCCCCCCGTGAAAGGCTTGATTTGCAGCACCACAGTCTTGTGATCATAATTTTCTATGGGACATTATGTCCCTAATCCATGAATCCTCCTCTTGACTTGTGTGGTATCCTGCCCCTCATACAACAGTTGAATATGTATTCTTTTGAGACCATATGTGGACTGATGTACAGTAAGTGCAAAATGCAAAAAACAAATACATACATGCAAACACACACAACTGTAGATATATGATCAAGTTTCCTGAAATCCTCTCATCTTCCCTTATTAAACTACATTTTGACTTAGGTGAAAAAACACAGTACACACCAAAAATGAACACAAATGTCAGCCTATTATGGTATCTAAACATGGCATTTCCCAAACAGAGAACCAAATATTCACATCTGTTTCCTCAGTACTCCTTTTTTGCTTTGGTTATTTATTGCCACCTTCACTGTATTTCATTCAAAACAAACAAAAATATCTATTTACAGTTTTGGATTATTTTATAAACAGGGATGCCCTTGTTTCCATATATGGCAGGGAAACACTAACCTATTTTAATATTATTTTTTTAAAAATTCACATTTGTGTACACAGGCTCATTTAAATATTGTTTAGAACATTTCCCCCATTACTCATGTAAAAGCTATACACTAATTCCTCAAGGTACGAAACTTTGGCTTTCGTAGGCTGAGCATTGGCTGTTTAATTTTGGGCTTGTCTTCAAACAAAATGGCTTCACTTTCTGTCGTTGGAAATCTGTCTCGGTATATCTGTGGATATTCTTTCTGGAACTGAAAGACATAATGCCAAATTATTTATAATGAAGTTAGCCTATGCCACGAAAGAGTTCTGACTGCAATTGATACTTTACAGGACACAAATCTTGTAAAGATGGGCATTCCTTTGGAATGAGAAGTTGGTGAAATTCATTGATGATGCCAGATTATTTAGGATTATGAAAAACCAGGCAGACTATGAAGAGTTCTGAAAGAAACTCTCTAAATTGGGTAAATAAGGAACAAAATGGCAATTGTCTTTCATGTAAATAAGTTTAAAGTACTGTAGTGGATCAGTCCACTCCTGGACCAAAATGTGAATGCCTAACCATAGATTTTGAGGATGTACTAGACCACTCAGTGAAAATGTAAATTTAGTCTGCTTTGGAAACGAAAACAGCTAATTATATGTTGCAGATTATTATGAAAAAGAATAAAAATAATTACAAACGTTCCTTAGTGTGATATACCTTCTGTAATAAATCTGGCATGTGGTCACATCTAAAATATGTGTGCAATTTTGGCAGTCCTTTCTGAAAGGGAGAAGAGAGCAACCAAAATCATAAGAATGGTGAAAACCATATATAGAAAAGTAAACCTTTGTCCCCTTGGGCAAATAGCCCCAGATGCTTTAGCCACTAAGCATATCGGAGGAGAGCTATTGGACCATGACAGTGTTGCATTTCCCCTTTTGATAGTTTGAGATGTTGAAGGAAACCTCTCTTCTACCTCAAAGCAGATACTGGAAGGGGCTTCTAAAATTCACATGATCAACATAAAGGGCCTATTCCAGCAAAGAACCTAAACACCTATTATGCATTCGATCTACAGTATTACAAATATATATAATACACTTGGAAAACTTTATTCAGCTTTTAAATGAACTACATCAGCTAAGTCAGGTACCCAGTCAGCTGGAAGGGATTGCTATTCTCTCCGTGTGGGCACATGCATGTGCCTTTGGCCCTCTGCAGGCCTATACAATAAGGCCTAAACTTCCTGGTTTCCGTCAGATTAACTCATGGGCTACATTGATTTGGTTGTACCATTTTGGAAAGGTTGGTTCCCAAGTGCTTTCATCACTAATTAAAATGGGGCAGGTTTTCAAAAGATAGGGACAAATTCTGGTTTGCTGAAAATCCTCTCTGGTGAAACTAACTCACCTAGAAAAATTGGAATCAGGAACTATTGGGCATGGGAGAAAGCTGTTGCATTGCCAGACCTTAATTTAGCAGCTGGTGAATGCTTATTCAAGCAGATCCAAGTAGGAAGCTGCCAAGGGCTAGAGAAGAAAGTGTTTTGTCAGCACTTGGAAAAGAAATAATGATTGGACCTTGACTCCATTCCATGGCTACTAGGCTAAACAAGGTTTTGCACTCAACTCTTTGTGCACAGAACAATTCCTGCATCTGTATCTTGTGTACTTATGGTTGTGTACAGCTGTGTGTTCATGTGAAACCGATACTGTATTTGTTGTTTGCTTTTGTGTACAGTCCAGGAAGAATGCCTCCAAGTACTTCTTGATATTGTATTCACCCACACAACCAGAATTTCCTGTTAACCTTGATACATACCTAAGGTTGTTCATGGTAAATGGTCCTTTTATAACTGAGGATGTAAACATGTACTAGCATATATGGAACAGCTATCCCAAGACAATTGTGAGGCTCTGGCAGTCTGGGGTTAGGATGGATAACAACTTTATGACTTAGGGTGTCAGTCTAACCTTTCTATAAATACTGATTTAAGACCTTTTACTACCTGGAATGAAATAAAACTCTATTCAAGTATTTGGCTGAATTTAGGAAACATTTCAAAGCCTGACAAATCTGCATTATTACAAGAGAGTCCAGAGAACATTTGACAAGGTGGCAATTTAAAAGCTGCTTGTTTGCAGCTGGGATCCAGTCACAAGACTTGCTTAGTGAACTCTGGGACAAGTACAATTTTGTGTTGCATTTTGTTCTGAGAATTTTCTCAAAGGTTTTCTGCAAAAAATCCCCAGAAATCCTCTGTATTAAGCTCTGCCAAAGTTGTTGCACTTTGCTACAAAGCAGATTACCATAAACTGGGTATCAGATGACCTTGAATAAACCAACATGCAGAAAAAAATGACTACTTACTCAACATAGTATGCATGTTTTCATAACATGGAACACACATTTTAGCAGGAATATCAAAGTACACTAGAGGAAACTGCAAAACCACTACATTAGGCTTTGATCCATTCAAGGCTGCAATCCAATGAACAGTAATTTAAGTGTAAAGGCCATTGAACTTAGATTTATTTTGCAAGTTAATGCACATCGGATCATTTGGGTAGCCTCTACCATAGGCTTACTATTAAGCTATAGTAATACCTTTTTAAAAAAAGGACCAGCACATCAATTTTGGGAAATGCACTCTCACCCTGACAGACCGCTGGGCATCCAGTTCAATAGTGTATGCCACTTCCAGAGCTTCTGGTCTATAACAAGAGGATGCTATAACCTTGTTAGATGATTGGGATGCAATTGTACTCACATTGGGACAGTAGCTGCTACTCAGCACTGTGGCCCTAGGGAAGTCCTGCATGTTGCAGCTGTGCAAGGGGCATTTTGGGGCAGAAAGCAGCATCTGACTACTTGTCAAAAGGAGATCTGGTTTGATGCTGCCTCGGCAGAATACCGGACTGCTAACAGAAAGATCAGACCAGCAACTCAGGTACAGAGCTGCTATGTTTCTTGCCCAGTATGTCACTTTAGCTGTCAAAGCATAAATCATATTTCTTCCATAGTACCTAAAGAAGAGATGTGAAATTGAGCTGCAGTAGCATATTGAGGCCTAGCCACCCAACTAAAGGAAGGTCAGTGT
Source organism: Sceloporus undulatus (assembly GCF_019175285.1). Taxonomy (NCBI): domain Eukaryota; kingdom Metazoa; phylum Chordata; class Lepidosauria; order Squamata; family Phrynosomatidae; genus Sceloporus; species Sceloporus undulatus. The sequence continues at coordinate 91,710,464 of NC_056525.1, forward strand.
ACTCCACATCAAAATACACTTTTCCACCCCAAACCCACACATTTTGTGTATAGATGTGTCAAGAGGCAGTTAACTAAATTCTAAGGATTGCCCAAGGACCTCCTACAATCTAAGGAAGTTTTACTAGATATATATTCCCACTACCTGCTTAAGTTTTTTCTTCTTATCTTTCAAAGATAAATGCTTGTCCTTAATAATATTTTCTAAAAGTTCAGCAATCGCTGCCTGAGATGTATAAATTCTTTGTTCATCAAATTCCTGAGATGTTATTCTCTTGCAAAAGGAATAAGTTGGGAATATGGTGCTCAGTTCATCCCCTAAATGTTCCACCTGTAAAACAAAAAAGGTAGTGAAAACACTCCCTGGGCATTTTAATCAGAATTGGTACAGTATATTTGATAAGAAAGTACCTACCGTAGTTAAAACCTTAGGCAGATATCCAAGTGAATGTCCATTCAATAAGCCAATATTCTACACCTCCACTTTTAATGGGGTAAAAAACCTTTGGTCCTCCAGATATTTTGGACTACAACTTGCTGTACTCTCTTACCAGTACCTTTGTCTGGTTAGGCTCCTGGATATGACATCCAAAATATCTAGAGGGCCAAAACTTCCCCATTCTGATCTATAAAACAGACTTAATAATACCAATCTATTTGTTAGTTTCCCCAGATTCCCACAAGGTAACAGCATCTTAGTGAAATGTGTGTATGTGTGTTTTTTGTTTAAAAATGTACTAGTGCAGTAGTTCCTGGCCTTTAATTCACAACATTATTTGCCCCCAAATTGCAAGAAAAAAATATGAGGGCATTAGAAAAGACAATGTTATTCTGTTATGATATATACACAAATCTCAGCAATGTATACAGGGATGCATACAGTAGTCACTATCTAGCAGGTTAATGTTAGATTTATCTCAACCTAAGTGACACTTTTTTTGAGACCTTGATCTTACTTGATTAGATAGAAGAGTATAGTGCACCTGCGCCATATGTGGGCATACTAAACACGGCTTCCAGCTTACACGGAAGCTGCATGGCAATTAAAGCAATGGCGCACCTGCCCATGGTGCATGTATGCACTGCCCCTAGCTGCGAGCACACATCCCATTGTTTTTAATGGGGCATGAGCATACACGGATTTTTCCTTAGACAGAGGGATCCAGAACGGATTCCCTGCGTAAGGGGAGAGGCCACTGTATTAATTTTCAGAGTTTTGCCTGAAGAGGAAGTGGAAATTTTTGGTTGATTCCTCTTGCTGG
>NC_056525.1:91711734-91741414 GCF_019175285.1 Sceloporus undulatus
AATAATAATAATAATAATAATAATAATAATAATAATAATAATAATAATAATAATAGATCTAGAGAGTAAGGAAAACAATCTTAAAATCCAAGATTTAATCTTCAAGACAGAAAGTATACTACAGTTTCATACAGTTAGTCTGAAAGTTCCTACATCCTTTGCATACTGATATTCCAGACTAACATGGCTATGTCTCTGAATTCTACCAACATGGGAAGGCCTGTTAAAGCTGATGAAAAACCACTGAGTTCAGTAGTTATATTTTTGAATCATAGGAGCTGGTGTTTGAACAGAAACAGACATTTTACAGGGTTACAAACTGGCCCGTCTTGATTGCCAGGATTCCTTGAAGTCCTGCTGAATGATCATGCATCCCTATGCCTCTTTATTAGGACAACTTATAAGGCATATAACACCTATCTTTTGAACATACAGAGGATCTGTAGGATTTTGATTGTTGAGACTTCCCATTTGCTTGTCCAGGCCTTGGTTATTTCATGCCTGGACTATTGTAATAGTCTACTGGCAGGTTTGCCTTCCTGCTCTTACTCCTCTAGTTTTAATATAGAACAGTGCTGTCTGGGTTGTCTTAAATCTCCCCAAATAATGACATGTCTCTTTTCCTTATAGATCCCTGCACGGGCTACCAGTTTGGGGCAGGGCTCATTACAAGTTTTTGGTCTTACTATTTAAGGCCTTGTGCTTTAACCTCCCCTAGTATCTGGCAACTCCGCTAGCATATGTACCATCTAGAAATTTAAGATCTGCAGACAAAGGATTATTGGTGGTTCCACCAACAAGTATGGGTCTATCAAGGCCGTAAAGCCTTTCAAGATCTGGTTCTGCATTTTTTTGTGGAACAGACTTCTTTTGCACCTCCCGCTGGGGGAAGATCTTACCTGCTTTCATAAAGGGTTGAAGACCTTCCTCTTCAGTTTGCCAGACTAAGTTCCTGAGTGTGCTAAGGTGGTTGAGATGGGTAGGAACTGATGAGAATTTTGTTTTTAGCATACTAGTATATAATTTTAGTGTTGTTTTGTTTGTTTTTGATTGTGTATGATCTGATGTACTGCCCTTTGGTGAAAGGGGGAATTATAAGCATCATCATCATCATCAGTTATATTTTGACTTTTTCCTCACCTGAGTAGTTTTTAATGTTTCTATGTGGTCTTGCACCGCAACCTGTAAATATGTTGGGACTTCTAGAATTTCTTGATGATGATCCATTAGAAAGGAAACCAGTCTTATGGCAAGTAACTCATCAAGGTCTACTTCTTCTGCACAGCACAAGACACATCGAGAAAATGTCTGTATCATCTGGAAATATTTAAGTGCACAATTATGAATCTGAGTAGCATATATACCTTTAATACTCTTGCACAACAATCCTCACTAAGTCGTACTTGGTTAGCTGAAATCTGTATTTAAGTGCTTGCTTGGTAGCCACAGGCGACACGGAATTCCATGCAGGCGAATGCATTGAGTTCCATGCAAATAAATAGGCTGGCTGGTATAGAAGAGATATGCTTATTACACATGCAGTTGCACTCTCTTAGCCCTTACAAAGTTAATCATTGTCATCAGAGGCCTGCTGGATCTGGACTGTCCATTTTCTGAACTCCTGGATTTTAGGGGATTCCTTGGACCAAAGGCATTCTGTGAGGGAATCTTGTGCCACAGGACAGGTGAACATATAACTCATCCCTTTAAGAGTGCTTTGACTTAAGAATCCCATGGAAGCCAGGTGTTTGAAAAACAGGTGGCATGGGGTTGACATCTTTCACCTTCCAACATGTTTTTCTCTCTTTCCATACTACCGTTGACAAACTTTGATGAGTTTGAAAAATGAGACCAACCCAACTTATATTCAGAAACAATATGCCTCTGAATATAAACTGCTTGGGAACGACAGTGGGAGAGGTATACTGTCCAAACATCTGCCTTGTGGGCGGTGTACTTCTGCCAGGCCATATGGAAAACAGGATATTGGATGAAACAGGTATTTTGATTAGACAGAACTCTTCTTATGTTCTTGAACACAGCAGATTGCTGCAGGAGGGTTCTGGTTCATCATTTCTCCAATGACAGTGCATAGGAGATTTTTAAAATTTTTGCTGGATATGAATTTTTTTTAAATTAAACTGATTTACTGGATTAGAAAAAGAGCAAAGAAAGATTGCTTGAACTGTAGTAATGATAGAGTAAAAGTAAACTGAAATATCTGCAATATGATTTACAAAAAAGGATTTAAATCTGATTGATACACCACAGTAAACTTGAATAATTTAAGACAGGGGTAGGCAACCTTTTTGAGCCGGGGGCCGGATTGCTGTCCCTCAGACAACTGGGGGGCCGAAGCCAAAAAATAAATAATTAAATAATTAAAAAAAATAAATATATAAATAAACCAGGACAAATGTAGGACAAAATTTTCAAATGGAAAACACTTTTTTAAAAAAATGGAGGACACGCGAAAAAAATTACTGATCTTTTTAAAAATGTTTATATAAATGCATGTTTCTGAGGCTTCTATAGACAATTGCCCCCCAAAGGCCCCGGTGGCAATCAGCGGCAGGACCAGGCTGGGGCCGGTCCCAAGGCCTTGCCGGGCCGCATCCAGCCCGCGGGCCGCAGGTTGCCTACCCCTGATTTAAGACAATTCTGAAAAGTAAGCAATCTTACCAAAGACCTATTGCCCATAGCATCATGAAGTAGTGGCATATCAACATTTTCACTCATTCGAGAGATCATGCGCATTAGAAGCTGAAGTTTCCTGCGATTTGGTGGTGGAAGCAACAGGCAGCAGATCTGTAGTGCTTCGATAGCAACTCTTTCTAAATGAGGTTGCAACAAGTCTAAGGAAGTAAGCATCAGGAAGTAAGATAATTCTTGGGAAACATTTTGCTGCACTAAATCAAGTCAAGACCAGCTCAGACTCCATAGTCTAACTGCATGAGTAAGGGAGCTCTGAGACACTAATCTAATGATTTGATATTATCCCAATCCTTTTTTTCCTGAAACATTTCTTCAATGAAGTTTTAATTTGTTATACCAGTTACAAATGCTGGTAATTCTATGGAGTTTGTTAGGGAAACACATTTTGCACTAGCATGCACTACTGAAAAATAGATGCTGGTGCTACACAACAGTAGTTTAAAATTTACTTAACCTTACAGGCCATGGGATTTCTTTACACAAGCCTAGTTGAACTTGTTTAGTCATTTAAAACCCTGGTTTGGCAAAAAAAGCAGAAAAGCAAACTAGTTAGTTAAAAAAACAAAACAAAGCCATAACAAGTAACATGCTCTGGAAAGCAATCTTACGTGATGTGCCAGTCAACATAAAGGAGCTTGGGGGAAATGTGTTTTCTGAAAGTTGAGTTGCACTTTTGCAGAGTCTTTTGTTGATGGCCATATCAGAATCCCCAGGTTTACCTCCTATCAGAGAATTCACTTTGGTAATACTTGAAGTTTTTTGACCAAGAGGAACTACTGGATGTGGCTTCACTATGATCTCTGCAACAGGAGCATGTATGCCACACCAACTGCAGTTGCTACTTCCACATAAACTCTGAGACCGACGAAGCTGTTTTGATTTGCAGTCCGTACTAGGTAACACTTGGTCACGACAATTTGATGAAGAAATTCTCCTAAAGCCATTGATTTCCCTTTGGCTAATGTTATCTGGACAAAGATTGAATAATGAGTTTGGTTTGTACTCAGAGTGCAACAGTTGGTTTTGGTTTCTTGCAAATGGTCGTATGTGAATTCCAGCTTGAGAAAGTGTTTTTAATCCATCTTTACTACACTTGCTCGAGGTGGTTTCTCCAATTCCCTCCAAAGAGAGACACCTTGCCTTCAGTTTGAGGGATGGAGCTTGTTCATTTTGCAATCTGGAAAGATTCTGACAACTGCCGCTTGTCAGCTCATGCACAGCAGCATGCTTACAAGCCACAGGATAGTATTGTAACTTTGTACCACATCCTTTTTCAGCTGAACAGTTTTCTGAAGCTGTTTCAGAAGTATCAGATCTATCTTTTTGGTCTGTCTCACGACGGAGCAAACTTAGCAGAAGACATTCAGTTGACTTGAAAGAGTTTAAGTGGGGAGGTTTTGAAAGCTCCATGTCATTCCGGGTACCTGATTTTCCACTGGATTTATTTGGAATTGTGATGTAGCCACACAAAACTATCAGAAAATGAAATACAAGTTCAGATGCAGGCAGTTCAACAAAACAAGACAGGCAACATAACTAGAAACGTTAAGGCAGAAACAAAAATTCAGAGTTAGTGATGCAGAAGGAACATTCACTCATTCTGGAGATACATACATGAAAAAACGCACATGCAACCATTAGCATTTATATAAGATAAAGGACAGATAATAGTTTTTGTTCTAGTATTCAGTTCAGAGTGTATGGTTTATACTGCTACAGAGAACCAAGTCATCAAAAATTAAAGATTAGTCATCAAAAGAAAGCAGCTATTTTCATTCTGAAACTAGGACAGATAAGAGTAATTCTCTGTTTCATGGCATCTTATTCCATATTTCCAACTCTCCACTGAAGCTGTGAAGAATCCCAGACTAGAGGCATACATACCCAAGATATTCACAAATAATTCATAGTACTGAAAAGTAAGCAAAGGCTCAGGGAGTCTAAGAAAATAGTCAGCAACTGTTTTGAAGACGTCTCGTTCAAAACCAACATATGTTGGGTGGCCCATGTCATTACTTCTAGGCCCTAAAGTGCAAAAAGAAGGAAAAGTCAGTAATATGGATTGCAATGATAATTCATAAATTAGAACTGGAAACAACACTAGGGACAGCTTGGGGTTTCTTTGGTAAAAATCTTATATTCACCATTATGTGTATGAATTATTATATTAATGGAATAGTCTTTGTAAATGTAGTGTGCCTGTGTCATATGCGGGCACACTATAAGTGGCTTTCAGCTTATGCTGAAAACAGCGTGCCATAAAAGGCAATGGCACATGAGCCATGTGCACGAGCCCCATTGTTTTCAATGGGGTTTGAGCATTTGCAGAATTTCCCTTACATGGGGGGGGGGGGGGGGGGGGGGTTCAGAACGGATCCCCTCCATAAAGGAAGGGCACACTGTATTGCAAAATAAAAAACCTTGCTAGTTGCTTGGCTCAAACTGATTTTGAGTCAGATGGGCCTTTGGCATACAGTGGCATGGCAACTCTTTAAAAAATTGTCACTACAGTGGTGCCTCGGGTTACGAAATTAATTCGTTCCGTGGCACCGTTCGTAACCCGAAAAGCCTTCGTAAGCCGAATTGCCATAGGCGCTAATGGGGAAAAGCCGCGATTCCGTGCGAAAAAGCCGAAAAAAGCACCAAAAGTTTTTTCGTAACCCGAAAAAACATTCGTAACCCGGAACAATGTTTTCCTATGGGATTTTTTCGTATCCCGAAAATTTCGTAACCTGGGTATTTCGTATCCCGAGGTACCACTGTATACAGATCAGGCGCATTACCAAGTTGGGGTAAATGTTTTGAAGTCTTAGGCTGCATCCGCACTGCATAAATAATCCAGTTTGACAACACTTTAACTATCATGGCTTGATGCTATGGAATTCTAGGGATCGTAGTTCTGTGAGACATTTAACCTTCTCTGTCAAAGCGCTCTGGTGCCTCAACAAGCCACAAATCCCATGATTCCATAGGATGATATCATGGAATATACCATGATACCATACTGGCCTTTCTTCTGCTTACCACATACATGCCTTCAAAAATTGGGTTATGCAGAATTCAAAATGGAAGAATCTAAGAGATGATCTTAATCTACCATTCCTGTCCTTGTTAGAACACTTGACATTTCAAATATTTTTTCCAACTTACAGTTTGCCAAACACTTCATAGCTGACAATACCCAGTGAGGGAGGTCTTCTGCAAAAAAGTAAAATTATAATTGTTAAAAAAACAAGTTTTCATTATTGCTACCAAGAATCAGCCTCATATATTCAGCCTATCTATATTTCATCTTTCACAAAGGAATTCAACAGCATGCATTGGAAGATTCAAAGCAGTGTCTCATTTCTAAAACTCACAATAACCATTCAACATGGTAAGGTGACGTTTAGGTGAACAGCTCTCCAACTGCCCCAAACCACTCTCTTAACCACAGAGGACCCATCTGGAAGCACCCTCAAACATAATTATTAGTCTGGTGGTTGTCGGGACCTAGTAGATCCTGTTAAAATTATGTTATAGGACTTGCCTGATTTGTCTTGTAGAAGAACAACACCGCGTTTACTTGTATTAGTCATGTTGTATGTTATATACTGAGGAACTACTTGTGCTGGGTTCAAGACTTCTTCCAATGATGGAATTCCTAAAATAGTTTGCAAACTGTGAGAGAAAGGAGTAGACAATTTCAAAACTGAGTGAAACACAAGACTTGGGAAGCATTCAACATAATTTGTGGTTCAAGTTATCCAGAAATGACAAAAATGATTTCTTAAACATGTTCTTGCCAGAGCTTATGAGTCAAAGCACTGCGCTCCAGTGGTTCCGTTCCTACCTCTCGGGCAGATTCCAGATGGTGCAGCTGGGGGACGAGCGCTCCGACAAGAGGGCGCTTACATCTGGTGTCCCTCAGGGAGCCATTCTGTCCCCCATGCTATTTAACATTTACATGAAAACGCTGGGAGAGATTATCCGGAGACATGGGGCGCGGTGTTATCAGTACACTGATGACACCCAAATAGTCTTCTCTGTGTCTCCGACTGATGCAGTGACCAGGGATGGCATCTCTCCTCTTGATGCCTTTCTAGACTCGGTAATGGGCTGGATGAGGGAAAACAGACTCAGCTTGAATCCTGGGAAAACGGAAGTGCTCGCAATAGGTTCCCCCAGTCCGGGATTGGAGGTTTGTCCACCTGTCCTGAACGGGGTCACGCTCCCCTTGAAGGACTCTGTTCGCAGCCTGGGGGTGCTCCTGGACTCGTCGCTCCACCTCACATCTCAGGTGGATGCGACGGTCAGGAGCACCTGTTTTCAACTTCGGTTGATACGCCAGCTGCGACCCTTCCTGGGCCGGGGGGACCTTGAAACGGTGGTACATGCTCTGGTAACCTCTCGTTTGGATTTCTGTAATGCGCTCTACATGGGGCAACCCTTGTACCATTCCCGGAAGCTACAGCTGGTTCAAAATATGGCCGCTAGAGTGGTCACTGGATCTTCCAGGGCCACCCATATAACACCGGTATTAAAAGATCTCCATTGGCTGCCCATTCGCTTCCGAGCGCAATCCAAGGTGTTGGTTATTACCTATAAAGCCTTAAATGGCTTGGGCCCAGGGTACTTGGAGAACCGCCTCTCCCCATATAACCCGCCCCGCACACTCAGATCGGCTGGGAAGCATTTGCTGAGAGTCCCAGATTCAAAATATGCCACAACATCGCGTAGAGCCTATTCCATCTCTTCTCCTCTGCTCTGGAATGTGCTTCCCAGTGAGCTCCGCTCGGCCACCTCCCTTGACCGGTTCAGGAAGGAACTAAAAACCTTCCTGTTCCAAAAAGCTTTCCCCTAATTCCTCCCTTTGTAGCTTCCTTCCCCCCCCCCCCCCACTGTTATTATTTTTGCTGTTGAACATCCTATGCTAGCTGGATATTGTTATATTGTGGATTGTATTGTGATTTTAATATATATTTGCTGTTTATCGTGTTTTTATCCTGTAACTGATATTGTTGTAACCCGCCTTGATCTACGGAAAGGCGGGCTATAAATAAATATTTTATTTTATTTATTATTATGTTTCATTGTGTAATCACAATAAAAGTTCCAAAACCTTTCTGGGTTTAAAAGCTTAAGCTTTAAAAACACATCCGTGATTTTTAAAGGCTCAGTTTGTTGTTGTTAACTGCCTTCAAGTCGATTTCACCTCATTCGACCATGTGAATGAGACATCTCCAAGACATCCAATCCTCAAGAGCTCTGCTCAGGTTGTGCAAACTTAGGGCCATGTCCTCCTCGATTAAGTCTATCCATCTGGTATGTGGTCTTCCTCGGTGATTTGGCGGGTCTTTATAAATGCAAATATTTTTAACCAGTAGTGCCAACAAGCTTGCCTACTTCCATGCCTCAAAATGGTTTACTAGTGCAAGACCATATAACATGAATGCAGTTGGTACTAACAGAATATTTTGAAGAATCTTTTGTTCAGATCACTGGGAATTACTTTTGATGCAGAAAACAACAATTCCAGCCTCAGGGTCTATTGGGAAGTAATGGGATAGATAGAAAACTATGTATAACTCACTGTATCATAATGATGTTTCTCCAAACTTCTTCAATGTCTGCTTGGGTTATCTGCCTCCTAAATGCTGTCTGTCCCTTCTCATCTTCTATAGTTTCACTTTGTACATTTTCTTTGTTCTCCTACAAAGAGGTTATAAGAAGTGAGTCACAAATATGTGTACTTGTAGATTTCAACAGTTGAGAAAAGGCAACCTAGTCTAAGGGCTGTCCATCTTCACCTTACCCCTAGCAGTCATTTCCACACCCATTCATCAAGCATTCTAAAATTCAATCCACAACAAAATCAATCAGCTTGAACAGCAGAGGATTTGTCATTACCATCTCTCTTGTACAGTAATGGCAATGAGCCAGGACAGTTAAAGCCATCTCAAACTGGATTATTTCTGCAGTATGTTTTGGGCAAGTCAAATTGTCTCATCCTTAGAGTAAGAGTAGTAGCAGTAGTAATAATAACAATCATAGTAGTATTATTATGTTCATTTATCTCCCATCTCTCCTCCCAGTAATGGACTCAGGGCATCTTGCAAATTACTAAAATCAATGCAGATTAAAAACATCAGTAACAGATAGAAATTATTTTCAAAACAATTAAACAATCTACAGAGTTAAAACTCAAAAAAGCAGCACAATGTTAAAAACTCCTCATATTTGATTTATAAAAGCTTGAAAGTCTTTACCTGCTGATGGAAGGAGAGAACAGAGAGAGAGCCATCCTAGCTTCCCTAGGGAGGCAGTGTCAAAGCCTGAGAACAGCCATTATTAGGCAGTGCAGATGCAGCCTGAATAATTTTTTTGCCAAGAAAACCCTATGATAGTACAGTCGGCCCTTCTTATACACGGATTCAAGCATCCATGGTTTGAAAATGTTCAAAAAAAAGTACAATTTTTAAATATCAAACCTTGATTTTCCATTTTTTATAAGGGACACCATTTTGCTATGTCATTATATTTAATGGGACTTGAGCATCCACGGATTTTGTTATACATGGGGGATCTTGGAACCAAACCCCAGCGTATAACAAGGGTCCACTGTATCCTCTTAACTTAAAAGTAAACTTGAAAGCAAATAACCACAACAAGTAGTAATGAAACAATGGGCCCCTTTGTAAGAGATTTGCAGCCTGACTGGAATATAAATATACTTGACTACTTCTTGCTGCCAATTTTATCTTATGAACTGTCTAGTTTAATCTGTTTCTTTGAACCCAGTGCTAAAAATGAAAAGAAAAGACAGACTTGCTTTTGTAAATAAAGTGTGTTGGCAACTAGCATTACAGATCACATTTGACTAGGGCCCATCAGTGACCAAGATCTACACTGTAGGAACGGAATGCTTCTTCAACACCACAGAAAAATAAACTGTAGGATGTGCTTTGTGTTAAAGATATATTACATCAGCAACACTTTTCTTTTTCTTGGTAATAGAAATAAAATAGTAAATATACACAGTGGAATCAGTTACACGTTTACTCAGAAATAAGTTCTATTTTATTTTGTGGGGATTACACATAAGTAGCTGAGTATAAACTTACACCCAAAATTGATCAAAATTACCTGACATTCCTGGGAATTATATTTTTTGGGAGTCTTTCTTGAGTACTGTGGTAATTTAAACACACTTTCAGACTCTTTGGACCTATTCTCTGTACTCTCACTCAGTGGATGTCGGCGTGGCAGAATTTTAACTGGAGATGCTGAAGGAAATCTATAATTTAACACAGAAAATCTCACTATTAAATATAGATGTAGATGTAGGTTATCTGTTCAGTTCAACTTTAGCATAGTTTCTTGGGCTATATCTATCATGAAGTAAGGTTTACATTTCAAGGTAAAACAATTTATTTGAGAAAGTGAAAACATTTGAAATAATAAAAATCAGTAATTTTCATTATACTAGAGGATACATCCATCACACATAATCAATGCAGGCTGAGAGGCAGACTAGAAATAGGCAACTTGTACCCATTCAGATGTTGCTGGACTATAACTCCCATCAGTCCTATCTCATCAGTTGCAAACCCTCAAAGCATAAATGCACCATCTTCAGAATCCTTGGCAACCAATGAACCCTGGTTCAATGTGGCTAATTTTCAAGACCATAAGTTTTTTAAGGGTCTTGAATAAATTCCTTGATACCACTCCTGATAGTAGCTCACAAAATGAAAGTGGGGAGGAAATCAACTGAACTTGCATATTCAATCTGTCTGTTTTTAATTCTTCATTTTGTCAATCTGACTACAGTGGTACCCCGGGATACGAAAGCACCGCGTTACGAAATTTCCGGGATACGAAAAAATTCCATAGGAAAAAACTGTTCCGGGTTACGTTTTTTTTTTCGGCTTACGAAAAAATTTTTTGGTGCTTTTCGGCGCTTTTTCGCACGAAATCGCGGCTTCCAGCGCTAGCGGCTATGGCTTTTTCGGGTTGCGAAATCTTTCGGGTTACGAAGGGCGCCGCGGAATGAATTAATTTCGTAACCCGGGGTACCACTGTACCGTATATCTTACCTGTACAAGTTATGGTTGTCATCCAGATTTTCTGAGCCCCATCTTCCTTTTATATCCTCAATCACATGGTTTTTGAGAAATTTCCTTAACAGCTGAATAGTCTGCTGCCTGGTAACTTCAGGACCAAAGTTATTGTTATTCCTGAGCAATTCATGAAGCCAGCTGATTGCTTCTGCTGCTGTAAAACAATTCCCATATTTTTTGAAGTGCTGCCTGTGTTTCCTTCGTGGCATCTCCGCTCGAAAATATTTAGTAACTTCATTCCACTGAAAGGTGGGATAAGTGAAATATAAATTTTACAAACATCACAAAACCAATAAAAACTCAATGGAATTCACAGTTTAGAATTTTTCATGGGACTGTTTCTCAGCACTTTGGCCACCAACCTTTTCCAACTCTGTCCACATTGCAAGGGTCAGTGGGAGTTGCTGTCTAGTTACCCCCATAGGGCAATAGGTTGTTCCTCACTCTTGGGATTTTTTCACACTGCTCAAATTATGTACCATCTTTTTCCTTTTAAATGCCATGGCTGTATCCTATGGAATCTTGGGGGTTGTAGTCTTGAATCCCATTATGGGAGAAATAGTCTGATGAGGCACTAGAGCTCTTCAGCTGAGAATTCTAAATCAACCTCCTTCCTAAACTATACATTCCAGAATTCTACAGGATGGAACCACAGCAGTGAAAGTGGAATCATAATGCTACAGAAAAGTTCCCTGATATAGGCCAGTGTTTTGCTATAATACAGCAATCAATACTCCCAATACATTATTTCTTAACAACCTATTGCTGCATTCTTATAAATCAAGAATGAAGAACTTGTGGTACTCCAGACATTTTTGTACTGAAATTCCTTTTAAGAATTACAGGGTGCTTCAAGAAGGTCTATGAAGTGTTGTCTCAAGCTACAGGCGTGTGTGGGAGTCAGAAGGAAATGAAAAGCGAAACAGACAAATAATGACCATTTCTTAGTGTTCACACAGATCAATCATGTGTGTGCATCAGGATGACACTTGTAAATAAGGATAGCATTTCATGCATCTAATGAAATGGATTGCAGACCATAAAAGATGCCATAAAACATGTGTAAGTCCTTCAGCAGTGCTGGGGTATTTGGGGCTGCCTAGATGATGTTTAACTGTCATCTGGACACCGCTGCCCAACCTATTAAATACAGTGGTACCTCGGGATACGAAATACCCAGGTTACGAAATTTTCGGGATACGAAAAAATCCCATAGGGAATTATTGTTCCGGGTTACGAATGTTTTTTCGGGTTACGAAAAAACTTTTGGTGCTTTTCGGCGCTATTTTACACGGAATCGCGGCTTTTCCCCATTAGCGCCTATGGCAATTCGGCTTACGAAGGCTTTTCGGGTTACGAAAGCGGCCGCGGAACGAATTACTTTCGTAACCCGAGGCACCACTTGTAGGTAAGAGTGATGGAAACACGAATCTTCATTATCTGGGGGCAGAAGGTTTCCACATTTTTACTTCTTTTAATGCTGCCACCTTTCTGGAAATAATATGGATTAGCAGTTATACCATGTATGTGATCTTAAGCAAGCATGCCTAAGAGAAAAAACAAACCAAGTTAAGTAATACGAGCTTCATGTCTGTTGGGCTAGAGAATTTTCTAATATAGAAATCACTTTCAGATAGGAAGCAACTTGCAGCCTGTATACAAACTGTGTGTAAGTTGTTGGAGGATTTTTGAATTCTCTTTCTCCCTCCTTATATACATAGAGATTTCCTGCAAACCCTCTCTCTCTCCTCATTCAAATTAGCCCTGTCACTTAGGTCACTCCCCCTTTTGGGACTCACACTTTCAAAGATTTTCTGCTGCCCATTTGGGTCCTCCATCAACTTTCTTTTGAAAGCTGGTGAGATAAATATCTCTTCTTAACCTGGACTATTCACTAGCTAGATTAGGATATAGCTTCTATGTCCATGTGTATAGATAGACACAGACAGACAGATAGACAGACAGACAGATTAAAGCCATTAGTAAACTTTTGTTTTAAACTACAAACTAATGTTTGTTGTTTTTTTGGAGTCAGTCTCAGTTCTTAGGAAAGCATAGTTAGAGAAAGGCACATTTCTGCCACTCTGCTGATTTAAAGCTTGACCCTAACAGACTTGGCTTTGATATTTTTGTTTCCTAAACAAAAACTGGAGGCTTAGGAAACTTAAATAGCCCCTACACATTTATGAATGTAGACAATATATTAATATTGCAAAGAAACACAGGGTTAAATTTACTAAAATCCATGCTTCCATTGGGCATGCAGGAAGAACACAAAACCTGTCAAGAGCTGCTTCCTGACTGTCAACTCAGCATGCCATGAATGGTCCAAAACACACTGCAGTGAGTGCTCTGGTGTCACAATAAACTACAATTCCCAGGATTCCCTAGTTCTGAGCCAGGGCAGTTAAAGCGGACTCAACCTGGCTTATTTCTACAGTGTGTTTTGGACATGATAATAATAATAACTTTTATTTATATCCCGCCTACTCTGATTAGGACCGGGGCGACTTACAGTAAAACAGTCAAACATAGTAAAATAACAATATACAATAGTCCCAAATTCTACCCTTCCTGTCTTAAAATAACAATTAAATCACAATCATGTTAAAAATTCATACTAAACATTAATTAAAACAACTAAATAGCTCACTCTTGGTAGTAGACATGAAACAAATAGTGATACCACAGTGCCAACACAGCATCTATATTCAAAGCCATACTGGCCAGGGATGATGGAAATTACAGTCCAATATATCTGGGCTGTATCAGGCTGAGAAAGACTGCAAGTCTAAATACACTTGTCCCTCCGTATTTGGTAGGGTTAGGGGCACAAGACCCCAGTGAATACGGAAAAAATGCAAATAAAAAACCCATGTTTTTACCTGAGAGGTCACTTCTCTAGGAATCTCTAGGTCTTTCAGTGCAACTTTTAGTTAAAGTTGACTGCAGAGTTGCACTGGAGGACCTAGATATTCCTAGAGAGAACCTATTAATCAAATCCATGAATAATCAAATCCGCAAATATGGAGGGATGAGCGTAAATGCAATATGATTCTAAAAGGAAATGGCTACTGGAGAGCAGGCCAAAGATTGCTGAAGGAGGGCATTATGATTCCCAGAATTCTCCAGTCATGGCTACCAATGTCAGCTGTCCCTGATTGCTGTTTTGAAAACCTGGCAACACCAGCCAGGAGAAAACATCCCATCTCATCCATTCTCCCAGTACGCCATTTAACTTAATGGGATTTCAAGTGGAGGCATTGCTCCGTATCAGTGTTCCCCAAACTGTGCTCTTTATTAAGAGATTTTGGACTTCAGCTCCCAGAAGCCTCAGCCATGTTCGCCAATGGTCTGGGATTAATCCCTCCCCACACTCTCAGGTCCTCTGGGAAGAATCTTCTGCATCCAAAGAAGACCAGGTTGATCATAACCTCCCAGAGGACCTTTTCATCAGCCGCTCCAAAATTGTGGAATGACCTGCCGGAGGAGATCTGTCAGATTAAAAAAAGGCAGTCAAGAGGGCTCTCTTCCGGCAGACCTTCCCTGACTGATCTCAACATTAGACTGCCCCTCTGCCTATAGCTCCCCGATCACCCGCCTGTCTTTTTAATCCTTGTAATTTAATTTTAACTGCTATTTTAACTTGAATGCTTTGAGAATGTGTATTTTGAATGTCATTTACATTGGGAGTGGGTCAGGGATTGTAGATTTTTTTAATGATTTCTGTATTATGTCATTGTAATTTTGCTATTTTTTGGAACCCGCATTGATCTGAATGGGAGAGGCGGGTTAATAATAATAATAATAATAATTTGGGCTATGTAGCCATGTTCTAGAAGAGTTTATTCCTCATGTTTCGCCAACATCTGTGGCTGGCGAAACATCAGGAATAAACTCTTCTAGAACATGGCCACGTAGCCCAAAAAAACCCACAAAAAACTATGGATGCCAGCCACAAAAGCCTTCGACTTCACAATAATAATAATAATAATTATTATTATTCTTGGAGCTGAAGTAAAAAATCTGTTGAAGAGCAGAGTTTGGGGGACCACTGCTCCGTATCAAAAAAGACGCTGCTGTCAGGAAAGAATCCAGCTGCTTGGGCGAGCCTCTCCATTGCAACTTTTAGCCCTGCAGATCTTGGAAGCTAAGCTGGGTTAGCCCTGGTTGGTACTTGGATGGGAGACCGTCAATGGACACCAGGTGCTGTGAGCCCTCCTTTGCCTTAAGGAAATCCCTATGAAACCTCCCATAAGTCAACTTGAGCTGCCTCTACACTGCAGAAATAACCCGCTTTAACTGCCCTGGCTCAGTGCTAGGGGAATCCTGGGAACTGTAGTGTCTGTTTGAGACAGAGAACTCTGGTGCCAAGATAAACTACAGTTCCCAGGGTTCCCTAGCACTGAGCCAGGGCAGTTAAAGCAGTCTCAAAGTGGATTGCTTCTGCAGTGTGGACACAGCCTTGGTAGCAATGGCCATCGTCCCCAGAGCCTGCAAGCAAAGCCTCTCCTCCTTCCTGGGTCCTTCTGCTTACCAGTTTCGTAGCGCGATAGGGTCCCGGGGAGACCACGCGCCCCTCCATTGAAAAGCCCAGCCGCAGCCACCCAACCGACGCCTGACAGTTTGAACGCAGCCGCGGCGCTTCTGATTGGACGAGCGGGGGTGGCATGTGACCCAGGCTGCCCTGGAGGCGGAAGGAGACTGCTCTGTCTAATGGAGTAGTGGTTGCCAGGGCAACGGGAGCGAAGCCTAGTAGGCCTGGTTGCCCACCACACCACCACCACCATTCTCCTTCCAAGGAGAGTTATATAGCACTCAAGTCGCCACAGTTTAGACGTCCTACCAAAATATGTGTGTCAGTACAAACAAGATGGGGGCTGCATCCACACTGGAGAAATAATCCACTTTGACACCACTTTAACTGCCCTGGCTCAATGCTATGGAACTATGGGAACTGTCGTGTGTTATGGCCCCAGTGGTCTATGAGAAAGAAGGCTAAATGTCTCACAAAACTAAGGTTCCCAGGATTCCACAGCATTGAGCCAGGGCAGTTAAAGAGGTGTCAAACTGGATTTTGCCTGCAGTGTGGACGGCGCCTAAAGCTTCCTCCACACTGCAGAAATAACCAAGTTTGACACTACTTTTAACTACCATGGCTCAATGCTAGGGAACTCTGGGATTTGTAGTTTGTTATATAGCACCAGAGCTCTCTGACAGAGAAGGTTAAATGTCTCACAAAACTACAGTTACCAGAACTCCATACCATTGAGCCAGGGCAGTTAAAGCAGTCTCAAACTGCATTAATTCTGCAGTGTGGAGGCAGTGTGAGGAAGAAGTTATGCATAGGTTTTCATAGGATGCATCTACACTGGAGAAATAATGCAGTTTGACACTGTTTTAACTGCCATGGCTCCATCCTGCAGGTCTCTGGGATTTGTAGTTTTGAGCAACACCAGCACTCTTGGTATAAGGACCCTGTAAAACTACAAATCCCAGAACATCATGGGATGGAGCTATAGCACTTAAAATAGTGCCAAGCTCCATCATTTTCTACAGCATAGATGCATGCACCGAAGAGGCTACCTGAAAAAGTAGATCCAGTTTAGAGAAGTCCATGCTGCACACTTGTTTACTTTGCACACTTGTTTACAACTTGTTTTGCACACGCAGTGAGGCTGCATCCTCACTGGACAAATACTGCAGTTTGACACCCTAAGTGTCATGGCTCCATGCTATGGAATTCTAGGAACTTCTGGATAGATGGGTTGGGAGGTGAGAGAAGCTGTGAAATGTAAAACAACAAACCTGACCAGATGACTTTATAGCTTTGTCTCTCTAGAACAAACCAGATGTGGTTTGGCTTATGGAGTGTTTTGGATTTCAAAATGCTTGCTGAGATGTAACAAGATATCTTGGAGATGGGATCCAAATCTAAACATGAAAATCATTCATATTTTCTATACACTTTACATACATAGACCAAAGTTAATTTAATACATAATAGTTTAAATAATTTTGTGCATGAAACAAAGTTTATGTACACTAAACGATCATAAAGCAAAGGTGTCATTGTCTCAGCCACCCATGTGGACAATCTTGAATTTTTGAGTAGTATGGATGGATTTTGGAACTCCAGATAAGGGATACTCAACCTCCATCTGAATATGCTAAATGAGATATCCCTAGATTATACCAGAGATACTTTTTAGTTAATTGAGAAAAAAAATGACATTTTTTCCAGGCACAGGAAGGCCCTTTGAAATGAATGGTAGTTGTCTTGAGTGGGAAATATTTACCCAAATAAACATTCAGTGGAGTTAATGGAACTCATGCTTACATAAATCTAATCTTAGGACTTAAAGAAAATTGCTCACAAGCTTAGAAGTAAAATGTTGCTTTATACAATAAACCTTGATTTCTAAAGTAGCCTTCAGCGGGATTGCACAGTCTGTCTGTGCCATTTTCTCTAGAGAAAATCATCCCTGAATTTGCAGGACACTGTGGCTTATGTATAAAATCAAGAGGCATATATAAAATAAAAGAGATAATGCCCTAAGGCTAAACACTTAATATTGAACTGAACGTAAAAGTCAGTGCAGTGCAAATTAATTCAGCACTCTCACTGTATCCAAACAAACAACAGTGCCACAAATATAACATTTAAAATGTAGGAAGTGCCTGCTTTTTTTTCTTTCTATTTGCTCCAGGTGGTCCTAATTTTTGCTTTTGGATGGTCAAACTTTTTAAGTATTTGTTTTGTAAGGAGGACTACAGCTGGACAAAAGAACACTGAGATAAATTAATGTAGTTTGATGTATCCTATCTACAACAGTAGTACATTTCCTACTAAATCTTCAGAAATAAGGTAGTTATGAAGATTCTGAAACAGATTCAGGTTTTTTCCCCAGTGAAAAATCAATTTTTCTTTGCTCTTAGCTTTCCTTTAGGCAGGGCAAACTAATATTCTTTCTTTGCATCTTGTAATTGTTTACTTTGTTGTGCCAGTGAGAAGGAACTAAGTTTCCACCTATTTGTACTAGCCAAGGCTTTCATATCTCCAGTTTTGATCATACTAGATGTGACAGAGAGCCATAAAACAAGATTTGTTTTTTTTAAAAAAGAAAAAAGTGCTTTAATTATATGTTGGACTACTGTGCTTTTTCTTTTCTTCTTTAAGCTGCCTTGAGTTGATGTTCTGGGAAAAAGGTGAAGTGATAACAGTAACTATCTTGATGATATATTATTAATATTTATTCATTTATTCGTTCCATTTATACCCTGATCTTCTCCTGCCAAGATGCTCAAGGCAGCTTACAAAATTTAAAATAAAGAATTAGCAGAAAAAAATACTATTTCAAGACTTGACAATTAAACATCAGTTCTATTGAAAGCACATACAGTACTTTAAAACAGTTCTAATACATTTTACAATACCATTAGAAGGTTAAGGTTGAGATAAACATATAATGACAAAGAGACAAATTTAGTCAATTCGCTAGAAAAGGAAGTAACGAATGGAGTGTGACTGTTTAAAGCCATGGATGTAATGGTTTGTCGGAACCAAAGCAAGATAAGTAGGCTTTTAGTGTGATAACGTATGAAATGTGAGATTACAATATTGTTTATGGTTATATGTTGTTTTTATGTTTGATATGATCGATTGGCTTTTAAAAAACTTTTCTGATAATTCTAATAAAATACATTTTAAAATATATTTAAAACATAATTTAAAAGATTCAAAATAAATGCATACATTAATTTCCTGGACTTTGCCCAATTGCCACATGGCCAGAGGAGGAGGGGCCAGCCTGCTAAAGATACCCTTCCCATACCATCTTAACTAAGGATAGGAACAACAAAATGCAATCATTTTACTAACATCTCTATTTTTTCTCCTCTTTGGTATGTATCATCTTGCCTGATGAAGAAGCCAGTGGAGCTTCGAAAGCTTGCAGCAAGTATACTGTTTGGTGTTTTTTTTTAATTTACTAAATGGTCAACACAGCTACTCCTGAATATTCTCTAGATTGTGAGATACCACATTGTAGCTGCAACAGGGAGCCCTGATGAGTGAGCCAGCGGACTGGGACCTTCAACCAAGGTAAAACAATTTTTTTCTTCTCAAATTTGAACCGGATTGGCATGTTTTACCTCAACACCTATCAAAATATTCCTGATGCAAAAACATGGAGACTTCTTGAGGAATCCATTGACTTCTGCCTACAAAGAGGCCCGTGGCCTCACAGGAATAGAGACAATGGATTGCAAAAGAGCAGTCCTTGTTGCTATGCAAGCGGACTTTAAATTTCCTGGACTTTGCCCAATTGCCACATGGCCAGAGGAGGAGGGGCCAGCCTGCTAAGGATACCCTCGCCATACCATCTTAACTGAGGACAGAAACAACAAAATGCAGACATCTTACTAATATCTCTAATTTCTCTCCTATCTGGTATTTAACATCTTACCTGATGAAGAAGCCAGTGGAGCTTTGAAAGCTTGCAGCAAGTGTATTGTACGTTGGCCAAAAAAGGTATCACTATTTGATGGATTTTTGTTTGAATTAATAAACAGTAGTAACAGAGATGGTATTTTGATCAATCATTTGAGTATGGAAAACTATTTTATATCGGCCCGTTCACTGACTAAGCATTCTAGTCAAAGTATTGCATTTTCTGTTAATGTAAAGCCTCCACTTGTACAGAGCATTCTTATATCCCTCTCAATTGCAGATGGCTTTCTAGTCAGACACTTTCTGTCATGATGCCTATATAAGAGTATGTATTGCTCACTCCACCGGCCACTTCACTAAAACATCACACCAACAGCAGGCGTTAAGCAAACTGTGTGTTAACTTCAATTTTATAGACATGGAATGAAAGGTGAATTTGAGAGAAGAAATGACTTTCCACTATCAGCTATCATGGCAAACCTTTTCATTCCTTATGCAGATAATACGGCTTTAAGTTTCCATGCCCAAATGAGCTTGGGACATCAGTTGGTGACTGTAGGTAGGGAATTAATGTAAAAACAAGAAGTGTATTACTGTAACATTAAAACACCAATTTTGGAGGGTTTTTTGGCAGGAAACTTTACTTTCCTAATTCAGTCTTCTGGCTATCAACAATCTAAGAAGGTTCATTTCCCTTTCTCTAGGTTGAGAGGAGTTTTGGACCACAACACCTTAATAGGACTAGTTTGTAAGATAGCTCTCTTTTTTTACACATCCACAAAAGCTGCATTGGAAAAATAAGTTTCAGATACCTTCTTATGTATGTGATAAGAGATAGTGTGTCCTCTTCCTCTGACACTCCAAATCATACAGAGTGATGCAAAGAATAATGTAACTGATTAATAAATGAAATTAAGAGAAATGTCATGTGTTGCAAGTTTCTCTCTCTCTCTCTCTTTTTTGTGCAAGGGACTTGTTGCCTGCTAATTCCTTTTAGAATTCAGACAATTAGCACCTGCAAGAAAATGTTGCTGCATAGAATGCTTCTGTTTTGGGGTCTTGTACTTTTTATATTTCTAAAAACTTTATGATTTTCCCAATCTGGCTGATACCTGTCTCTAGTATGTAGGTGATGCTATTTTAGATTGCATAAACATTTATTTATTTATTTCATATACCTTTCAACGGACTTTATCACACAGGAAAATCGGGGGTTTAAACAGTGATTATCCCATGAAACTCACATGGTTTTTCTGAGTCTTCTTTTAACCAGACATCTTGGTTTTGCTTTTATTTGCAAAAGGGGTATCATACTGGTGAACTGGAAAGACGTTCTCCTCATTCAAGAAATGAAAGCAGAAAAATTGTCAAGTTGTGTATTAACCAGACAATAGTTGTTTTCAGCCATGAAAAACACCATGCACAGGTCATATAATCCATTGCCCCACTTTTACACAGCAATGACTTTAGCAATAGCAGTTTTGTATTAGAGTTGTTTACAGTTATTATGCTGTCAGTGCCTGATTTGAAGTCAGATGCTTTGTCTCAGTCACCAGAGAGAGAAATATGTTCTTTCTCTGTTTCCAAGAATATTAGTAGCTTTAAAAGTCAGATCATAATCTTACAGCTGTTTTGAACATTCAAAAGTATCTGCAAGTGGCTAGAAAGTTGCACATTATTAAAAATACATTAGCATAGTGTGGGCTCTTAGTAAGCTTTACTGTGCTAACTCATACCTTCCAACATTTTACAGATGTAAACCAGAATACATGTGACCAAACAACATCTGAGTTTGGTGAAGAGGGCAAAAGCTAGGAGAGGCTACAGCAGTTTGCTTTTACCTCAGTCTATTGAGAAGGGCATGATTGTGCCCCCTCCTCTCCCCTCACTGAGTTGGGTCAGACTACTTTTTCACTTTGAACTTAATTTGCAGCAGTTGAATTAAACTGAGGAATAATAATAATAATAATAATAATAATGATGATGATGATGATAATGATGATGATGATGATGATAATAATAATAATAATAATAATAATAATAATAATAATAATAATAATAATAATAATAATTGTACATTGTGCTTTGCAGGTAACAGAACAACAGAACAACAAAACCGTTCCTGGTCCTAAGATTTACTTGGAGGCCACAGCAGTGGCATTTGGGATGGAAGGAAAGCCTTTCATCTGCTTCTGGGCATAGGCATGATGATAGGCTGGGGGAAAATGAGAAGAGGAAAGAGAAACTGGGACATGTTTCCATGCAACTGAAAAGTGGGATGACAGAGGATTTATCTGGACTGTCCCTGCCACATTTGGACAGTTCAAGGGTATGCTGTTTTCAAAATTAATTGCATTCAGAATATGTGATCTGAATTATGATTTGACCAGGCCAGGCTTCCCCAACTACATATCCAACATCTGGAGGGTGATCAGATTGGGGCTAGTTGTGTTGTGCTGGCACTATCAAATCAAACATGGCCTGGTCAATTCAGCAGTAACAACTCTGGCTCCTTCCAGAAAGGGAACTGTCTCCATTAGCGTAACTCTCTGAAGGATCCAACTGCCCTAGTCTGCAAATTGTATACATTTCCTTAGGAGTACGTTTACTGACAATGCCTCTGAGTAAGTGTAAATAGCATCAGGATGCACAAAATATGAGAAATGAGTACCGCTTTTCTTTTGTATCTTTGCAGGTCACGCTCTTTTTGTTTGCCACATGGTGGTGCTGTTTAATTTCTTTTTAGGTGTATAAATGGACTTCACAAGTTGAGCTGTTTGGATGTATTGAGCTAATGCAACTGCATCATAGCTGCACTGTTAAATATGACTCAATCATAAATTATCAGCATTCTGCTAGGCATTAGCATTCTGCTTCTTTAGGTGAATTCCTGAAGTGCTGTAACAACAATGGTAAATATAAGAATGTTAGTTAAATTTTCATCCTTAGTTCAGTCCCTTATCTGCTTAAGCCAATTCTGCCTAAGCTGTCTTATGATGGTTCTGATTAGTTAGTATAAAGAAAGAAAAAGGTATTGCTTTTCATTTGGAAAGAAAATACACACTAGAGAGTTTTTGTCTTTAAGCCATTTTAAAAATAATTTTACATAATTAGACATCTTGTTTGTACAAATTCAACTTGTTAGACTTTGTGATGCCTAAAGGACCATCACTTTATCTCTGTACAGACTTTGTTTTGTGATAGCTCAAGAGGGATCATGCCTGTCTGTTTAATAACCATAAGAGGGAGGAAAATCATTGTAATGGGGTCCAGGGGTTTAGCTGTAGTAGCAGAACATATGTTATTTTCTACTACCTCAGAATTTTGAATTTCCTGAATGGCGAGCCAGGCAGACTTCATAATTTCATCCCAACCACATATTTGTGGATTGTAGTAAGTCATTGTCCTCTTGACATAGCTGGCCCAAGTCATTTTACTACTGGGTTTGTGGTGGGGGTAGGATATGCCCAACCTGTTGTGGTAGATGATTGCTTTGGCTCGTCAATTTATTTTATCACCCGAGGCAGCAAATCTCATAGGTCCATCTCTCTCTTCATGTCATGGAACATACCATCATAATCTACTGTATTTGCTGAATAATTTAACAGCTTGATGCACTTTGAAGACACTCTAAATCTGCTGCCAGAGGCATCTGCCTTAGTGTGTCGAATTGTAGGGCCAGCTTTGTCTCTTTGGCTCTTCTCTGAAGTTCATCTTGCTAGGTTATGTTTCAAGGAAGGTTGTTCAAAGGGTGACTGAAATAATCTGTGCATGCAGCACTCAGAACATTTAAAACATGCTATTATAAATGGTAGGCATAAAATTCTGCACATCTTGATGACAAATTTCTATGACCCAGTTTTTCCAGAAGACCAAAATTACTTGCAAATAGTTAATTACTCAAAATGTAATTTCTGGTTGATTTATTGCATTGATCCTGCCTCTCATTTATGCATCCAGATAGTTCTTTTGCTTTTCCCTTGGCTTCCTGTTCCTACTAGTGTTCATGATAAATCACTTGGGGTTTCCAGTGGTTTAAGCTTTTGTTTCTTACTTATTTATCAACAGCTTTTGTACTTCAGAAGATTTAGGTTTATATTCATGAAAGCTTATGCAAAAATGCAGGGAATGTTGCAAAATGCTTCTCTCTGGGTAAACCTATGAGGTGATCTCCTTGCAAAGGATGTAAGAAGTCTGTGATCTTTTGGGAAATAAAATTCGCATTGTAGATGAAATAGGTACTGTCCTAGCCTTCAATACATCTCATCTAAGTCTCATTTGGATGTCCTTCTATGCAAGGATAGGTGGATGATAACAGAAAATTAATGTGTGCCAAAAATGAGAAACATTTTATTAAAATCCTAGTATTTAGACAAGAAAACCAGTATAGTGTCATAGAATGTTTATATAAGTTGTCCACTGAATTTAGGATAGGGAATTTCTGGAACGGACCCATAGCTCAGTGTTTTACATATGAAAACCCCAGGTGTAATTCCTGGTAGCCCACTACCCCCAGATAGAACTGGAAAAAAATAGCAATCTGAAACTTTGCAGTGATGCTACATTCAGGCCTCCAGATGTTGTTGGGCTGCAAATGCCAGCATCCTGGCTATGCCAACCAAGGCTAGGGAGAGCTGTAGTCTTAACAACAGCTGGAGGGCCACTTCTAATTTAACTAATGTTTTTAAAGTGGATTCAGATTCTCAAGTATAAAGTGTTAAGTGACTGTAATAATATCCTAGGGAGAAGGACTGGGAACCAGTTTATGTGCCAAGTTTAAAATTCTGTCACATGAGTCAGGACCGGACTCTCTCTCTTTGATACTCTGCTGTCTTCCTCCCCACCAGGAAAGGGAGAAATCATTCATGCCAGGCGTCTGAACCATTAACTTGCGTGGGGTTTTTGAAATTAGGCCAAGGGCTGCTTTGCTGTTTATCATAAAGTTGCTTACTTAAGTTTTTTTTTATACAGCACTAAGAAAATGTACACCATTGTGTGCAGTTTTAATTAAGTTGTCTTTGGTGCATCATCTCCACCCCCTTCCCAGATTCACTTTTTGACAGGTCTGATTTTAGAATATAAGTGAATTTAAATCACAAGAAGTATTGAAAATGGTAAAAGTAATGTAATGAACAGAAAGTAAAATTAGATCAAATTTGAGTAATGCTAAGGAAGCGTGCCAAAATACCCACATCCATCTAGTCAGGGAATGGTTTCTGCAGGAGTAAAACTGCATGGTTACTGTCAGATAGATCTACCTCATTTAAAGGCTATTGAGAACAAATCCCTGCTTAGCCGAGCATTCCTCTTGCATACAAGGTTTTGTCCCTAAACCGAGTTCTCCTTGCAGATGAAGGGATTTAATTCTCCCTGTGATGTGTGTGAATAGCTCCCATTAATGTTCACATTACTATTCCTAGGACATTAATACCACTCTTAGGGATAGTTAGGCAAGGAGTTGATAGAGCTGTAATATTCTGAATCCAAGTGGAACATCAGCTATACAGGGAGTTTGCACTTTTCTAGCAGATGATCAGACAAACTGATGCTGTTTATTAATATGATTCTAATACATTTTCATAAAGTAAAGACAAAAAAGAGGAAGGGATGGGGAAGCGGAGGGGGGAAATGGAATGTTGCAGCACGTTTAAGACGAACTGGTTTTTATTTTTTCATGAGTTTTGTGGATATGAACACAGTTCTTTCGATGTAGTACAGAGTGATAAACTTCAGAAGATTTAGGTTTATATTCATGAAAGCTCATGCAAAAATAAAAACCAGTTAATCTTAAAGGAGCTGCTGCATCCCTTCCCCCCTCCCCATCCCTCCGTCCCTCCTTCCCTTTTATGCTGCAAGAAACTTGACACAGTTACTTCTTTTAAAATTTCCATAGTGAGTTTTAGTTGTCCTGTTGACACTGACTTCAAGCCCCATGCAGACCTTTGGAACGTTTTTTTAACCTGACGAAACTACAGAAATAGTTTAAGAATTTTAGCTGCTAAATATTATGGTTTGCATATAAAGAATTATATCCAACTAGCCATAGCAGCGAGTGTGACTGCTTAAACTGGGGTAGTAACAATTACTTCTGATGAATAGTTGGCTTTCTAGTTGTGCCATGTGCTCCAGACAGAGAAGGACACAAATCTTAACAAAATTGTGCTCATGGGTATTCAATAGCTTGTGCTGCATTTGAAACATCCAGCTCTATTCTCAAGGTATGTTCAAAAGCCGAGTCACGCTTCTCGTTACCTTAATGACTTCATGGTCATAAAGGGTCAGATAACTCAAAGCTATTTCACAGGGCCTTGCAGCATCTGACCTGGGACTTCGATGTGTCCACTGCAAAGGGAAAAACAGAGAGCCTATCAACCAAATAGGCCTTCTGAGATACCAAGTTGAATTTCACCTCTGATGCCTCACTGTTGCTGGAAGACAAGGTAATCAAACTGCAAATTCTGCCCTGACTATGCTAAGCAAATCCAAGGTTACCCTCAAGTACCTCCTGTTTGGCTAACAAGTTTGGGCACCTGAATTATATTTACATTAGATTACGTCCATCTTTAGGACTTGGACTTGTTCAGTTGTTTGAGTGTCTGTACATTTGCAATTAAGTTTCAGCCTTTGTTTGTCCCAGAATGGCACACTACTCTCTTTGCTCCTCTCTTCATTCCTGCTCTGGGCACAATTCTTTGACAATCAGGAGCTTAATTCCATAGTGCTGCACTGTTATCTGTCAGCCATTCATGCAATTAAGAGAAAATATCTACCAGTGTTTCCATGGCACCGAAACATTTCAGTAGAACAGTCAACCCACACAGGTCCTAAAAGCTGTAAAACATTAATTCAGTAGGGAAATAAGTTGGGGGAGCTCTACATTTATTACAGGTTATAACAATTCACTCTTAACAAATTGTCCAGCTAAAGAGTATTCTCCCAGATGTTGTTAATACTTCAGAGCTACCTAGTAGTAGTACAGTGTCCTTTATCCAAACATTCAATTAATCAGTCTTTGAATAAATTAGAGCCTAAAATTTTACTTTTTCAAAGACACTATTTGCTTTACTTATCACTCTGATCACCTAATAGGTTATGATACGTTACTGCTACTGTGATCCAGAAAGTTAATTCACTGAGATATTTGTTACTAGCAAGTTATTGTTACTATTGTGCCATTGGAAAATACAGAGAAATGCTCTCTGTTCCTCTCTAGTAGCCAATTCAGATACTACACTTTTGGAAAGAGGAAAAAAATACAAAAGTACTGTAATAAACAGCAATCTTTTCCCAACTGCAGCATGAGTGAGCCACTTTATGACCCTTCCTCTTCCCCCTTCCATTCCTGAGAATGTGTCAGCACCCATACCCACACCACACAGAGGAATGAGTTCAGGAACTTTTCTTTTTTCTTTTTTCTTTTGTACTTTTTGTTTTTCCTTTTTCCACTGAAAAGTAATTAACACCATGGCTTTACAGGCAAAAAGTAACTGTAATCCAGTTTGTTGCTGCAAAGAGTAACTAGCTACCAAAGTAACTCTTTGGAAAAATAAGTTGCCTCTAACTCTGGGATACATGGCGATGAAATTTATATAGGTCTTACAAAAATGCTGATCACATGACAAGTAGGATAGCTATGAAGTGATGGCCTGTATATTGTAAAGGAAACCTAATGTACACCCTTACCATCTTCTAGGCTCCCAGTTACCATGTGGAACAGATAGGAGCACTCTCTTTATTGTCACCTTGTGATGGCGAACCTATGGCACGCGTGCCAGAGGTGGCACTCAGAGACCTCTCTGTGAGCACATGTGCCATCGCCCCAGCACAGAGTTTGGCAGTTTGTTACTAGAAAGCCAGAGGGACATGGCACTTTGCAATAAATAAGTGGGTTTTGGGTTGCAGGTTGGGCACTTGGCCTCTAAAACCTCATGCTTGACAGTTGTTATATATGTTTTTAAAAATTCTCTGACTGTATTTTTGAAATTGTATGTATTGGCTGATATATTGTACTATGACTTGGATCATAGAGTTTTAATGATGTAAACCGCTTTGATCGGAAGGAAAAGCGGTATATAAATAAAAGTTTTATTTATTATTTATTATTTTATTATTTATAAAAGGTTCACCATCACTGCCTTAGCCAGTAGCTTGTTTATTCTTTATTTAATGGTATGTAATATGTATATATCCTGCCTATATTCCACTATGAGATGCCAAAGAGCAGGCTAGATCACTTCTAGGCACAGTCTAGATCCAAACCTACCAAACTGCAGCAAGATGGATGCCATTGTGCATCCTCAGAGTGAAAGACAACTATTCACCTATATGCCATCTGAAGTACTACTGAAGTAGGATTAACTGTGGCTCTTGTTGTCTGGTGCAGATTTCTTCTTCCATCTTCATTCCACAGAATTCCGTGTGAGTCACAGAGAAGTAAAACAGCCCTTTTTTATCTCTTCATGGTCATTTTTTTGACTACGCTATAGTATTGCAAACTTGGTTTGCATGAAATAAAAAGAAATATTGACTTGGGCTCCATAGAAGATAAGGCATTTTGAGACATGGACATTTCCGAAAACAATGGTTTGTAGAACAGTGTTTTAGGTCATAGTCCATCATAAGCCAATGCCTCTTCTGCAAGGCCTATGCATGGTGTATGCTGCCAGTTGGTGTACATTTTTACTCCTGCCCCAAATAATTTCAGTAGCACATGCTGCAGATGTGACCTAGTGGATTATACTCATACGTTCTTTTAGAGAGTGAGAGGAGTTATTCATCAATGTAATTATGTAGCTCTAATAGAGGAGGAGCAGTACATACATTGTAAATGATGATTAGGGATGTAGCAAAAGTAGCTTAATATGTTCAAAGAGCATTGTAGAAATTGTTCTACATTTCAAAGATTTATTTTTTATTTTTCTATTCTGACTCTTTTTGGATAGAGATTTGTTAAGTAGAGAGATGCAGAAACAATGTGGTAAAAGTTTTCAAAGAAATATTCCATTTGTAAGTGCCTGTGCGCGCACACACACACACACACACACGTATATGCATATGTATATGGATAGAGGACTATATTCTTGAGAATATATATGCTCAAGAATTAATAGCTTGAAAGCAATTGGTTCCTGACGGAAAGAAGATGTTGATGGATTTCTTGGCTATCTTGCAAGAGCTTAGTGTAAGGGAGGGTATTTTAAATACTGAAATACAAAATGCTGGCTAAGTGTCAACTGGATGTTAAGTGCTAATTGTGTGTTTCTATCCAAAATGACAGCAGTGAGTTTTAGTTCTCCCTTCCTCCCTGTAACTTACCTGTATACAATCTGTTTTTCTGTCTCTTGCCAGCAGCTGTCAAACAGGCAGAGGTAGAGTAGGGACAAAAATAAAATGGTAACATAATGACATGGGTATATCTTCCTAGACATTACAAGGTAGCAGTGCGACAAATGTAGCACATGTATCTGTGGCATGTTTTGGGTTTAGAGTACAGCTAGTTGGCTGTTACCTTCCTATATACATGCTTTTTGTTGAGTGTCATGTATCTACATAAGAACAACCCCCTCCCCCAAAGAGGAGCACAAGAGACCAAAGTGAGAGTAAATAGCTAATAGAACTACTGAGAGAACATAGGATGCAATCAGGTAGTAAGATCTGGAGAAGAAATCCCAAGATGGTGGTGTGAAATCTATTCTGATCAGCCTGTTACTCCCAGCTTGTAAGATTCTAAAGATTTCCAGGAAGGACCCATATCTCAGCACTTTGGATGGCGAATTTCCAGTTTCAATCCCTGATACCTCCAAGGGAGTGGGTGGGTGGGGAAAACGGCCCTGCGATGCTGCATGTCATTTTAGACCATTGGTGGGACTCATGCAGCTGTCCAGATGTGGCTGGATTGCAAGTGCCAGCATTCCTTGCCTTGACTATGATGGTTAGGGCTCCTGAAAATTGCAGTCCGATAACATCTAGAAGACTGCAAGATGCCTACCAATGGTTTAAACAGACAATGAGAGTATAAAGTAAATACTTAATGGCCATATTGTTTTAAAGCCTAGCAATGATCTTGCTAACTTGTCTCAAAAAATGATACAGGGACAAAATATTTTTTGTACTTTGCAAGTGAATGTTAAGAAAAGGTGCTTGCACCACATTTGAATTTGGAAGCTAAATATATTCAGACTTTGTTAATACTTGAGACCACGAAGGAATGCCAGGATTCTGTCTGAAACCCTGGAGAGCTGCTGCCAGCCATATAATGGCATTACTGGCCAAGATAGGGCAGTGGTAAGCCAGCTTCCTGGGCCTTACTCAAAACTGTTTATGCTTGGATTCTGACCTGGACTAACCAACCCCAAACAACCAGAAGTGGAAGTCTTAGAGACCAATATGGGTAACCAGGCTGGGCCAGACT
>NC_056525.1:91741424-91800736 GCF_019175285.1 Sceloporus undulatus
TTCTTCTTCTTCTTCTTCTTCTTCTTCTTCTTCTTCTTCTTCTTCTTCTTTTTTAAAAGACCCTCAGCCCAGAGACCTTTGGACCCACACTTTGGAAATCTGCATCTTCAGAACTTGACAGCTTCCTCTTTCTCCACATCCCTATGTTAGTCCAGCAGTGAGGAAGGGGAGTGTTTGGTACCAGACCAGTGGCCTGTCCCTTTCAGGACTTTCACAAAAGGGAACAGAGAGTTGGGAGAGGTGATGGACATCCAGGCATAAACATCCCAAAGTCTGGTAGTAGTTGCTCACTAGGGGTTCTCCTTGATGCTCTGGTGATTAACCTGTCTTGACCCATGGCATCCTGGGAGCCACTTGGCAAGACCAGGATGGAAGAAAATGTAATAAAAGCCCACCTACAGATATATTGTAGCATAAACATTTGCTTATTTTTAAAATACAGTTGCCCCTCCATACCCATGGATTTTTTATCCATAGATTCAAGCATCCACAGCTTGAAATATTCATTTTTTAAAATTCCAAAAAAGAAATCTTGATTTTGCCATTTTATATAAGGGCCACCATTTTACTATCCATTGTATGTAACAGGACTTGAAGATCCATGGATTTTGGTATATCTCTCTCTCTGTGTGTGAGGTCCTGGGACCAAACCCCAGCAGATTCTGGGCCCACTGTGTATGTACACCCCAGTTTTCAACCTAGATTGATTCTTGAAGCTGGTTAAAATTGACACAAAGATATACTATATCTATAATAGAAATATGTTGCTATAAATATATGGCAAGGTTCTTTAGTCCCTGCTAGCTAGTATGATGTAGTGGTTGAATCCCTACTTGGCCATGGAAACCCACTGGGTGACCTTGGGCAAGTCACACTCTCTCAACATCAGAGGAGGGCAAAAACAAATCCTTTCTTGACAAATTTTACCAAGAAAAACCTATGATAGGGCTGCCACAAATTGGAAATGACTTGAAGACACACAACAAGAAGAAGCTGATAACAAGGCGTTTGA
Organism: Sceloporus undulatus; assembly: GCF_019175285.1. Lineage (NCBI taxonomy): Eukaryota > Metazoa > Chordata > Lepidosauria > Squamata > Phrynosomatidae > Sceloporus > Sceloporus undulatus. The sequence continues at coordinate 91,742,437 of NC_056525.1, forward strand.
CTATGTATTGGGGAAAAGGAGAAGAAACAGATGATGATGATGATGATGATGATGATGATGATGATAGGACTGTTCGAAGTCTATCAGTAAGAAAGAAATGCAGACAGACTGGAACCCACTTTATAAAGTACATGAAGTGTCTCCTCACTTCCTTGATACAGAGATATTCATGCATCCACGATAGTGATGTAAAGAAAGTCTATTGAAATGGAATATTAATTGGGCTACAGCTTAGGCTATTACTGGAAACGAGGAAAAGTTTCTTTAGAGGCATTAAACAACAAAGAGGCTTTAAAACAGAATTAAAACTTAACTTCTTAGGTTAGCTGGAGGATACAGTAAAAGATTCGCTATTCCTTTTGTTTTTGTTTTCTGGTTCTTAGTTACTCCTGGATAGAACATGGATAGAACAGTTCCACTGATTTAATGGGCCGTGTGTGTGTGTGTGTGTGTGTGTGTGTGTGTGTGTGTGAAATGTTCCAGAAGGATTACACCTATAGTTACAATAACAACAAAAGTGGCTGAGATAAAACTCTGATAGGAAAAGGAAAAATTTGCTCAAAAATGCATAGTGGCTGGAAACTATGTAAAGGAATATGAAAATCTACAATAGATTCTAAATTGTTTTACAGCCTTGGAACAAGTGCTATTATTATATGCAGGGTATATATAATATGTAATATGCTCTGCTGTATTCAGAATTCATGTACCACTTGGGATGATTCCCAGCCTTCTGTCTATGGAAGCATTTCACCCAGGGCCTGGAAAAAAATATTTTTGGACCACAGTACCCAGAATTCTCACAGATAGCATAGCCATTGCAATATTATTGGGGGTGGGGATTCTGGGTATTATAACCCCCAAAGTAACTTTTCCAATTTCAGATTTAACCAAGAAGACAGCCAAAGAAGTAAACAAATATCAAAAGCCCTTCAAATCCATAATAAAGCCACCTGCTTTTTGGTAACATCATTTATATCATAGCCATCAAAGCTGCTATGTTTACGCCGTAACATTGGTTTCCTCTCCAAGTGAACTGCTGTTTCCATGGCTGTTGTACAAAGGCAGCAGGATGCTAGTCTATGTTTCACAGGCACAAAGGGGCCTAGCAACAAGCTGACTGTGTTCTATGCTATAAATACTTTCCACTGGGTCTCTGTAGGATATCTTATTCAAGCAGGAGAAAACAGAGAAATCTGGGAAGCAGAAAGATAAAATGTTTCTTTCCCCTCACACCTACTCTTATGTGTGTAGATGAAAGGAACATCACAGCCCCACAATTTTCCTTTCATCACCTCCTTTATATTGTGAAGCTTTCTGTTCAAGCCATAGCTGGGAAACACACACACACACACACACACACACACACACACATTTGGGAACTTCTAAAAGTCTACCCTCCACCACCAGCTATCCAAGGGCATTTTTATGCATTTAAAATTGCGGACACATTTGCCCACCTTTAAAGATGACCATAACAGAAAGATCTTGCATGTAACTATGCAGTGGTAAAAAAAAAGATGTTTTGACTTATTAGTTATATCCTGTTATAATAAAACCTGGCTGATTGTAAGTAAATGACTTTGAAAGCATGCCGCTCACAGAATAACAGAAAAGGGCAGACTCAAGAGGCATGATGTCTGCTCATCAGCTAGAAAACCTCTGTTTCTTTGAGTAAATTCTCCTGTGTTTTTATCTGATATGTTTTTATAAAAGCCTTAGAAGATGGTCTATTGATGGAACGATTCCACAGTCCCAAATGATTCAGTTTATGTCAGTTTTAAAAGTAGGAACTGTAGTCTGTTAAAGTTTGCTCGGTTTGTACCACAGTGGCTGGCATTCTTTTCCTGTAGTGGAGGAATAGACAAGTAACATGTCTTTCCTCAGAACAACACAATTTGAGGAAGGTGAGCCACTGCATGTAAAACTGCACATGCAATGGCCCATTTACAGTCATTTGATTTCCTCTTTCATTCCATTCCTCCTCCACCTTGGGGGTGGGGGTGGGGAAACAGGGGACATATTGTGTAGATAAACCTATGATTTGCATTCAAAACATTTATGTACCACCATTTAAAAATTATAATTGTCCAAATTATGTTCCAGTAACATTGTCACAACTTACTAATAGAATATTCTCACTGAGATGGTACAGCCATTTATGGGCTGTAAAACGGGAGTGTGTATGATGTGGTGTAGTGATTTGAGCATTGGACTATGATTCTGGAGACCAAGGTTCAAACCTCTGCTGGAGTAAAAAAAAAACCTACTGGGTGCCCTTGGGCAAGTTACACTCTCTTAATCCTGAGAGGATGGCAATGACAAACCCTCTGCCAAGAAAACTCCATGATAGGTTGACCTTAGGGTCACCATGAGTCAAAAATGACTTGGAGACATAGAATAACAACGACTTGAAAGCTCCATCATGCGGAGATCCCCTCCAAAAACTAGGTGGTAGTGAGAAAGGTTCTAGACCAGTTATCTCTGTGACATGCTTGTATTAAATATGCTGAGTCAATGAACAAACGGATAAACAAAAGAACCATAAATATGCTGGGAATATTGGGATGGGGTAACAGAGCACCACACAATAATGTGTGGTCTCACATTTAATCTGACTTGGCACATTCCAGACATAGAATACTGCCTTATTGTGAATTCGTCTTTCACAGATTTTCTGTTGCTTTCCTTATACAGTGGATGCTCAAGTCCCATTATATACAGTGGTGTAGTAAAATGCCATGCCATATATAAAATGGCAAAGTCAAAGGTTTCCTTTTTGAAATTTTGTTTGAATACTTTCAAGCTGTGTATGGTTGAATCTATGGATGCAGGTTCCGTGCATATGGAGGGCTGACTCTATTCACAAATCAAAACCAAAAGCTTAAGTGCCAGGTGCATTTGATAATAGTTCTGAGCATGAGAAAAGAGGAATCAGGGAAAGATGAGGACAAAGCTTTTCAGTGTCTACACAGAATGCATGCACAGTCAGAGCTGCTTTGTCTTTAATGCAGCAAATTTATTTCTATATCATGCTTTTGGAGGCTGTGCAATTCCCTACTCTGGATATGCCTGCAATAGTAATATAAAACGGAGACATTTAAAAACTTTCATAAAAGACCATCATGTTTGATGCACCACTGAGCACTGCTTAGGGAGTCCTTTGGCTCCCTTAAAACAACAGTACACCATGCCCTTGGTAGAATCGCACTTCACAGGCTGCATCTGCATGGCAGAAATAATCCAGTTTGAGACCAATTCAACTTCCCTGGCTCTGCTCTGGTGCCACAACAAACTATAGTCCCCAGAGTTCCATAGCATAGAGCCAGGGCAGCATATAAAAACAGGGACACATGTGGCCAAGCAACATCAGAGCATGGTCAAGTTGGGAAAAGTTATTAATATAGATAGAGAATTTATTTATTTATTTTCATTTATATCCCGCCTTTCTCCCCAGACGAACCCAAGGTGGCTCACAGCTAAGACCTTTACAGTTACAACTGAATTCAAACAAACTGTCTATATATAAAATCACATATATATTGGGGATGCTTTGATTGTGATTTTCTGCATGGCAGGGAGTTGGACTGGATGGCCCTTGTGGTCTCTTCCAACTCTATGATTCTATGATTCTATATAAAATCACATAAAATATACATATAGTAAGTTAAAAACAGACTAAAAGCCCACCTACTCCATAAAACCACCCTGCTATGCATTACATATAGAAAGCCTGCTGGCATAAAAATGTTTTTACTTGCTGACAAAAGGCCAGCAGGGATGGAGCCAGCCTAGCCTCCCGAGGAAGGGCATTCCAGAGGGTTGGAGCAGCCATTGAGAAGGCTCTTTCTCGTGTCCTCAGCAGGTGAGCTTGTGATCATGATGGAACTGAGAGAAAGCCTTCTCTTGTAGATCTTAGGGCTCTTGCAGGTTCATTTGGGGAGATATGGTCTCTCAAATAGTCTGGACCCAAGCTGTGTAGGGCTTTATGGCCAGCACTTTGAATTGTGCCTGGAAATGAACAGGTAGCCAGTGGAGCTGTTTTAACAAGGGAGTTATATGCTCCCTGTAACTGGCCCCAGTTAGCATTCTGGCTGCAGCGTTTTAAATCCATTGAAGTTTCTGGACAGTTTCCAAAGAGAGACCCATGTAGAGTGCATTACAGTAGTCAACACAGGATGTAATCAAGATATGTGCCACCATAGCCAGATCTCACGTCTCAAGGAACTGGCACAGCTGCCACACAGGTTTAAGCTGTGCAAATATACTCCTGGCCACTGCTGAGATCTGGGCATCCAGGCTCAGCGGGGAGTCCAGGAGCACACCCAAGCTGCGAGCCTGAGATTTCAGGGAGAATGTAACCCCATCCAGCATAGGCTGAATCCCTATTCCCTGATCTGCCTTACAATTGACCAGGAGCACTTCTGTCTTGTCTGGATTAATCTTCAATTTGTTTGTCTTCATCCAGTCCATTACTGATAGCAGACACTACTAGTTCAGCACAGAGACAGCTTCCTTGGAATCAGATGGAAAGGAGAGATAGATTTGGGTGCCGTCAGCATACTGGTGACACCTCACTCCAAAACCTGGGATGACCTCTCCCAGTGGTTTCATGTAGATGTTGAATAACATAGGGGACAGAGCAGAATCCTGAGGCACCCCACAGGCCAGTGGCCAAGGAGTTGAACAGGAGTCCCCCAATACCACCTTCTGAGTTCGCCCCTCCAGGAAAGACCGGAACCACTGCATAACAGTGCCCTCAAGTCCCATCCCAGAAAGGCGGCCCAGAAGGATACCATGGTCAATGGTATTGAATGCTGCTGAGAGATCCAGCGGGACCAACAGGGACACACTCCCCCTGTCCAGTTCTCTGTGAAGGTCATCCACTAAGGAGACCAAAGCTGTCTCCATCCCATAGCCAGGTCTGAAGCCAGATTGAAATGAATCTAGATAATCTGTTTCATAATAATAATAATAATAATAATAATAATAATAATAATATTTATTTGTATACCGCCCTCTGGCAAACCAATCCGGGTGGTTAACAACAGTAAAATATAAAATATGACAATTAAAAACACTTTATCCCTCCCCCCCTTAAGACAGTATTAAATAGTATAACATATTAAAAATACAATATCAAGGATAAAAACAGCAATTAAAACTAAAAACCCTGATATCCCTCTGTTGATCCTCAACCATCTCTAAGATGGGGCCACGGGAGGAATGAGGGAATCAGGGAACCTGGGAACCTGGGCCGGGATGGTTAATCTGGAAAGGCCTGCCGGAAGAGATCCGTCTTGACCGCTTTTTTAAAGCTGTCTAATGATGTTATCTGACGGATCTCATCCGGCAGGTCGTTCCAGAGTTTGGGGGCGACAGCAGAGAACGCCCTCTGGGAGGTTGCCGCAAGCCTAGATTTTAGAGGCTGCAGTAAGTTCCTCCCAGAGGACCGGAGAGCGCGGGGAGGATTGTACGGGAGGAGGCGGTCTCTAAGATAGTTTGGACCCAAGCCATTTAGGGCTTTAAAGGTGATAACCAACACCTTGTACTGGGCCCGGAAGCTGATAGGCAGCCAGTGGAGGGACCTCAAACCCGGAGTAATGTGGTCCCTCCTAGATGTACCTGACACAAACCTGGCTGCCATGTTTTGAACCAGCTGTAATTTCCGAGTCAAGCACAGGGGTAGCCCCATGTAGAGTGCATTACAGAAATCAAGGCGTGAGGTTACCAGTGCGTGCACAACCGTCTCGAGATCCCTTACTTCCAGAAAAGGGCGCAGCTGGCGTATCAGCCGAAGCTGATAACAGGCACTCCTGACTGTCGCATTTACCTGATTTGTCATCAGGAGCGACGAGTCAAGGAGCACCCCCAGACTGCAAACACAGTCGCTGGAGGAGAGTGTGACCCCATCCAGGACTGGAGGTTGCAACCCAATTCTTGGTTTCGGGGCCACTACCATGAGCACCTCCGTCTTGTCTGGATTCAGTTTCAATCTGTTTTTCCTCATCCAGCCCATTACCGCCTGGAGACATTCATTGAGAGAAGAGATGCCATCGGAATTCGAGGCCGACGAACGAGATACGGAGAAATAGATTTGGGTGTCATCAGCGTGTCATCCAGGAACTCTGAAGCTAGGAGGCCACCACTAGCTCTAGAATCTTGCCCAAGAATGGAATATTAGAGACTGGCCTATAGTTATCCAAAATAGTGGGATCCAGGGTGGTCTTTTTCAGTAATGGCCTTACCACAGCCTCCTTTAGACAAAATAGAAATCTGCCTTGCTGCAGTGAGACATTTATCACCCCCCCTTACCCACTCGGCCAGTCTCTTTCTGGCTGCTTTCAGAAGTCAAAAAGGGCAAAGATCCAGTATGCATGTGGTGGCCCTCACTTCTCCAAAGATCTTGTCCACATCCTCAGGCCTCACAAATTGAAACTTATCCAACAATGCAGGACAAACAGGCACAAAGATTACATATCCAAGTGAGAGCAAATCCGAGCAATTTTGTCTGCAAAGTGGCTCACAAATTCTTCACAGAGAACTTTGTTTTGTTTTTGGAGGCCAGAATGTAGAAGGTTCCTGACCACTCTGAACAGCTCTGCTGGACGATACTCTACAGATGCAATGGTGGCAGAGAAGTATAATTTCTTCACTGCCTCTATTGCCTTGGCATAGACCTTCCAATGGACCCTAGCCCATTTTCAGATGGACTCCGAGTCTTCTGCCATCATTGCTCTAGTCTCCGTCCCACTTGTTTTGTCACTGCCAGCTCCCTAGTGAACCAGGGGGGCACATTTGGCTTCACTTCATGGGAGGGGACGCTTAGGAGCAATCATATCCACTGCCCTGGCCATTTACCTATTCCAGAAATCTGCCAGGGCTTTGACAAGATCACTTGCCAAGGCAACAGGAAACTCCCCAAGAGCCATCAGGAATCCATCCAGATCCATAAGCCTCATGGGGTTGACGGCCTTCATCGGCCCTCCACCCCTTCAGAGGCTCTGAGTGTCAGTGAGTCTAAACCCTACCAGGTAGTGATCAGTCCATGACAATGGAACTACAGAGAGTTCCTCCACTCCCAGATCACTGTCCTCCTGCCCCAAACAGAAAACCAGGTCTAGAGTGTGTCCTAAAGCATAGGTGCCCCCAGATATTACTTAGGACAGTCCCATGGTTGTCATGGCAGACATGAAGTACTGAGCTGTTCCTGATAGAGCAGTCTCTGCATGGATGTTGAAGTCCCCCAGGACAACAAGCCGAGGGGATTCCAACACCACTGCAGAGAGTAACTCAGCCAGGTCTGGCAGTGAGACTGTTGTGCAGCAGGGTGGTCAGTGCACCAACAGAATCCCTATTCTGTCCTGGCCACCCATCATTAGGTAAACACAACATCCTTGTTTGCTGCTGTGTGGAGAACCCAGGTGGGAAAAGTTGGGAGAGATTAGCCCCCCCTTTCATCCAGCCAGGTCTCTGCAATACATGCCAGGTCAGTGTGCTTGTCCAGGATCAGGTCCTGAATCAAAGATGTTTTTCCATTCACCAACCTGGCATTGAGCAGCAGTATTTTCAGCCGGGGGGGGAGGGCTTTTGCCGAGGCTATCCAGGCTACTTGAAATGGGGGTCAGCTTGGGAGTAACCAACACCCTGTGGCTCTCCCTTTTTCCAGGGTAATACATACTGTATCTCCCCATACTGTATCTTCCTCTGTCCATTAATGTCATGATGGCTGCTCCAGGGCTGCCTCCCCTCCCTGGCCTTCCTTATAGCACACTTTGCTATTACTGGCTGGCTTATTGTTTAAAACACAACAACCCGGTATACCCTCCCCTACCAACCAAAAGGACTGGCCCTTGCTCCCCCAAAGGGGTGACCCCCCCTTGGTGTTGCCTCCTTCGGTGGTGTTCCTGGCTGGGTACCTGGGTCCTGGTCTTGGCAGGAAGTAGTCTCTGAGGCTAGTAGTCCACCAGATAAGATGAGGCAAGCAGCAAGCAGGTAGCAAGCAGCAAGCAGGTAGTACACACAGTAGCAGCAGCAAGCAGATAGCATTCACCTCTTTCCTGGGGTGGTGGGATGGCCTGTAAGAAGGCCAAATATCTCATGAAACTACACTCCCCAGAATTCCATAGCATTGAGCTATGTGGTGGTGTCAAACTGGATTATTTCTGCAGTGCAGATACAGTGCGTTAGCGTCATATGCAGGTGTGTCTTACACAGCCTCCAGCATAAGCTGGAAGCTGTGCCAGAAGAAGTGGTGCCACGTGCTGGAAAGAGTAATGGCGCATACACCCATGGTGTGAACACACCGCCGCACCACCGCGAGCACGAGGACCATGGCTTTAATGCGCCTCAAGCGTATGAGGAATTTCCCTTACGGGGGGGGGGGGGGGGGGGAATCCAGAACGGATCCCCCATGTCAGGAAAGGGACCACTGTACAGCCTTAGATAAAGGAAACAAAGTTCCATAGCAGTGCCCCTGAAATCTCTCATCACTCAGTGCATTGGAGACCATATGACAGTATGAAGGCATACAATGTGAGCACCAGCATATTTTTCCCAAGCAAGAAATTCTGAGCAAAACACCTATATCATCTTCTCATTACAGTTCAGAATCATCTATCCTAGGTATTTAGACCCTTAACAAAAAATTTTACACTGTTATCATGTCCTATTTTCTTGCTATTAGACATTTCACCAAGAGTTTGATTATTTATAGTGGTGACAGCTAAAATGAGCTTTTAGTCTTTGCTTATAGATCACATCCTTGAAGTCCCTCAATAATTTTCTGTCACTTTCCTGTCAGTTGACATGATCTGTCTTCATCAGTCTGACTAATGGGGTGGCCAGAAATGATGGTTGCAACAGCAAAGTGGGTTTTGTTCTGATTTTAATGTACAAAAATCAGGTCTGGATGGCTTGAGCTAATATTTGAAAAACACCATACATTTGAGATATGCCTATAAGAGAATGCCATCCACACTGATGGCTAATTTCTCCAGATTTCTGAACCTGGCATAATTAAGTAATTTTAACCATCTGTTCTCATGGGTTTGAACTGGTTCCCAATTAACCTCTCGTAGGAATTTTGTAATGAGAGTTTTACCATGTCTAATCACATTTGGATATAATTTTGGGGACAGGGAAATGATCATAATAAAGTTTAATAATACAGAGGGGTAGACAGGTGGGTGATTTACTAGTTAAGTCCTTTAGATGAATTCATAAACAGATTGCAACCATATTTATTGAATTATATCTAGTTACTTCCTGCAAGACAGGGCTTGGGCAAATGCAAAGATAAACTTTGAGGGTCTTGAAAAGAAACATCACACTTCATTTTAAATTGTTGTTGTTGTTATGGGCCTTCAGCTTATTTCTGACTTACAGTTACCTTAAGGTGATTCTTTCACAGGGTTTCCTTAGCAAGATTTGTTTAGAGAGGGTTTGCAATTGCCTTCCTGTGGGGCTGAGAGAATGTAACTTGCCCAGGGTGGATTTCCATGGCTGAGCAGGGGTTTGAAACTTGGGAGTTTATCACAATTTTTCTTAATTTTGAATGAAAAGAAAGTGGGACCAGAACGCATTCACGCGAATTTGCTAGTTCAGCAAATTTACGTGAATTCAAATTGCATTCAAACTGACTTCCTATTGCCCGAAAATAGCTTGCCATTGCCTGAAATTGCGTGTGATCACCTCTCACGCAATAACGTGAAACCCCATGATTGCATTCAGACTTGACTTCCCATTGCATGAAATTGCATTTGGTAGTCTGTCACACAATAACATTAAACCCCATGATTGTGTTCAGATCGCCATTGGATTATACTTCCAATTTCCCTTGTCTGATAAATTCCCTGGTCTCCCAGCGTCCTAGTCCAATTCAAACCACTATGCCTTTCTGGCTCGTCTTTTAAATAATGGGAGTCAATGTATCTTATGAACATAGGAAAGACCTGTGCTTACTGACAGTGTATTGACTTTAGAAAGTCCCAGGTTCAGTTCTGTTCTTGAATACTAGTAAGTGCTGGGCAAGATCTCTGTTTGAAACCTTGAAGAGTTCATGGCATTCACTGTAGCTGGTGTATCAGTGGAGCAATGAATCTGTGAGGTAGGAATCAGCATACTGGACAGTTCCTTCAAACTAAGGAACTCCCCGAACCCCATAGAAGACTTCCATTCTGTTTACTTAATCCTCCCTAACTTTGATGTTTTGGACTTCTGCTATTAGAAATAAAGATTTATTGTTGCAAAAAAAGCAGATGTTCTTGGAAAGATTTGACAGGACTATCATATACATTTTTATGTTTGCCCTAACCAGTGTGGTTGGACTACGATTCTGGAGCTCAGGGTTTGAGTCCCTGCTCAGCCATGAGAACCAACTGGGTAACCTTGGGCAAGTCACACTCTTTACGCCTGAGAGAAAGGCAATGGCAACCCTCTTCTGAACAAATCTGGCCAAGAAAATCTTGAGATAGGTTTGCTTTAGGGTCACTATAATCAGGAAGGACTCGAAGGAACACAACAACAAAAATATTGGGCTTCAGTTTGTCCTATATTGGGTTTTCTCTCCAGTAAGTATGCTTAAGAATGCAGCTCAAAAATGCAAAATAGACAGCTTTCTCCATTTGGAAGTGTCTCCTGGAACACATGTGCTGTCTGATTCTACACATTAGTATTGCATTTGGAATAAATAGCAATTGAAATAAAGTCTTTCTGTTCAGCTGGTTAATATCACAAGGGACTAATCACAACTTTGGGGTTTATTTATAGAAACTCCCCAGAAGCTAGAACTGTGAAGAGTGCAATACTTTTCTTTTACAGCTTACATGAGATATGTAAGACGTAACGTGTTTTCCTGCAGCATGTTAACAGCTTTAATACACCACTCCAGGATGATGGCATGAGCTCTATTTTATAATGAACAGAGAGATTATTCTAATAGTTCCCCCAGATCTCTGTCATCAAAATAAAAATGATTTCATAGGGCTCCTTGCTGCTTTAAGCTGACAGTTCCAGGCTGGCTTTGCTCTCCTGGTTGTCTGGTAGGCCTTGAACCTGAACTACCATAGCAGGATTGCTTATGTATGATTTGAATTAACAGTTGTTTAGGCTGACAAGAAAGAATATGGATGAAGACATTTTTCCTATGGCACTGTAATATCTCCCCCTCCTTCTAGAATCTCCTTAATATTGTGGCTATGGATTGTGAGGTTTTTAAGAATCTAATACTATCCTTTCTGGCAATTAACAGTTTTACTGCATTTAATATACAGAAAGGCTGTATATTTCAGGGGAAATGCCTTGGCATATCACAGTGGGTCCTTAATATCTGCTGGGGTTTGGTTCCAGGACTCAGGGATGTAGCCGGGGGGGGGGGGTTTTGGGGGTCCAGACCCCCCCTTCCATTAGAAAAATGAATGGTGTGTGCTGCTGCACCGCCACACCCAAGCCCCATTATAATGGTGGCACTTAGTCTGGACCCCCCCTTCCTAAAATCCTAGCTACGTCCCTGCGAGGACTCCCTGTGGATACCAAAATCTGTAGATGCTCAAATCTCATTAAGTATAATGGATAATAAAATGGCAAAATCAAGGCTTGCTTTTTGGAATTTATATATTTTTTGGAATATTCTCCATCAGTGGATGCTTAAATCCACGGATAAAAAAATCAGTGGATGTGGAGGGCTGACTACACAGGCTTTCTTAAATTTTTTAATTTTATGCTTTTGTCCCCTCAGAATTTCAGGATTCTTTACTAATATCCTACAGATAAACAAGAGAGATGTCATGTTTTGGTGTTTTGCTAACTGATTGTCATCTGCTTTTACAACATATGTGGATATATTGCCTTTAGATAAAGTAGAAAAGACTGGAACTGGCTAACCAGTGTTTCATTGAAATAAGGGTAGGCAGCAATGCTGGCCTGGTGCCAGGTTTGGCTTAATTTCATTGTGGTGCCATTACTGGATCCCAATTGATCATGTGAATGATTCAGACAGCATTGTTCATATCTACAGGACCTGACTATCTATTTAACATTTTAAATAATCATGTTCACTACCTAGAATAGATCTGCACTATACAGTGATAAGAGTTTGATATTACTTTAACTGCCAGAGTTGCATCCTACAAAATCCTGGGATCTGTAATGTGGAGGTGGATTTTGAATTTCTTGCTGTTCTTTGCAGAGTACACTGGAGCTTATTAGCAGATAATTTTGAGTGCTTCACTAAGCTATATATTCCAGCATTCCATAAGGTGGAACCTACGACAATTAAAATGGCATGAACCCGCTTTAATTGTGTTGTGCAGATGCACCTCTGATTGACTGGGATCACTCTTGGAAAGAGAAAGCAGCACAAACAAAGCAGTAGCAGACATGGTTGTGGGACATACACATTCATCAGTATTGAAATAGTTGGACTAATCTCAAAATTTGACACATTTATGTCTCACATACATATTAAAGATGACTAATTCCTTTTGAAGAAAATTGGATGAGCCATTTATGTGATCTGTATTCATTTTAACACAGAAGGTGCTCTAGGATGCTTGGCATGAATAGTTCCTATCACAGAACTAGTTATATACTAGCTTAATGCTCTCTCTCTCTCTCTCTCTCTCTCTCTCTCTCTGTGTGTGTGTGTGTTGTGTGCCTTCAAGTCATTGCCAACTTCTGATGACCCTAAGGTATTATAAGTCATGGGGTTTTCTTGGCAAGATTGATGTTACTGTTTTATTATGTAAACCCTTCTCCAAGCTGGTGCTTCTGATTGTTTTGTATTGGAACACTCATTAGCCCCAGTGAGCATGGCCAATATTGAATGTTTACAAGCGTGAGAAAGGCTGAAGAAGAGTTTACATTGTAGATTACATTCTAGGCAATGTACACCATTGTCCAAGAGGTTCACAAAGGTTACACCTTAGTTGCACTTACCTTTTCCATGTGCATTCTATTCATCACAAGGTTACCTCTGGGATGTACTTTTGGGAGGCTTCCCTGAGCCTTCCTTGTGATGTGCAAGACTACCATAGGTTAAAAAAGATGCAAAGAATCCTAGTGATCCACAGTTCAGAATGAATTAAGTGTGAGTAAAATATAAAACAAGGAGCATAAAATATGATAACTGTATAAGTGGACTATATAGTCTAGTGGAGTGAGTGAAATAAATACTGTTAGTATAGATCGTCTTTATTCATCTTGTGTTGAACATTATGAAGTGCTCTTAAATGCCTGAGTAAGCCACGAGTCGCCAATAAAGTGAAATTAATTTATCCCTCTGTGAGCCACAGATAGATGTTGTGCTTATGAGTGAGGAGAGCATGAATAAATCAGCAAAGACAAAGCGAATATCATAAGCAGAAGGTGCAGAAGGTTATAAAAGGATATATAGGCCTGTTACAGACAGCCAAAATAAAGCTGCTTCGAGTCACAGTGGAGGTATGGTGTTTCAATGATGCATGCGTCCTAAGAGTCCAGACACCACACCAAAGCCATGCTCCAGTCCTTAGGGCTGGAGCGTGGCTTTGGTGAGACTTCTGGACTCTTAGAACGCATGCATCATTGAAACACCATACCTCCACTGTGACTCGAAGCAGCTTTATTTTGGCTGTCTGTAACAGGCCATAGTCTGCCGAACTGACTGCAGGTTTCCCAGGAGCTGCTACATCAATCCAAAGACATCCATATTCCTAGCCATTTTTGTAAGTATAACTATTTTAAGTGTCATTTGAAGGGAAAAAAAAGAAAAAGAAAAGTTGAATGACACATAGCTGCTGCCAGAACCAGAGGCTTCAGAATTATGGTTCATCATAAAACAATGCACTGGATTAAAAAAAAAAAGCTAAATCTCAAAGTAGTTTTTATTCAGAGTTTTTAATTGCACATTGCAGTTGCATTTTCAAATATACTTCACAACTACGGCAGTGACTGATCTTCAAAAAGCAGAATGGAACCTGCTCCTGAAGCCAGCTTCTTTTTAACATAAGCAGTGCTGCTTATGGCTTGATCTCGTCTTCTGTTCAAATATTTAACAAATTCATCAGGATTTGTGACACTTATAAAAGAGGAAAGTGATGAAACACAATGCATATTCCTTCATCGCAAATCCCGGCACATATAAAAACCCTAGAATTACTTGGAGGGTTGTTCACCAGCTTTTCTTTTCATTGGCCAAACAACATATAAAATTGAGTATTTGATACAGAATATGAAATCTTGACACACTTGGCTTTTTCTTTTTATAGTTTAAAAGAAATAAGTTTATTGTTTTCCTTACAGTTTATGCCCAAAGACTTAATGTTAATAGGAGACAGTTGTTTTATATATTTGTTGTTAACTGCCATCAAGTTGACTTTGACTTATGGCAACCCTATGAATGAGAGATCTCCAAGTTACCTTATCATCAACAGTACTGCTAAGATCTGGTAGACACAGGGCTGTGGCTTCCTTGAGTCAGTTCATCCATCTGAGATGTAGTCTTCTTCGTTTCCTACTGCCTTCTACCCTCCCAAGCATTATTGTCTTTTCTGGGGAATCTTCAAATGATATGGCCAAACAGTCTCGGGTTTTCACCTTGGGTTCTAGGGAGAGTTCAGGCTTGATTTGCTCTATGACCCATTTCTTTGTCTTTTTAGCAGTCCATGGTATTTATAAAATTCTCCTATAGCACCACATTTCAAATGACTTGATTTTCTTCCTACAGATATGTCCAGCTTTCACAATCATACATAGAAATGGGAAAAACAATGCCGTGAACAATCCTAACTTTAGTATTCAATTGTACATCTTTACTCTTCAGCACCTTGTCTAGTTCCTTCATAGCTGTCCTTCCAAGTGCTTCTTCTGATTTCTTGACTGCAGTCTCTATTCTGATTAATAACTGAGCCAAAGTATGGAAAATCTTGAACTATTTCAATGTCTTCATCGTCTACTTTAAAGTTAAGTAAATGATCCGTGGTCATTATTTTTGTTTTCTCCATGCATGTGTGTGCACGTCTGCCCAAAGGAAAAATTGATGGCCCCTACTATTTTCATTGTACCACTTGCTTAAAAAAAAACAACAACTTATATTTGGCCAAATAATTGAATAAGGATGAAACCCTATACATATATTTCCAATAATAATTTGCATTAAATTTAAAGGGAATGATTTCTGAAGAATTAGGTATGACAGATATTGACTCTAATAATCTATTTTATCTAGTCATCAGTAAACTATCTGAAGCTATAAGTTATTGGACTGCAGTTCCTACCAGCCTTAGTTAGCCTAGCCCATGGTGCTAGATGGTGGGAGCTGCAATCCCATCAAGATTCTTGAAGGAAAACAATTTCCTCAGAGTTGCCCTAGAACATGTCTCTGGATGGTGGAATTCCTAGGCCTAACTCCCTCACTTGGTACCCATGGTGCAGTGTTGGACTGCAGTGATAGCCCAAGAAACCTGGAAGCTCTAGTCCAACACAGAGGATTGTACTATCTAGGAATTATGGGAATGCTACAGATAGATTAATGAAAACTGTCTGATACACGAGTCAGTTCAGAAAGTATTCCTGAAGCCTTGGAAGCCATCAAAACCACTATAATAACTAATAAAGCCATTACTGTGCACTAGTGGATAAAACTGGCATTATTTCTTCCTTTAACCTCTTCTGTAAAGGTCAGTTATTCAGAGGCTGAGGGGAGTAAATTATCCATGTTGCCCAATGAAATGTGGCTAATTGAGAATTCACGTTTGCCCCCTGTTAAGTGAAAGCAATATGCTTCCAGTTGGTGATGGCTGGGCATTTGGCATTCTGGAACTAATAGGAAGTGGCACCGTGAAGAGATTGTCTTGTAGATAATATGATTCAGTGGGTCAAATGTGAAGACCAAGACCTTCTTCATAGTTCCGTTGATCTCAAGAGGTATGTAAATCTACTGAATAGGAGTTGGTTCCTCAGAAGCCTGAGTAAATCCTTTGCTGCTGTTTGCTGACTAGCCAGATTTATTTTTCCGATGTGTTCAGCTCAGTGTAGCATGTCTCTTATCTAGTTAGCACTTCTTTTTCACAGCTGGAAGATTTCCGGCTGATCAGAAATAAGACTGTTTAAATCTACAGTGGCATCTGAGTAGTTCTAATACACGTCAATAGGATAATTGAGATTATTGAATGTTTTCTCAGGTGTAATTAAATAGCTTGAATCGCTGCATGATTTTAAACAACTTTAGAGCGAGGGGAAAAACAGTGGAAGTGGAACAGGTTTTGACAGGACCTATATTATTAACTGGGTCATTTTGCTTTTGCTCAGCAAAACATATGGTTGGGCAAAAAGAGGGAAGCTTACCAGATCACAGTGATGCACAAAACAGCATTTATTAAGAATAAATCCTAATTCATTTTGAGATCATTGGCTCCTCATTGAGGAATATATGTGAACTGGTATGATCACTCACGTGAAATATAAATGGTTACATGCTCCAGTATCACTCAGAATAGATCAACCCCCAAAACAGAATTTGAGGCTAGGATTAGAAAATACCCTCCTCAACCACAACAGTTAAAATGCCCATCACTTCTCCTCTCTTTATTTTAAAAAGGACAACATCCAAGCCTTAATCATTTCTATTCCCTAAATGACACATTTTGTTGTGATTGATTAATTTATTTAATTTTTTATCTCACCTTTCAACCAAGGAACTCAGGGGTTCCTGCTTTTTCTCCACAACAGCCTTAAATTAGGAAACTCACACTGAGTTGGAATTAATGCAAGGAGCTAGCTTTTACAAAAATACCCAGCTTTTCCATTTTTTTAAAAAAAACAGGCCAGTTGCTGATACACTGGGCCCATTCACTAGGGATAGGGTGCAGGACCCCTGTGAAAATGAATAAAAAAAAAACACAAATAAAAAAACACCCCCCCCCCCCCATGAGAGAACGCCTCCTCTAGGAATCTCTTGGTCCTCTAGCACAACTCTGTGGCCAACATCTGCCAGAAGTTGACCACTGAATTGCATGAGAGGACCTATAAATGCCTGGAGAAGTATTCTCTTTAAGAATCTCTAGGTTCTCTAGTGCAGCTTCTGGCAGATGTTGACTATAGACTCAAGCATCTGCAGATCCGCCTACCCCATTATTGTCCAGAAACAAAACCCCGTGGCTGGGAAGGATGCACTTCTGTATATTTACTCTTTAGAGCCCAAATACCTAAAGATTCCATCTGATCCCATCCGATATTGGAAACTAAGCAAGATCAGTTTTGCTTAGTACTTGGCTAATACCAGGTCCTGTAGGTTATATTTCAGTGGAGGAAACTGGCAAAACCACCTCTGAGTATTTCTTGCTAAAGAAAACCCTATGGAATTCATGGGGTTGCCATAAATCAACAGCTGACTTGAAGGCACATACTCATGCACACAGATATTTACTCTTTATACTTATTCTGAAACCCATGGTTTCTCTAGGCAATAATCCTTATTAGGATTGCACCAGAATTGTATGATTGTGCTGCTGTCCTTATTAAAAAACAATTTAAAATAATTTAAAGAATGAAATACAATATTTTTGGAAATCCCCATATCCTCCCAGCCCAACCACTGGATATAGTCTGGGGTTTTCCTGCTAGAGATTCCTAGGGAATACTGAAGGGAGGAGCAATGAAAGGACATCTGCACTGCATCCACTAAGCTCCCAATGTTACAATAAAACAAAATGAGACATCTGAACCCAAAGTGGTTACTAAACCATAGTGAGATATGAGGCTCATTAATAAATTATTTCAATTTGAAAAAGAATTGATTTTTGTATAGCACTGGGAGAGCCACAATGTTATGTGATAAACTACAGGTAAAGACAGGCCTAATGCAGTGCAAGTGACGTGTAACAGTGTTATGTGGTAAGCTCCTTAATACCCTTTCTCAGAATTTGTCCATTGCAAACATTCTGACTATAGGTCTGGTCAGCAGAAATGAATTCTTATTTCCCCAGTGAAAAGTACCGCAGCCCCATTTCCATCCATCAAATGAGCAATGAGTGAAAAGTCAGTCTTGCGATCAAAACAATTATACTCAAGGATAATTGCTAAGAAAAGTCAAATAAAAGCATTACCCATTTAAAACACTGTCACTGCACAGCACAATGATGGTTTTGGCGAATGATTATTTGATTTTGTTTGAGCACTAGGATAATTAAAGCCAAAAAGCCACAGACAAAATATTTGATGCCTCTAAGGAAATTGACAGATGTGTAGCAGTTTCAATAAAGGAAAAATAACATTGCTACTGGTACTTCTTTAAAAAGGGGGTCCTTTAAAAATATACCAGTGAAATAGCTCACGTACAGCTTTTCATTGGTATTCAGAAAGACGCTTCAGGCCTGTACTTTTGACAGGCTATTTAAAATGTGTGAGAGAAGGAGTCTTCCATAATAAGGTTATGCTGTATTGATTTGCCTTTCAAGTATTTATGTATTATATGTGCTATTTCCAGAAAAGGAGGTGGGAAAGTGCACTCCTTGAGTGCCCAGTTCTTTCAGAGTGCAAAGTGAATTGGGGAATCAGAACAGAAAGGAAATATAAGTTCTATGTAGAAGTTTTTCTTTGTCTTGCAGGACTATGTTTACCACAAATCTTGATGGAATTCTATATATCCACTGGGCCCTTGGTATCTGCTAGGGTTTAGTTCCATGACCACTCCTGTGGATACCAATATCCATGGCATAGTGAAATTGTGTTCCTTATATAAAATGACAAAATCATGCTTTGCTTTCAGGAATTTATATATTTTAAAAAATATTTTCAAGCCATAGCTGATTGAATCTGTGGATAAAGAATCCATGGATACGGAGGTCCCTTTGGAGAAAATCCCATTGAAATCAGTAGAATTCAATTCCAAGTAAAAAGGCATAGAATTGCATTGCTAATCAAGTTTCTTAGGTTAGAAAAATAAAAATGTTAGGGTTACAAACAATGCAGCAATTAACATGACCAAGAAAAATAATATGTAACACTATCTTGGAAGGTACTCTTCTAAAACATTACAAGCAGAATACATTTTTGCCTTTTAGAATCATAGAATTGGAAGAGACCACAAGGGAAATTGAGTCCAAGCCCCTTCCAAGCAGGAACACCAATCAAAGCACCCCAGACAGATGACCATCCAGTCTCTGTTTAAAAACCTCCAAAGAAGGAGACTCCACCACACTCCCAGGTAGCATATTCTACTGTTGAACAGCTCTGAAGTTCCATGTGAGATTTTGGTGGAATCTCTTTTCCTGTAGTTTGAATCCATGGCTCCTTCCCCTGGTCTCTGGAGCAGTGGAAAACAAACCTGTCCCTCTTCAATATGACATCCCTTCAAATATTTAAACACAACTGTTATGTCCCTTCTTAACATTCTTTTCCACAGGCTAAACATTCTCAGATCCTTTAGCTGTTCCTCATAGTGCATGACTTCCAGACCTTTCACCATTATGGTCCTCTGGACACACTCCAGCTTATCAGCATTCTTCTTGAACTGAATTGCCCAGAACTGGACACAGTATTCCAGGTGAGGCCTGGCCATAGCAGAATACAGTGGTGCTATCACTTCCCCTGTTCTAGATATTGTATTCCTGTTGATGCAACCAAGAATCATGTTGGCTTTCTTGGCTGCTGAATCACACTGCTGACTCATGTTCAGCTTGTAGTCTATCACTTTCACATGAGCTGTTGTCTAGCCAGGTATCTCATATCCTGTATCTGTGCATTCCATTTTTTCTGCCTAGGTGTAGGACCTTACATTTCCCCCTGTTAAAATTAATCTTGTTAGCTTTAGCCCAGGCCTCCAATCTGTTAAAGTCATTTTGAATTTTAATCCTGTCCTCTGGGGAATTAGCAACCCTCCCAGTTTGATATCATCTGTAAATTTAATCAGCATGCTCTCTATTCCTTCATCCAAGTCATTTGATAAAGATGTTGAATAGCAAAGGGCCCAGTACAGATCCCTGTGGCACTCCACTAGTCATCTCTCTCCAGGATGATGATAAGCCCTTGGTGAACACCCTTTGGGTTCGGTCAGTCAGCCAATTACAAATCCACCTCAGTAGCACTGTGTAGGCCACATTTTACTAGCCTCTTTGCAAGAATATCATGGGAAACTTTGTGAAAAGCCTTACTAAAATCAAGATATGCTACAAATACAGTGTTCCTTCATCTATCAAGCCTGGGACTCTATCAAAAAAAAAAAGAGATCAGTCTGGTATAACTTCTTTTTGAGAAACCCATGTTGACTCTTAGTGATGACTGACTGCATTGTTTTCTAAATAATTACAAACCATCTATTTAATGATCTGCTCTAGAATGTTTCCAGGTATTGATGTCAGACTGGGCAATAATTATTTGGGTCCTCTTTCCACCCCTTTTTGAATGGGGACAATATTTGCAATCGTCCTGTCTGTGGGGGTTTCTCCTGTTCTTGAGGAATTCTCAAAGATTATTGTCACTGGTTTTGAAATTACTTCTACCAGTTCTTTTAATATCCTTGGATGTAGCTCATCTGGCCCTAGAGACCTGAATTCATTTAGAATAGCAAGATATTCCCATACAGCTTCTCTACCTATTCTGTGTTGCATTTCCCTCACTGCACCACCTCATCCTTGCTCCTCAGGTTGTGCACTGTTTCCCTTTCTAGAGAAAATAGAGGCAATGAAGGTGTTGCATAGTTCTGCCTTTTCTCTCTTCTCAGTTAGTACTTGGCTATCTTCTCCACACAGTGAAACTATTACTTTTTCTTCCTTTGCTGTGAACATAACTAAAAAAGCCTTTTACTGTTTTTAATCTGTCTAGCAAGCCTAAGTTCATTCTGTGCTTTAGTTTTTCTTGACCTCCTCCCTACATATACTGGCTATATGCTTGAATTCCTTTTTGGTGTTTTCCCCATTTTTCCATTTCTTCTATATTTTTTAAACACTTAGCTCAGTTGAAAGTTCTTCAGCTAACCATTCTGGTTTCTTTAAATTCCTCCCATTTTTTCTTCTTATTGGAACAGTTTTAGTTTATGCTTTTAGTATCACACTTTTAAGAAACTCCCATACATCCTGAACTCCCTTCTTATTCAGTATCCTTGTTCTCGAAATTATGGCCAGTAATCCCCAAAGTTTACAGAAATCAGCTTTTTTAAAGTCTAGAATGCACGTCTGACTATACTTGGCTTTCCCTTCCCATCATATAACAAATCCCAAGAAAGCATCACTCCCACCAGCTTCATTTCACTTGCTGAAATTATCAGACTGGCATGCAAAGGTATGCATATTTCACTCAGCCTTCAAAGGAACATGCCATAGGATTCAGTTCTACTGGTAGTCCCAACCACAGTAGGCCTAATGAATCAATTTTGAATGATGCAAAAACATTTATGTGTATCCCACTGGTTAAATGTAACTACTCAGAGTGAGACCACAGTATGTACTTCCAAAGTGACAATAAGGGGACAGCTTCCTAGATATCAACAGACTCTTCATGTTAGCTAAATCTGGCAAACTGTTACTTACACATTTATAAACTTTTCATTCATTTAATCATCCACATACATTTTGCAATTATTTTGGTATAAAGGTTAGTACAAATCTAAATACAATAGAAATCTAAATAAACTAGCACAGTAAGACTAAAATAGCACATGTTGTACCATCTTTTACATACCACATAACGTGAAAGCTTACCTGAGAAAGTGGGCTGGAGGTAGGCAGGAATCCACCACCCGGCAGAAGACCTGCCACAGCATTAGCTGGAGCCAGGTGTGACAGAGCCTTAGTCTCATCAGGCAACTACTGTACTCTATACAATATATTTATAGAATGGAATATGTTGGTTTTGGTGAGGTGCTAATAAGGTTGTACTGCTAAGTTTTTTTTATTCTGTTTAGTGCTCCTGTCACCAAACCAGGAGGGCATAACCTTCTCTCCTCCCAGTTTTCAGTTCAGGTGTGTCTGCATAGGGTAGAGGTTGCAGCAAATAATTCTCATTGTACTAGCAGTTGGACACCAGTGCAGTGTTAGATTTAGGTGGATATTCCTTATGTAAACAAATCTGAAACAAAAGAGCCACTGCTCCTCTCTCCCAATGTCTCCTGTACTTATCTTTGTGCCTTGTATAAATTTGCCATCAGCTCTCTTTTGCTAACACAGTCCATAGTGGTCAGTGGCTTCCATGTTCATAGGATAGTGAATTCCCTTTGGGGCTTAGTCTAAATTTGAAAAGAACTAAGGAGCTGGACAGACAAGGGGAAAGGGGCAGACAGAGGCCGCCCCTTTATCCCCCACGTTGTTGCTGTGGCAACCACATGTCACGACAGTGATGCGCTCAGAAAAAGGAGCAGCGAAATGCAGCTCTTCTCTGTGCTGCTGGCAAGGCACCATTAGTGCCCTGGAGTGGTACGGTGACGTCTCTTGTGTGTCCTGCCGTTTGGACACGGTGCACAAGGCATGTTGTATGAACATGTACATGCCCAAAATGGTGCTGGGAGAGTGCGGAGCATGCGGATGCTCTGTTCTCCCGAGCCCTAATTTTGGCCCCAGGTTGCTGCAAAGAGGTGGTCTGTACCGGGCCTAAGATATTGAACTCTGTTGGCAAAATATGTTCAGCACCTTGGATAACTCCGTTCAACTACTGACTGAAACACAGAATAAATTCATCTAGAAGCCATCTGTAAATACAGCTCTCCAGACAACATAATTCTACTATTTCTGGAATTTGAAGGTAAACAATAAACCTGGTCTCATTAACTATGCTAGTACTGAACTCCAGATATGTTGTACCATTAGGCACATTCAAAAGTGTGTAGGAAATCTGCATGTGTTGCCATTCACCCTGTGTTAAGAAACTATTTTCACCCATTGTCTTGGGTGCTGACATTGTATGTATATGTGTACCTTCAAGTTGCCTGTCGCCTTATGTCATTCCCATGAATTTCATAGGGTTTTCTTAGGCATGGACTACTCAGAGGTGGTTTGGCCATTTCCTTCCTTTGAAATACAGGTCACTGCACCTGGTATTCATTGGCTGTCTCCTATTTGAGTACTAACCAGGGCAGACCTTGCTTAGCTTTCTTAGCTCCTTAGATCAGATGTGATCTGGTACCTTTGGGATATTTAAGGCCTCTGGTGCTGAGTCTACTAGGAGGTTATTTTGTGATGTGCAGTTTATCAAATGAGATGAAGAATTTACACTGGCAAAGATACAAGACTAGATCTCTGCCTTTAGTTTTACTGTTCTCTTTCTCCTTCTCTGGACCTGGTCTTCACACCCAATTTATATAATGGCAAACAGATGACACAAGGTGATGATGATATCACTGCTCTGGCTGCATTGATCATTCCCACCATCAGCTTTTTCACTCAAGCATTACTTCTATATTTTGCTGCTTTGTCCTAAATCCAATACCAATATAATTCAACCCTGAGCGGCTGTGCACAAATTACCTTCATCACATTGATTTTCAGTTATGCTGAACCACAATTGTGTTCATATTGTTATGTTGTAGTTTGTGAATCACACTATTCATTATTGAAGTTTTGTAAAAAGTGCTTTTGAAAACAGATCATTATTCTTTATTTTGATTGTTTATTTGAAAGGTTAACTTTAAACGTCCAGATGAGTCCTGATATAAATACTGGTGATTCCAGTACAGCCAGAACATTTTCTCAAACTGTTTCTAGATTTTACTATCTTTGGGTACTGGCAGCATACAGTGGGCCCTTGGTATCCGCTGGGGTTTGGTTCCAGGACCCCCTGTGGATAACAAAATCTGTGGATGCTCAAGTCCCATTACAATGGCATAGAGAGCCAGTGTGGCAAAGTGGTTTGAGTGTTGGACTCTGAAGACCAGGGTTCGATTCCCTGCTTGGCTATGAAATCAACTGGGTGACCTTGGTCGTGTGACATACTCTCAGACTAAGTGGAAGGAAAACACAAAGAACAAATATTGCCAAGAAACCCCACAGCAGCAGATGGCATTCTACATGCACCTAGCCCTCTCCCTGAACTTGTTTTTGTGGGCTAAGTACTATATTAGAGTTGTTTCTTTGTAATTATATATACTTTGATTATCAGTATAATCATGTTTTTTTTTAAAAGCAGTGCTTCAGCTTTTTGTCTGGAGGAAACATTAGGTAACATAAGAATTTCATTGACCACTGAGTTGAAATGTGTCTGGGTTTTGTTTGTATGAAGAATCTGATGAGAGCTTGTGCATCTATTTTCCTTCCACAAATGATTTATGTCTTGGCCCTTCTCCCCTATTGCTATTTATAGGTTGGACTGTGTAGTTTTAATCTGAATAACAAATTATTTTAAGTGACCAATCCAATAAGCCAATCAGAATGTTTCTGATTGGATTCCTTCCCTCTTTTTTTTCTAGATAGCCTCCTGGAAGAGACGATGCCAATGGACAGAGAGGAAAATGGTGATCTGCTGGCATTCTGATCAACCCCACAGACTCCCCAGTGGTCTTCTGTTTTTCTGAAAAGCAATACAAATATTGCCAGAAATAAATGGGTATGTATCAATGATTCTGTTCTTTCGAGATCCTTAGAAAATTGTGATTTGCTGTATTGTAAAGGCAAGGGTTATTCACACTCTTGCTTTTGTACTGAGAAAATCCAGGGAGATTCAGTGATGTGATACAAAGTTCCCACTATGTTTATCACAATCAAATCTCTCTGTGGCATTTTAATCCTACTGACATTCACATTAGCATAGTTTCAATTTAAAATGGAGCCTCCATTTCGAACACATTCTATCGTTCTTGTTTTTTAAAAAGATGTTAATCAAATGATGTGCATATTTATAATGCCACTTATGTCAATATTTGAAGGTACTTTCATACTGATAGAAAATGGCAGCCTTGCAAAAGCAACAGTGTGCATAAGCTCTCAATTTTTTAAAAAAGTCCACCAACTCATAATGTTCCCATGAGAACCCCCTCCACGGTTTTTGTGAGCTCTGGGAATCAGCCATTGACTCAAATAAGGGGACTAATTCATTGGCAGAAGAGAAAAAAGCTGGGTGGCGCTTTAAAGAGACCAGTTTCTGAAGTGTGGGAAGTTTGAATCTACCGCATTTATGGAGCCAAGTTTCTTCATCCCCGCAGCTGAGTGCTGAGAGGGAAAAACAATGGTGCTTTGCTAGCAGGGCAAGACCAGGGGATGTGCATGTTCTGTCACTCTGCACATAACCCCTCCCTTCCTGAGTGCTCTGAATGGAATTGACAGCACATCTTCATTTGTGGCTCTTTAAAAAGATCGATTCTTTCTAAAAAATGCGGTAAAAGACCCAGATTCAAAAAGACCTGATTAAGTGGGGTTCTTTGCAGCCCCCTCCCTCCATTGTACTGAGTGCACTTGGTGCAAATATGAAGGACTCGGAAATAACCCATTTTCCACACTGAGTTACAGTATTTTGTAGCATGAATGAGCCCTCAATATATTTTTAATGGGGAAATATTTTTTTGGCTTTCCCCAAAGACAATATACTTTTTTTTATTTTTAAATCTCTTTTATTATTTTGATCTACAAGAAAAGGCCTTTGGTTGCAGAAAAGCACAGCCCAAATGGTCAAGGGACAGGAATCATTCCCTTATGAGGAATGTCGGGTTGTGTAGTTTAGCAAAAAGATAAGAAGAGACATGACTGAGGTGGAGAGAAAGTAGATAGGGAGACACTCCCCCCCCCCCCTGTGTTAATATTAGACTCCAGGGTTATTCACTCCAGTTAAATGGAGGAAGAAATAAAAGGAAGTAATTTTTCACACAGTACATTGTTACACTGGAAAATTCTCTGCCATAAGATATAGTGATGGCTGCCAACTTGGACAGCTTTAAAAGGGGGTTAGATAAACTCATAATGGATACTAGTCAGGCTAGTCAAATACTCCCCTCCCCAATATTATAGTCAGTTTGCATTTGTACACTGATAGTTTGAGAATATGAGACAAAGTTATTGTTGCTTCCCATAGTGGGCTTCCCATAGCCAACTTAGTTTCCTCTGTGTGCAGAGAATGTTGGACAAGATAGGCCTCCGGTCTGATCCAACATGGCTCTTCTTATATTTTAACAAGACAGCATTTAATTGTATGTTATGGTGAGTGAATTTAAATGTCATCCTACAAAGTCACCTGCACAGAGACAAAATAATCCACATGTTATGTTCCTAACAGATCTATATCATGGAAGCCTAAATAAGAGAAAGATAGACCTGCCAGCCTTCATGATAGTAGGCCAAAAAGAAGAAACAAAGAGTCATGACTGTGAGTCTCCTGAGGGAAATACAAAACTAGCAAACTACTACTCATGTCTATTCAGATGTAACTTGCTATTCAGTGCAACTGACTCCCTAGTACAACACCAAGAACACCTTGACAAAATGCAGGCCTGTGACTAACATTATCAATTTTCCCCCTCCTGTATGACTTTTAACACCTTTGCTTGAGGAAGAAGCCAGTGGAGCTCTGAAAGCTTGTGACATATATTTTGTGCATTTCTGTTGGACTAATAAAGGGATCACTGTTTTGTGGATTTTGAATGCTGTTGCATGTTGCTATATGACCAACATGGCTACGCCTGGATATGTTCCCTACTTCAGAGTTAGGGTAACTGTGTTCCTCCAAATGTGTTCCTTCAAATGCAGCTCTCATGAGACCTCACCATTGACTATGGGAGCTGGAATGATGTGCAGGCCAAAAACATCTATAGGGCCATTTGCTTCCTATCCCACCCTAGTACATGAGTTTAAGACTGCTATCTTTGCTGTCACTATAGACTTACTAGGATCAGTTAAAGTCCACTATATTCTTTCTGTCTACGTTGTTGAGGGTCTCGATTCTTATAATTATTTCAGCATCCACTTTCGCTTAATCTTCCCCCACCTGACATATACACCTCCAGTGTGATTACTACTATTTTAATTTTAAAAGGAATGTACAGCAAAGATACATAAAACTGCCAACACTTCTTGGATATGCTGCAAATGTAAAGGGCTGTTCTGACTGATCTTGGGAGGGGCTAAAATGGATGCTGTTTATTTCCATGACAACAGCATCTATCTTTGTTACTAGCTTTATCACAGGCCTGGCACAGTTGTGTAAAATATGCCTTAGTAAATTGCTGTGTTGTAAGCTGCTCTATTTAAATTATTCAGAAGTTGTTACTATGAAATGGAATGCTTTGTTTGCCCAGGTTTCACACAAGTCTAATGGTCCCTACTGACCGCTGAACTGTGGAAGATCTCATTAGAGAAAGTTTGCTGTGTGTGCCTAAGACTCATGCTACAACTCCTGTATACTTTGGTCATTGTTTTTCTTGGCTGGAAGTTGCCTTAAATTCATAGAAATATTACTGACAGAAGATCCTTGGTTGAATGGCTACAAAATGTGCAAGATTTCATTAAAGCTAGAAGGGATTAGCATATGTCACCCATGCTCTGCAGTTTATTTTTTTTTAATTTTTTTTGTGATTTAGACATTTTCAACCTGCCCTTCAGTATTACCATTCCCACAGTGGTTTACAAAAGTTAGTACAGTCAACCTTTATTCATAGACTCAAGCATCCGCGGCTTGAAAATATTCAAAGAATATATGAATTCCAAAAAGCAAATCTCGATTTTGCCATTTTATATAAGGGACACCATTTTACTATCCATTGTATTTTATGGAACTTGAACATCTGTGGATTTTGGTATCCACCGTGAGCTCTGGAACCAAATCCCAGCAGATACCAAGGGTCCATTGTAAAACAAAATGAAGCCATATCAACAGAATGTGTCAACATGCTGATAAAAGAGTAGAGAACAGTAAGGACGAAGTGGCAGAATTAGTGGCAGATTAAGCATTTTCTTTTCTTTTTAAAAAGTCTGGCTCTAAGATTATCCCATTCTATTTGCCCATCATCCTGGTTTTATTTTCTCCATACCCCAATGGTCACCTAGCATTTTGTGACCACTGAACATGCACATCCCTAATTGGTCTGTTTGGAGGAGGGAGCTTACTAAATACTTTTTTCCCCTCTATTGCTGCAAAGCTTGAGTTTCTCTCAAGCCTTTTATTTTTTCCTTCTGTGTGTCTATAGTGCTATTTTTGTTCCATATGGATAGCATCTCACCTCTAAACTTAAGAAACAAAGGCAACAATAGTCATAATATGTCTGAAGTCAAATGATAGTACAGTTCAGTTATCCTTCACCTTTCACCATCTTGAGATCATACTGAGGCCGAAGTTATCATGCTTATGAGTTACAAAATCTTATTTCAGCTGCAGTTAATTTAAAATGCTATTTTAAATAACAATGACATGTACTTTGTTTTCCAAATAAAGGTAGGTAAGGCCAAGACATAGAGAATTGGGCTTGTTGTTGTTAGCTGCCTTCTCCAGCACCACATTTCAAAGGAATGAATTTCCTTCCTATCTGTTTTTTCACTGTCCAGCTCTTGATGCAATACATGGTAAAAGGGAATACAATGGCTTGAACAATTCTAACCTTAGTGTTCAGCTGTATATCTTTACACTTTAGGATTTTGTCTAGTTCTTTCATAGCTGCCCTTCCTAGAGAATTGTGCAACCATTGTTAGTGTTCTTATGCCAAAATATGTCCTTTAAACTCTATGCAAGGGCATATCCTGTACCTCCCTGTGTGATGCTGCCTTTCTCAAATGCAAATGCAATTTGGGGACTTCAAATGTGAAGCCCTGTTTTCCCAGGCAGTAATTGCATTTGGGCATTTTCTAACTGTCCTTAAGCACCTTATTATAGGCCAGATATACAGTGGGCACCCTCCTTATGCGGGGGATCCGTTCTGGATCCTCCCATGTAAGGGAAAATCTGCCTATGCTCGAGCCCCCTAGGAGATAATAGGGCACATGCATGTGGCGCCATGGATGTGCGCACCATTGTTTACCTCCCCACACGGCTTCCACATAAACTGGAAGCCACATAAAATGCATCTGCACATGGCGCAGGCACACCGTATTCTGTTGCCAACTCCTCTGCTTGTTAATATTACATCAATAGATAGAATTTAACAATGGCCTAGTAATGGCTTTAGGCCAAAGATTTCTGGCTCCCAGTCAATTAGGGTTAATAGTGAAAAATATATATATATTTAACATTATCTTTAAATTATATGGGGGTGTTCTTCTGGTTGCATTTTAGCGTGATATTTAATGTTCTTCTTTAGTTTTATGCTCAGTTTTGATAATAGCAGTCTGTGCCACAGTTTACTCCTGGTTTTGTTTTTGCAGAGAGAATGGAGCTTCTCCATCTTCTGCTCCCAGTGATGTAGCCTATTTGATTTCTATATCCCCCATCAGGTGATGCCCTTGTATACAGTCACTTCTTGGGCTGCTTATAGAATTTGTTTACAATGAACAAACTGTTGGTCTTGCAAAATTCAGTCAGTGAGTCTCCTGTTTCATTTCTTGATCCTAGGTCAAATTTTCCTACAATCTTTGATTCTGCTCGGTTTCCTACTTTTACATCCCAGTAGTCTATGGTTAATAACAAGTCCTGTATTGGTGTGTGATCAATTTCCTTCTAGAATTCAGCACAAAATATTTCAGTCTTTTCTTCTTCTGCCTCAGTAGTTGGAGCATAAACTTGGATTATGATCATATTAATGTTTCCCCCCATGAAATCTTGATATTGTTTGGTCAAACTTTGCATTATATCCTTTGACTGCTTTTGCTACAGCTCTCCTTACTATTACCACCTCATTTCTTAGATTTTTGTTTTCTGATTAAAATGCTGTGTAATTATCTGGCTCATTTCTGTCCAATTTAGCTCACTCATCCTAAGTATTGTAATATTTATATGTTCCCTTTCTTGTTTTACTATATCTAGCTTCCCTTGTTTCCATGTTCCTATAATATGTATTGTGCAACTTTGGATTTTCACCTCTGAGCACATCAAAAGCTGAACATTTTTTGGGTTGAGTTCACTTGTGTCATTATCCACAGTGCTACCCACAGTTGTCCTCTGCTCTACATCAATAGTTCCTTAAGTGCCATCTGACCTGGGAGTTTCATCTTCTCACTCCATCTCTTGTTTCATTTTGGATTGTCTCATCATATAATTTTCATGGTAAAAGACATTTTAAAAAGGATTTACTGTGCCTCCTTTTGTGCAGTACCAACAAGTGTTAGTTAACAACCTTGCCGTTGTTTTTTGTGGGTTTTTTGGGCTATGTGGCCATGTTCTAGAAGAGTTTCTTCCTGACATTTCACCAGCATCTGTGGCTGGTATCTAATTCTCTGAAGATGCCAGCCACAGATGCTGGTGAAACATCAGGAAGAAACTCTTCTAGAACATGGCCACATAGCCCGAAAAACCCACAAAAAACTATGGATGCTGGCCATGAAAGCCTTCGTCTCAACCTTGCCGTTGTTTCTGCGAGATCCTCCACCAGTATCACCTGCCCTACTGCTGCTGCCCACTAGCTTTTTGGCACATTTAATCTGGGTCCTCAGTATTACCTTTCCTAAAAACCAGAAAGGAATAGGAAAATAACAATTGCTTTCTGTAGCCCAAAATGGTATAGGCTGAGACTTATTTAACAATTTCATTTTATTTTTCAAGTATCAACAATTTCAAGTACCCAATGTCCCCCCCCCCCAAAAAAAAAGCTTCTTATGTGGTGCTGAATTAAAATTACCATCCTTGATTTCTCACAGGCTTCCCATCTCTAATTGCAACATGACAGGTAAAACATGGCTCTCTCCATCTCTTGCATGTCAGCCAGATATATATCAATATAATAATTGTATACGTATTGAATTTGACAAGTGCAGAGGAGTAAGAATTTCTTTGGTTGTTTTTTTGATAAGAACAATTCATGCAATTCATAAGCAGAATGGAAAGATATTTATTTTTATTTTTAAAAAAATATTAATGTGGAAGAAAACAGGACTGACAGATTTGCCCAGCTCCCTTGGTTTCTTCATCAGGCAAAGGTGTTAAAAATATACAGGAGAAAGAAAAATATGACAATGTTAGAGTCAACAGCCCTACATTTTGTCAAGATGTTGTTCTAAGTTAAGATGGTATGGATCCATGCAGGCAGAGGCCATTCCTTCTGGCCATGTGGGCTCTGGGAGACAAAGAGTCTTAAAGTCCAATAAATAAAATGTAAACTCCATTAGCAACACAAAATCATAGAATCGTAGAGTTGGAAGAGACCATAAGGGCCTTCCAGTCCAACCCCCTGCCATGCAGCAACTCTCAGTCAAAGCATCCCTGACAGCCATCCAGCCTCTGCTTAAAGACCTCCAAGGAAGGAGACTCCACTACACTCCGAGGGAGTGTGTTCCACTGTCGAACAGCCCTTACTGTCAGGAAGTTCCTCCTAATGTTGAGGTGGAATCTCTTTGCCTATAGCTTGCATCCATTGCTTCAGGTCCTGTTCTCTGGAGCAGCAAAAAACAAGCTTCTTCTCTCCTCAATAAGACATCCCTGCAAATATTTAAACAGGGCTATCATATTACCTCTTAACCTTCTCTTCTCCAGGCTAAACATCCCCAGCTCCCTAAGTCGTTCCTCATAGGGCATGGTTTCCAGACCCTTCACCATTTTAGTTGCCCTCCTTTGGACACGCTTCAGTTTCTCAATGTCCTTTTTGAATTGTGGTGCCCAGAACTGGACACAATATTCCAGGTAGGACCTGACCAAAGCAGAATATAGTGGCACCTATTACTTTTCTTGATCTAGACACTATACTTTTATTGATGCAGCCCAAGATTGCATTGGCCTTTTTAGCTGCCGCATCACACTGTTGACTCATGTTCAACTTGTCTACTTGACTCCTAGATCTCTTTCACATGTAGCCTTTGTTCAGCCAGGTGTCACCCATCCTATATCTGTGCATTTCATTTTCCCGCCCTAAGTGCAGTACCTTACATTTCTCCATGTTGAATTTTGTTTTGTTAGCTTTGGCCCAGCTTTCTAGCCTATTCAGGTCATTTTGAATTTTGATCCTGTCCTCGGGAGTATTAGCTATTCCTCCTAATTTGGTGTCATCTGCAAATTTGATAAGTATGCCACCAATTCTGTCCTCCAAGTCATTGATAAAGATGTTGAATAGCACTGGCCCCAGGACAGAGCCCTGTGGGACCCCACTGGTCACTTCTCTCCAGGATAAAAAGAAGCCTTTGTTGAGCACCCAAAAAGATGTTTCCTTTGAGATCCATGCTTTCATAGTTATCAAATGAACATACCATTTAATTTTCAGCTTATCATTAGGAATGTCCAGATCAAACACTAGGTTCACCAGGCTACATATAGAATGTTGATGTGTGTGTATATGTGTATGCCAGTCACTCTTGATTTATGTTGACCCCATGGATTTCATAGAGTTTTCTTAGGCAAGAGAGATTGTTTTGCCAGTTCTTTCCCTGGAGTTATTCTCAGTCTATCCAGAATGCATTACCATCTTTTTATCATCAACAGATGAAATACTGCTGGGAAAGTTGGGAGAATATTTAGTGTTGTACAGTATTGGGAAAGAGTGCAGTATGCCTTTTGCACCCTACACACTTTCTGTCTAGCATAAGGTTTTGACCATCCACTTATAGGCTTAAGTTCAAATGCACATGAGTTGTCCTAGTGAGGTGCAGCTATTTAAGAACAGACTAGCTATTTCCACACTTGTGCTAGTAATAAAAGAAATTCACCAGGAAATTTTTTTGTGACCTAGTCAGTTGCTTATATTTCATAGCCGCAAGGGATTATACACAAGGTCTGTCCTGGTTCTAGCTCTCCTATGATGCCTGGTTTGACATTAGTATCCTCAACCGTTTGCACAGTAGTATTTAGGAGGAAGCAGTGCATGAGCTCAACTTAGACTTTAGTTTGTTTATGGTATATTTCAGCTGGAGATCTGATTGCCCTTTAACATTATAATGTAGAAGTTACTTTGAAATATTTATTTACAACATGGATGTTTTACATCAGGTGAGTCAGGGAAGTCACTGTTTGGAGAAAAGAACCTCAACATTAATATTGAAAAAAAACTGCAAATGAAATCAGAGAAACAGTGGCTTTTGAAGTGTCTTGCTTCATCATGCAAATTTATGCATAGTAATGCAGACCTTGTCTTGCCTGTAAGCCAGACATATGACAACTTTTTATTTAACCTACTAAATGTCTTTAATTTTTATGCTCATCACTGGCAAACAAAAGGGGAGTCTGCAGAGCCACAGAACTCCATTTTTCAGGTGTGTTAGAAATATTACATTTTCCACCTTGTCAAAGCATGTTTTGGCTGCTTCACATGATGAGTTTACAAATCTTGCTATTCTATGTTCCTCTCTCAGAGATTTCATTCATACGAGAATGATAATGCAACCCAAAAATACATAGTTGCAAGGGAAATTGTCATAATATGAAGTTATAATCTTGGAGAGAATGGTTGAAGTCCTTCTTCTGCAGCTTATTTTAATCAACTATTTAATTATTTTCATTACACATGCAAATCCTTTCTCTGAACAGAATAAAATGGCACTGTAACCATGCAAACAAAATCAATACACAGCAGTTCTAGAGTTAGAAGCAAATCACCCATCCCTTATTTTAAAAGATAATTTTTTTTTAAAAAAAAATATCTGGTTAGCTGAACAAACATTCAGCTTTAGTTATAAATTTCACAACCTTTGTATACATGGAAGAAACTAAACCAAAATGAACATCCATTCGATTAGAGACATAAGCATCCAGTAATTAATACATAAAAACAAGAATAATACATGGAGGGCTCCTAAATGACCTCTGAGATTATTTATTATCCCTGGCTATTGACTTCTCTTTTGGTTGGTTAATACAAACTGAGTTTCCTTTTCTTCTTTCAGAAACAAAGACTGTGAGCCAATGAATCTGTGAAGGAGATGTATGGGAAGCTTTTTGTTAGGAGCGATAGGAAACATGTACTGGCCTAGTCTTTCTATACTCACCTGGGTCACAACTATGAAGAAGTTGTCACTTTCACAAAAAGAAAGGACAATAGGTGAATAAAAATGCATCAGTAAACAGATATAACCAGCACAATATTCCACATGAACACATTTTCCATACACATAGTACCCCACAGTTAATGTTCTTATGTGCCTTGAAGTCCTCTTCGCATTAGACAACACTAACTTATGGTGATGCTCTCACAGGATTTTCTTGGCAGGGTTTATTCTGAGGAGGTTTGCATCTAAGGCTAAGAGAATGTAACTTGCCCAAGGTCACCTAGCAAGGTTTCCATGTCTGAGTAGGGATTTGAACTCTGGGGCTCATTCAGACTATGAAATTATAGTGTTGCATTCTACTTTAATGATCATAGCAACATCTCATGGAATCCTAGGATCTGCAGGTGTGGATGGAGCATTTAGAATTCTGAACCAGAGAGCTCTAGAGCCTCATCAAACTATGTACCCCAGCATCCCACAGGATGTTGTCATTGAAGTTAAAGTAGAATATAGTGTTATCATTGTGTAATGTGAATGTGCCATATGTCTCCTGAAGTCCTACTTTAGCACTGAAATAATTATACAATTCTGACTCTGTGGTACCACATAAAGAGGAAATATTTCATTGTAATATGTATAGGAGCACTGAGAGGCATACAGTGGACCCTTGTTATACGCTGGGGTTTGGTTCCAAGATCCCCTCTGTATAAGAAAATCCGTGTAAGCTCAAGTCCCATTATATATAATGACATAGCAAAATGGTGTCCCTTATAAAAAATTGAAAATCAAGGTAAATTTATACTTTTTTGGAACATTTTCAAACCGTGTATGCTTAAATCCATGTATAAAAAATCCGTGTATAAGAAGGGCCGACTGTATTTCTTCTGCTAAGGGTAGTTATTTTTTTTTTAAAAAAAAGTATAATGGTTTCATTGAATTAAGTGAAAGGGGGTCTAGGAGTCCTTGTAGAACACAAGTTGAAGATGAGTCAACAATGTGATGCAGCAGATAAAAAAGGCAATAGAATTCTAGGCTACATCAATAGAAGTATAGTGTCCAGACTGAGGGAAGTAATGGTACTACACTATTTTGCTTTGGTCAGGCCACACCTGGAATACTGTGTCCAGTTCTGTGCACTACAATTCAAAAAGAATGTTGAGAAGCATGAATGAGCTCAGGCTTGCTAGAGAGGTTAAGAACAATAAAAATGGCTTTGGGGGATATATCCGTAGCAAAAGGAAGAAGGAAATGGTAGGGCCATTGCATGGAGAAGATGGTGAAATGCTAACAGGGGGCAGAGAAAGGGCAAAACTACAGTATATACTCGAGTATAAGTCAACCTCATATATAAGTCGAGGTCAGGTTTTGGGGCAAAATTATGGATTCTGCCATGATCTGTGGATAGGTAGAGGGTAAAATTTAGAAGACAGCTGGGCTGGAAAAGAGGCTTGAGAGGCAAGTGCATGCCCTTCCTCCTCCCCTTCAGCTCGGCTGTCTCCTGTAAGAATAGCAAAGCTGAGGAAGAGGAGGAGAAAGGGTGGGCTTTGTTCAGGCCTTACCTGGAATATTGTGTCCAGTTATGGGCACCACAATTCAAAAAGGATGTTGAGAAGCTGGAGCGTGTCCAGAGGAGGGCAACCAAAATGGTGAAAGGTCTGTCTTATGACAAGAGACTTAGGGAGCTGGACATACTTAGCCTGCAGAAAAGAAGGTTAAGAGGTGATATAGCAGGCCTGTTTAAATATTTGAAGGGATGTTGTACTGAAGATGAAGCAACCTTGTTTTCTGCTGCTCCAGAAACTAGGACCCACAATAATAGATGCAAACTGCAGGTAAAGATATTCTACTTCCACATTAGGAAGGTCTTCCTGACAGTAAGAGCTGTTTGACAATGGAACACATCCCCCCAGAGAGTGGTGCAGTCTACTTCTTTGTAGATTTTTAAAGTGAGGCTGGAAGGCCATCTGTCAGGGATGCTTGGATTGCATATTCCTGAATGGCAGGAGGCTGGACTGGATGGCCCTTAAGGTCTCTTCCTACTCTATGATTCTGTTATTCTAGACTGTCTTAAATGACAACAGAAATGGCATCTGAGATTCCATACAGTGGAACTATGGCAGTTAAAGTGGAATCATAGAGCTATAATTCTGTAGTATGAAGGAGCTCCTGTACTTGAGGCATAGCATATAAGGCTTTATAGTTCAGCCCAAGAGTTTTTATTAGTACCTGGAAATAAACTGTTAGCCAGTAGATGTGTTGCAATAAGGGAGCTAACAATCTGGCTGTAACTCTTTGGGTCAACTGAAGTTTCTAAGCACATTTCAAAGTCAGCCCTATGTAGAGCCCATTACAGTTCATCTAAATAGGATGCAAGTAAGGCATATGCTACCATGATCAGATCAGACTTCTCCAGGATCTACCCTGCAGTAGCTCTAACTGTACAAATGCACTCCTGGTTACTGCTGAAGCTTGGGCTTCCAGGCTCAGGGCAGAATTCAGGAGAGCACTTAAATTGTGAACCTGCATTTCTAGGGGGAGCATTACTCTATGTAGTTTAGGCTGAATATATTTTCCCACACTTGTCTTTCAACTGACCAGTACCATCTCTGTCTTGTCTGGACTGAGCCTCAGTTTGGTTGCCCTCATCGAGTCCATTATGGATCCCATGCACTGGTATAGCATGGAAACAGTTTCCTTGGAATTAGGTGGAAAGGAATAGTAGAGCTCCTGTTGTTAGGCTTCTATTGCACCAGCAAGCCTGTAGCATCCAGTACTTTAAAGACACACCATTTAATTT
This sequence comes from Sceloporus undulatus, assembly GCF_019175285.1. NCBI lineage: Eukaryota > Metazoa > Chordata > Lepidosauria > Squamata > Phrynosomatidae > Sceloporus > Sceloporus undulatus. The sequence continues at coordinate 91,779,172 of NC_056525.1, forward strand.
TCACCCCACCCTCCCATGTGTAGATGATAAGCCAAGGCAAATTTTCTGCTTGAGCCTTTGCTTTGATATAATGCACCCAAAGCAATGAAAGAATACAAGTGCCTTTGCTGTTTAAGCCCTCCTGACAACTGGCCTTTTCTGACACTTGCAGAGATAACCATCTGTAATGTTAGGGCTTTAAAAGAAATTCTTCATGATGTGACTGCAGAATAATCTTCTTGCTATGTGGAACATTAACTGGAGAAAACAGAATTCAGCAGAAAAGCCTGTGAATGCTCTGACAGAGGAATTTTTCAGTTTGGGAGTAAGCAGCAGTGGATTGAGTGAACCAAGGAAGTCATGGCCCTGAGTTTGCAAAACCTGAGCAGAGCTGTTAACAACAGGGTCTCTTGGAGGTCTCTCATTCATAGGGTTACTGTAAGTTGAAACCAGCTTGACAACAAATAACAACAATAGAAACAACAAAGTAAGTAGCAGTGGATATGAACCATCTCAAGATAAAGAAACAAGTTGGGTTTTGTTCTGCATTGTACTCAGTCTATGTGGATATTTCTCAGATATGCCCTTATCCCAACAATACAGTATGCTCTATCCTTTAAAACCTTTCAGTTCTTAAAAGCCTATTGGAATGATAACAACCCCCCCCAACATATTTGCTTGCTGATAGGACAGTGATGGATGGCCCCACTGTATCCTTCCTAGGAAAGGAGTTCCATCACAGGCTATCTTTTAACTGTACTGTTTCTAAAACAACAACAACAACACCTGCTTTTAAACATTTTAACTCTATGTCGTTGTTACGTTTATGTTGTAAATTTGTTTTTCATGTGTCTTTGAGTCATTTCTAGCTTATAGTGACCCGAAGGTGAAGCTATCATGGGGTTTTCTTGATAAGATTTGTTCAGGAGGGTTTTTTCCTTGGCCTTCCTCTGAGGCTGAGAGAGTGTGACTTGCCCAAGGTCACCCAGTGGGTTTCCATGGCCGAGTCCTGTCCCCCAGAATTGTAAACTGACACTCAAAACACTGCACCACACTTACTCTCAAGTTCTATCTGAATGTTGATATTTTGTGTTCTTTCACTATGTTATATTTGTTTAAATTTATAAGTTGCTTTTCAGTCCCAGTTTTGGGAAACGGAAGAGTATAAATTATGATGGTGATAATGATGCTGATACTGAAGAGGACAGGTATTAGGTATTAAAGAAAGCATATCTGAATTAACGTGAAACATAAGATCTACTTAAGAGAAGGATTTCCAGGTAGCTAACAATTATTATTCTGTTGCAGCAAAACCAACAAAGAATCTTGTGACACCATAAAAACTACAAGAAGGGCAAGTACCTACTTACATGTTTTGGGAGACTGCAGTTCCCATGACCCTTTGTATTGGCTATTCTGATCACACCTCCTGTCACCAATAGACTAATAATAATAATAATAATAATAATAATAATAATAATAATAATAAAATAATCAGGCCACAACTATCCCACTGCTAGATTACAAATGCATTTTGCAGTTCTGGATTTTGTAGTTTAGGATGCAAGGAGCTGTTGTCCATAAAACTGTATGCCGCCAGAAATTTGTGAGTCTTTGAGGCCCCTAAAAACTCTTTGTTCTTTTAGCATAAAGATGCAAGTGATGATTGCACACATCCTAGAATTATACACATGCACTTCTTGACTCCTGCCATCCTTCTGTCAAATACTGCCTGAAAAAACAGTGATGTTTATGGTCCTGTGTTACTTAGCAACAACGCATGCTTACTTATTTAGTAAGTTTTAGGAAAGCAATCATTACACAGTTGCTGAGCAGCAATATGGAAATAATAAACATCTCAGCAGCACCATTAACACACTAAGGCCATGTTTATTCCATCTCTTTAACTATCCCTTAGCTTCTTACTTCAAACTTGAAGTTGTTGAAATGATCGATGAATCTGAGGGTGGACCAGTTTACATGCAAGAAACAGAATCTTAGGGATTGTTTCCTTGCCTTGCTTGCCAGCTCAAGGTAACCGATCATGTATTTCTAGTCTTAGTCAATACCTGGTTACTGGAGGACAAGTCTATTTCTAATACACAGGAAATGTTTTCTTTCTTCTCCATCTTCTAGTCTGCAGGCAATTCAGAGTGTGCATGAAAATAACACAGGAGTCATTTGATCTTTATTTTTGTTATAAAGAATTTCTTTAAAGGTAATGAAAAGTCATATAACCTTTCTTTTACGTATATATCCATTGCACTGGAATATTAAGGTGTCTTCCCATTATACTTGAGACTGAATGACTTTGAAAAGTTCTTCAGTGTTTTTAGCTGCTGTAATGATGACCTAACACATCTTCAGGATAAATGGAACAATATGAAAAATCTGTCTAGTCAGTTGGCTATGTTTTATGAAACACCCAGTAAGTATCTTATGCTAATAAAGGATGATTTCAGTGTGCCCTCTGAGAACATTTTGTTACATTCTAATGCCAAAACCCTGGTATGTGTCTGGGTTCTGTTCCCCATATCTGTTGACAAACCTTCACATCTAGATCTGCTATTTACTACTTCTAGTGCATGTTCTCCTTCATGTTGTACACGTGTGATTCAAAAGAAGCTGTGTAGGGATTAAAGCTAGTAGGACAACATTTAAGCTTCTCTATATTAAAGCACTACCAATCCAGCTCCATCTTATCTGCTATCCAGTCAACTATTTTCTAGTATGTGGGATGAAAAGCCATGCCCTTACGAAGAACGACTTAGGGAGCTGGGGATGTTTAGCCTGGAGAAGAGAAGGTTAAGAGGTGATATGATAGCCCTGTTTAAATATTGGAAGGGATGTCATATTGAGGAGGGAAGAAGCTGGTTTTCTGCTGCTCCAGAGACTAGGACCCGGAACAATGGATGCAAGCTACAGCAAAAGAGATTCCACCTCAACATTAGGAAGAACTTCTTGACAGTAAGGGCTGTCCGACAGTGGAACAAATTCCCTCGGAGTGTAGTGGAATCTCCCTCCTTGGAGATCTTTAAACAGAGGCTGGATGGCCATCTATTGGGGATGCTTTGATTTGGATTTCCTGCATGGCAGGGGGTTGGACTGGATGGCCCTTGTGGTCTCTTCCAACTCTATTATTCTATGATTCTATGATTCTATGAAAATTAGGAAACCTTGCAGGGGTGATGTGGAATCAAGCTTGGTGAAGTATTCGAAACAAATAGGCAAAGTAGAAGAAATCCTTTTCAAGCCCACAGATTCTCAGTGCCATTTCTTTGACAGGCAGATAGTAAGAGATCTTTTGATTGGACTAAGATATACAAAGCAGAAAATTACCTGTTATCTTTATCTGGTCAATGGAGCTGAACATCCTGTTGTTTCTTCAAACTTGAAATACTAGTTGCCATGTTTAAAGCTTGTTGCTAGCTTTCTTCCTGCCTTACTTTGTTCCAGATCATTTATGTTATTGGCTTTTGTATTCTCTTCTGTTCCAGACATTGTCTATTCTGAATCATCCCTGTCCTGTATAACTTTACATCAGAATCATTCCTTGGCCTTAATAGCATTCTGATGCATTCTAGTCAGACTATCCCTCTTCATTGTTGGCTTTAATCTTTCCTTCTTTTTTCCTGCTGGGGCTCTGATTAGGTCACACTTTGCTATGTGCCCAGATCTAGGTTTTTTGCTAATAATAATGCTGGAAACTACACAGTCCTGTTTCATTTATAATGTGTGACGACTGCCAAGTTAGTTAAATCAGTGCTTCTATAAAACACATTTCAAAGTCAGTTTGGGAACAAATGAGCTGAGAAACAGCCAACATCTTCAAGCAACAAAATGGCTGCTAAATATATCTGGAGCTTCAAAAAGTTACTTTTTTGTTTACAATTCCCAGAATTCCCTCAAAATAGAATACCCATTTCAAAGCTCTATCTTTTAGCTGCATTTGGGTATGAATAACCTCAGACATGTGAACTCTTTCCACCAGCATGCTGTGAAAGAGATTGGAAACTCTCCCCCCATTGTCAACTAACTGTGGTTTGTTATTACTTGCAAATCAGGTCAAACTGTGATTTACTTTAACTATAGTTTTGGTAATTAACCAGCCAACTTTGAAACAGTTATGAATCTGATCAGAATGTGATATAATTTCTGATCCCATCAAACTTTTGATTTCTAAATCATAAACCATATCAAAAGCACATTTGAAAATATTTAAAAAATGATGGAAAACCATGTTTCTTAAATGTTGGGAGAATGGGCTGATTTTCACAGTTCAGAATTTACTCTGCACAAAATTCTCACATGAGGTGTTTTTTTTAAAAGAAAACAGCATTTTCCTGTGCAGTTTTAAAAACTGTTTTCTCCACACACACACACACCTCCTGCACATTTTCTGCAGAATAAGTCCCAGCAACATTTTCTGCATAAAAATCATACTTCTGCACAGAAAATGCTAGTTTTCTGTGCAACAAAATTTGTACAAAGTAAACCACAAATTTCCAAGATTTTCTCACACCAGGAAGAAAATTGCTATAATTACTTGTTGCTTCCTTCGAGAACAAAATTATTGAAGAATTATAACTGGACTGGAAATCCAGAGCAAAATAGAAGACTGCAACAGATATCCTGAGATCTGGCAAACCCAGTTGCAACACTTAAAATGACTTGCATTCAGTTAAAATGCAACTTAAAAGAGTGATTAATTGAAAGAATAGACTAAAATAGGAGAAAAACATAACACTCTCAGAATCTTTAACTAGTTAAAATCCAGTACATGCTTACAGGCAGGTAGGGCAGGGAAAGGGATATGTGTACACAGAGATGAACAAAAACTGTTAGAAATTACTCATTCCAATTGGAGGCAATGAAGGGTGTGGTATGATTTCACTGTTTGCATTGTGTGTGTGTATGTGTATGTATGAAACATCTGTTGTCAGATAGAGTTAACTATTTCAAATACGTTTGAATTGGTGGTGTTCTGTAGAAGTGGCCAAATGTACAAATGTATTGATCACATCTTGCCCAGAAAATAACACAATAGGTTTGCCCTTGGGTTGTGATAAGTCAGAAATGACCTGAAGGCATGCAACAATAAACAACAATATAACACTGGAAAATTTTGTATGAGATGAACCTCACAGAGGTGAGCATTTCATGAGAGCTGGGCCTCGACAGAGAATGTAATACCTCTGCCATACCCTCCTTTCTCTGTCTGTGGAGCTACTTGGAGCAGAGCCTCTATTGATGAGCTTAAAGTGCAGGTAAGAACAAAAGTGCCATATCTTGTCTGGAGGAGGCCTCCCCAGATGAAGAAGGAGAATAGGAGTACCGTGAGGATGAGCCTCACCCTGAGCAGAGGAGGCTGGCAGACCTGTTATGGCAGACACAGAACCTGGTCCATCCTAGGCAGATTTGGAGTAGGAAACCAACTCTCTATACCCTGTCAAACACAGAGAGCAAAAATGCCAAGAACAGAAATGCTAGAAACTCTCTCCTCCATCTTAAGTAAACTATGCTGAATTAATGAGGCCAACTGTGCTAATTTACTGCTGGCTACAAATTAACTCAGCCAAAGCCATTCTTGTGCTGTGTACAATAGATCTGATGTCCCCGGATAATCTGTGTGATATGCTCATATTTGTGTATCTCAGACTTTTGGCTTGCATTTGGATTAATCTCTTTGGCAGCTCCCTTCTCAGTTTTGGAGTCAGCTCAGGTCTGTTTGCTTCATTTGAGTTCAGACTGTTTGGATTATGCTTCTGCTTCTATGGACACAAATATCACCTTGGGGCTTTCCCTGGTCAACCTTTGTGGACTAGAGTTGTACACTCTTGGGTGCTTGCCCACCTTAAAACAGAACAAGAAGAGAGAAAGCATATGAGTATGTCCATGGAAGCAATCCAAGAGTATACGGATGCTCTGAATTTCAGAAATCAGATGGAACGTAACATTTGTTTTATAACAATATATGTTTTATAACAATTATGTTAGCCTATGCATGATATTTACAATGACCCAACACTAGTGGTCTGGGAGGGAAAGATAAGATATGTTCTTATCCCTTAAAATTTCCCCATATGTCTGAGTAATGAAGGAGTTCCATAAACTTTGTGGCATGTTTTTAAAGTAGACAAAATCAAAGGCAAAAACACCAGGGATAGCTAAATTATTCTTCAAGCCCAGGAACTTATCACCTGTTCTTAAAATTCCATCATACAAAAAGTTTCAAAAACCCCAAATAGTTTGATTGCACAGAGGCATATTTTGAACCTGCAGAAATGCTTTGCAACAAAAAAGTACAAGACAAGTATTAGGTTTCTACTGTGTGTTTCCAGTTTTTACTCTCACCCCACACCTTGACTGCTGCAAAAGTTCCATACATTTACTTTCTTGATTCAAGATGAGATAGTGGAAGTAGTTAATCCTGAAGCCACTAGAAATCCTGAACAAAATGGCAGCAGAAGACTGACAGTGCAGTGTGGGAACATCTGTTGCCATGACAACCTTTGAATTTAAAGCCACAGCAGAACAGGTACTATGGAGTTATACATTAAACATGGTTTCTCCAAAAGTAGCACAGTAAAGGCAGTGCCTTTCCCCGCTATCTTAGTCTTTAGAATAGCATGCACTTTCCATAAACAAGACAGACATATCTTACACAAATCCACTTCTTTCCAGTTCCAGAATTATTATGAGTCATGTATTTCTCAGCTGATTAGTTTAGTTCATTTGGACGTATTGTCTTATGTCAGACTAACCTACCTCACAGGAGTGTTGTAAAGATAAATGAGAAGACCTGAAAAACATTTTGTGAACAAGCTGCAGATAACGTTGGGTTTGAACATTATAGATCCAGGATGATATTTCTCTTTACTTGATGGCCATGGACAAATGTAAGTTTCTCAACCAAGTATCTTCAAAATAAGGGTGGGAGGATTTTGAAAAACAAATGAGAATACTATAAATGTAAAGCATTTTGCTCAGTAAAAAAGAACAAGAGCATAAAGATTATCAATAATAATAAAATACATGGGAGCTATGCTTTAAAATACAGTTCTGTATGTCATTTGTTGAAAAATATCTTTTTCAAATGTATTCTAAGTCAAGAGTATTAGCCAGTCACCCATCAAACTGCAAAATTCAGCTCCTTCAAAGTGGAAGTCTTTTTTATTATTATTTGACTGAGGGATTTAATCATAACTCTAGGTAATAAGTGTGGATACGATGCTTCTTAGCGACTCCCATCGACAGGTAAACTGACTACATGAATGCTAAGAATTTGGAAAAATGTGTTCATAAATATTGCGGGCAGGCATTCAGTTACAGCTTCAACCATGTACACCAGGAAACTTGAGACACTTATCACTGGCAAGCTCTATCCTTCATTTCCGAGATATATACTTTCAGACTTAATTGCAAATGAATAATCATATGAAGCTGCACATCACAGACCCAGTAATGACTGTTAAGTGCACACGTGTCTCATTGAGAACCGGCAACAGCAAAAGGTATTAATTAAGGCTAAGCAGTGGCTTAGTGGTTAAGATGCCAATTCTAATGCTCGGAAGATCAAAAGGCTAGCAGTTTGAGGCCCAAGTGCCGCATGATGGGCTGAGCTCCCATCATTAGTCCCAGCTTCTGCCAACATAGCAGTTTGAAAGCATGCAAATGCATGTAGATAAATAGGTACCACTTTGGTGGGAAGGTAACAGCGTTCTGTGCAGTCATGCTCACCACATGGTCACAGAGTCATCTCCAGATAATGCTGGCTCTTTGGTTTAGAAACGGAGATGAGCACAACCCCCTACAGTTGGTTATGACTAGACATTCATGTCAAGGGACTACCTTTACCTTTAAACACTGACAGTGGTTTACATAATGTGGCCTAGTGATCACTCATGTGGGTAAGATTAATCTCTACACATACCTGTGCCTGCGCACGCACACACATACAAACAAAGTAAGACTTCTACAAAATGCATTTCTATAATAAATGCTACTGCAGTAACACACACTACTTCAGGATCAGCAAAAATCCATACATATTTTCATATGAGGAAGTATGTGGGAGGGGACTGTTTTGATGAGATTCTTTCAATTCTCAGCAATCTTTGCTTGGCATGGATTGCTAGTGATATGCCATAGTGATATGGTTAGAGGTAAGAAATCAGCTATTACATTTTATCCTCCTCCACTCCATTCTGCACCTGCTGTAAGTCCTGAATACAGTGGTACCCCGGGTTACGAAATTAATTCGTTCCGCGGTTAATTTCGTAACCCGAAATACCTTCGTAAGCCGAATTCCCATAGGCGCTAATGGAAAAATAGCTCTCTGCTGCCCTCCGGTGGCGGAAAATAGCGCCGCGGTTTTTTCGTAACCCGAAGAAACCTTCGTAAGCCGAAGCAATAAATCCCTATGGGATTTTTTCGTATCCCGAAAAATTCGTAACCCGGCGCATTCGTATCCCGGGGTACCACTGTACTTTGTTCTTGCTTGTGACTAATCAACACTTGCATTGTTTTTATTTATATAAAAAATTTGTATCCTGCTCAATATCTGAAGATCTCATGGTGTGTTATGGTGAAGAAAAATATAATTAAAAGAAATTTAAAACAGCTTTGACAGTTTAAGACAGTTCATTATAATCAAACTGAGTGAGGGAGGGTGGGGAGATAGGGGAAAAGAATTACTGTGAAATCATATGTGAAGTGATGTTAAAAAAATAATCAAAATGAATGGCAACCCAGTAATTTATACTTTGCTATAGATCAGTAGTTCCTAAACGTTGGTCCTTTAGATGTTTTGGACTTCAGCTTCCAGAATTCCTGACTGTTAATTTAGGTGGCCGAGGCTTTTGGAAGTTGAAGTCCCCAAAACCAGAGGACCAAAGTTGGGGAACCACTGCTATGGATTATCCAGTAACCAATATTTGAGCCCCAAAGCCTTCCGTGACAAGTCATTCAATTTGGGACTGAAATGGACTATTGGTACCAGTTGGGCCTCCAAGGGGAGAATATTCCACTATTGGGTTGTCACAGCTAAGAAAATCATTTGTTCTGTCTCCATATGATGTACTGCTCCCCTCTGCCAATCTCACTGCTTAGTTGGGTATATACTAAGGATGTCAGTCTTTGCTCACTTTATATTTACATGCATGTTTTCTCACTTCTGGTTGAAAGTACAAGAGCTTTTGTATATTTTTCAAAAAAAATTATTTTCTATTTTAATTCAGGTCCTGGACAACATTTTTGTCATGGTGGGTCTGGCTAAAAGGACATAACTGGGTGCTTCTCTGCTATCCCCTGATCTCTACCAGCCACTAAATAGGCATTTTGATGGGTTGAGGGGACATTTTGTGGGTTAAGCCACCAGCCACTAAAGGGCATTTTGGTGGATTAAGGTTGTTGTTATTTTTGCAGTCCACAGGCTTCCCCAAGATCTCCCTCATGTCAGAATCTCACCAAAATGCAAAACAAAAATGGGATTTTTTTTTGTCTCAAGCCAGTGAACTACTGTTCCTAGAGTTGTGTTTTACCATTCTTCTTGTTATCATTTGCCATCAAGACAATTTTGACTTATGGTGATGCTATGAATGAAATTCCTCTGAAAGTCCCAATTATCAACTGTCTTGCTGAGACCTTGCAAACTCAGAGCTGTGCCTTCCTTCATTGAATCTGTCCACTTGTAGTGCAATCTTCCTCTCTTCCTTCCACATTACTGACTAGAATGGATCCTTGGAATCTGCTGGGGTTTGGTTCCAGGACACCCCCCCCCCCGGTGGATACCAAAACCTGTGGGTGCTCAAGTCCCTTCAAAAACAATGGCATAGTAAAATGGTATCCCTTATATAAATAGGCAAAGTCAGGGTTTGCTTTTTGGAATTTATATTTTTGGGAATATTTTCCAACTGTGGATGCTTGAATCGATAGGTTAAAACATCTGTGGACATGGAAGACTGTTTGTATTATTGTCTGTTCCAATGGAATTGCAGTGTCACTTGAAGTGTCCAAAGTATGACAGTCTCAGTCCAGTCATTCTGGCTTCTAGGGAGAGTTCAGGACTGATCTGCTCAAAGACCCATTCATTTGGTTTTCTAGCAGTTTATGATTGTCAAGACCACTTTATTCTCCACCACTAAGTATGTTCGATGACAGCAGTCTGGGCCTTTTCATCCCACCGTCGCTGCCACTTAATAGTCACAAGCACTTGTACTTTTAACACTATTTTTCTTATTAATTTGTGATCCTGCCACCTCTTTGTGACTGTCACTTACCCTCAAAATATGTTTTGAATTGTTAGTAGCATGGTAAGTATTCAGGCTCCAGATGAGTCTCTCTTGAACAAAACAAAACAAAAACTTTATTTAAATAACAGTTTTAATAATTGTTTCACGCATTTACATTTGTGGCTCTCATGTAACTCCTTCACAGGCACCCCTCCAAGTTTTGGAGCTAGTCTACACTGCCAATATTACTGACTGAAAATGTGTGTGTGTGTGTTGGCTTGCCAGGAGGCATGGTGATGAAAATTGGCCCCATTCCCACTGCAGTTGTCCACCATTGGTCCAGAGCCCAAACATGGACATATTTGTCAGGGATCCAGGGCTGGAAGCCCACTACTGGTGGCCAAAAGCTGAAGCTAAATTGAAGATCCTTTGTGACATATTTGTAATGAGCACAGTATAAGTGGGTCTGTTTTCTTCCTGAGTCAGCATGGTGTAGTGGTTTGAGCATTGAACAATGACTCTAGAGATAAGTGTTTGATTCCTTGCTTGGCCTTGGAGACCCACTTGGTAACCTTGGGCAAATCACACACCCTCAACTCCATTAAAGTCTCCATAAATCAGAAATGAATTGAAAGTGCACATGACAACAACAACAACAAGTATTTAATTATTTCTCATATCATTTTTTTATTGTGCTGGAAAACAGACATGTCAACAATAAAGAACAAGCTGGACTCATTTTCTATTTCAGTGATAATGTTATGTGAGAATAACAACAACTACTGAAATTAAAGTGTGTGCCATGTCAGCTATCATTCCAAGTCTTGCCAGTTGGACACTTGTTGCTTTAGTCCAGTGCCTGTAATATTCTGAAATTATTCATTTCTGTGCTGTCAGTGAAATGAACTGTGTGCCGTGCCTGACTAAGTGAGATCTTCAAGTGTGACTACTTCTACTCCTCCAAATCATTCTGGTTGTCTATGGTTATTATCACATTCAGCGTTTGAAGCAAATACCTGCAACATTTCTCTCAAATGCAATATGGATTATGCTGATGTGAAATATGGAATGTGCTGATGTGTTTCCAATACTTGATGGGATTGGGGAAATAGAAGTGTGCAGTCAGTGCAGAATGGAGTTGCTCTCTCTCTCTCTCTCTCTCCCTAAATACCAAAAGTACAAAATGAGATTCCTCCTGTACATGGTCTCATCTATGGAGGCACACTAGCTATTAAGATAGGTTGGCTATGCCCTTTCCATTCATGCCTTATTTACATCAAGACTAGACTACTGTAATGTTCTATACGTAGGGAAGCATTCACAGGTAGCTGAGACACTTCAGCTTCTTGCTAGCTGGGGGCAAAAGCAGTGGGGTCCCAGAGATCAATGGACCTTCGTCAAGATGACTTCCAAACCCTTGATTCCCTCCCACATTTTCTCTCTTTCCATTTCTTTTCCTCTCCCCTGGCCCCACAGCAACATTGCTGTGGAGCACACTCCATATGCATGCACAAATATCCAGATTTTCCACTCAAAACCAAAATGAAGTCCTTCTTTCTTTTGTCCTTATCAAAACCCCAAGCCAATGATAAATAATAATAATAATAATAATAATAATAATAATAATAATAATAATAATAATAATATTTTTTATTTATAGACCGCTATTCCGCAATGATCATAGCGGTGTACAGTAAAATTGCAACACAATACAAAAATACAAAAAATTGCAAGGCCTCTCTCCCCCTCAGATAAAGGCCCAGATTTGGACCCAGTCATCCCATATGTTGTTTGGACAGCTCACAATGAGAACTAGACCAGACCTTTATTTGGCCTCTGTTTGTTGTTTTTGTTAACTGCCCTCAAGTTGGCCCCATTGATGGCAACTGTGTGGATGACGTATCTCCAAGGCACCTCTCTCCTCCACTGCTCTGCTTAGGTCTTGTAGATTTATGCTTGTGATCTCCCTAATTGAGTCTATCCATCTGGTGTGTGGGCTTCCTCTCTTTCTTCGGTACATCCCTCCATCTTCCCCAGCATTATTGCCTTTTCAAGTGAGTCATGCCTTTTCATGAAGTGGCCAAAGTACTAATAGCAATCAGGCCTGAGCCCTTCATTCATGGATTTAATTGAATACCAATGGACACACGAGTCCTACAATGAACTGCACTTTGGAAGCAACATTTCTTACACTAACATGAGGCACACATACATATAATATCAAGGGGGCAAGATCCTTTCTTCCCATTTTATAGCTGGGTTTGCGGTTTGTAATTATAGAGAGCAAACTGAAGTGGAGAGACTATAAACTGAAGTGTGTGGGATTTTAATTATAGAGAAATTCAGAAGCTTATAAGAGGTAGGAATGTCATATTTAGAATGCTGAGAACACTTAAGTTTGGAGTGGAGAGATCTAGCTAAAATTGTGACATTTTAAGCTTTTGTATTCTTATCAACAAAAAAGAGTGACCTTCAGGGTTTCTTTTGTTCTCTAGATATTACTTTGCACATGCTGCTATTTTAATCGGACTCATTTTACATCAGCCTCAATGCCATGACTCAGAGAAACCTCTCACTCCTACACTAGGCATCACACTGAATAAAGTACCTGCACTGAGATACTGAGAAGCTGGTGTGGTTGACAAAATGAACCAGTTCTTACCCCACTTTCCTAGGCTTTCTTTTGAGAAATCAGTTCTTCTCCTCTTAACAGGCAGCTTATTTGTATGTATGTGGAGGAAGGGGGGTACTTTTGCTATTGATTGAGTGACTGGTGTATTATAATATGCACACTGCTTGATGAAAAATACATCTATACAATATAATAAAAGATCTGCTTTGGCTGTCTGCAGACAAGCTATCCATTCAAAATAGCCAAAGTTTACATGTATTTAATATGCTTAAAATGCTTTTGTTGCTTTCTCACTTCACTACTACTCATGTTAATTGACATAAAATGTAAAAAAAATAATACACACACACACACACAAAACCCCTTTGTACCTCCATTTTTCTCTTTATCTTCCATTATTTTCCCAACAACTTTTTCTCTTACAAGCAGCTCTAGAATGTTACCCTATTCTTTTTTCCCCCACTTATATACCATGGTGATAAGAATGCAGTAATATGGTTTGACTGTTTTGCTAGAGCTGTGTGTATGTGTTTGGCTATGAAAGTTCAAAGTTTAGAGCAAAGATAATGGATTATCATTAAAAACCCTCAATTTGTTTTTTTTGTTTTTTGTTTTTTTACAGTTAACTACTTTTGTAGTCTAATATGCTGGTTGTAGTCCGGTTGAATCTAAACACTGCAAGACTGAATCACCCTTCCTAATTCTTCCTCATATCAGACTTTACTGGTGCAGCCACATGGTGGCACATGGTATCTTTTGGCAGAAGGGAGGTTCAGAAAAAAAGTAGCACATCTAGGAGTCTGGCTCTCAGGACTTTCAAGCTGCTTCTTGAAAAAAAAAAAAGGGAGACATTTCTCAATCATATTAGAATAGGGGTGAGGAAATGTAGATTGTTGTACCATACTTAATAAAAATAAGATATCTCCTGAAAGTAAGCCATAGAGTGTCTTCTTGAGGAAAAACAAATACAAGACAGTGTCTTATTTTCAGGGGTACACGGAAGTGTGAATGGGCTCCTGGACTCAGAAGGGTCCAGAGATGGCCACAAACAAGGCAAAATTGTACACCTGCTCCTTCCTCCCAAGGGACAATTCTTTTTCCACTAGAGGAGCAGTTCCCCATTATGAAATATTGGGGGGGGGGGGACGACGACCCAAATAGGGTTAGGCTGATCTAGGGCACTTTACTAAGGGCCTCCTCATATGACTCAAGACTAGAGCCAGACTGAATAACTGAAAAGAAGTCGGATTAACAGCCACAATATTCTCCCCTCCCTTTCTAGGTTTTAGCATGAAAAGTAGGGTCTATAGCTCCTCACATGTGTATCAAGCTCTTTCCCCTGTGCCATTGTTATCTAAATTGCAGGGGGTCCAAACAGGGGATCAACAAATTGAATTCAGTGGGGAAACTAATTTAGCTAACACGCACAACTTTCTGAAGAGGTGACTGTAGCCTTCCCCAGATTGATGCTCTTCGTATGTTTTAAAAAACCAACTTACATGATTCCTTGCCATTGGCTATGTTAGCTGATGGTTGGTTGTAGTCAAAAACAGTTGGAGAGTCTTAGGCTGGAGAATTCTGCACACTATTCTGCTCTACTTTATTCCGTTCTATTCTATTATTTATAGAATAGTCCCATGTGGGACTATTGTAACATGACATCCCCCCCAACTGTCCTAATTTGGCAGGGATAGTACCTATTAATCCTCTGTCACCCTATTTTTCCACATACTTTTATCATCTGTCAATGCCTGTCTGCTTACCCCTTCGTTCTCCATTTACTTCGATTGGGGCAAACTGAGTTCAGACTGCAAAAGCAGTTTGCACTCAACTCAGCATGGGAAAAGGAGAGGAGGAAGCAGACTCTTGTCCTTCCCAGCAGGCTCAGGCCAATGTAAATTGTCACAGCCTCTCCTAGCTTGCCTCTTCTTCCTCATTAATACCTTTTGCCAACTTGGCCACAGGCCAATATTACTCGGTTGCAAATGTCCCAGTTTTTAATCTCTGAAATGATGGGGGGTTATATAATGTTAAATCTAGAAGAGCATCTTCACATAGTGGTTTCTAGGCCTTTTTGTTACGCACTTGCTTGAATAATAGGCTCCAAATGGGTGAAGCTAAGTGGGCATTTTGAAAATGCAAGAATATTATTTACTCAATACTATATGACTATTTTAGTTGTGCAGATGGTCCAGTCCTATGCTGGCAGTGGCTTGTGCTATGGAAAGGCAGAGACAGATGGGGAGCAACAGGAAATGGAGGCCTGGCAGAAGTAAGCAGTGGGAACTGGATATGTTCTTTCAGAATCACTGTCTGGATGTACCCTGGATCTCTGTGGAGAGAAAGTACTGGGGAAAAAACTTTAATAGAAACAAATAACGCAGCAGGCATGAAGATAAATGATGTGAATTAGCATACGCTGCTCAGAGAAGTCCACCACATTAGCATATCCCTCTTTCACTTGCAAATGAAAAATGACATCAAATTACATTCATTTTATTCCATCTCTTTGTGCTAGGATGCAGCTTGCTGGGATAGTATGAGGCTGATTCAGTGGTATTTCAAAGTTAGTCCTATCTTCTCTTAGAGTAACAGGAAAATGTATGCTTCTGATTGGGCACAATGCGGCAAGAAAAATGGATAGCGTGTCACTGCAACTTTTCACCTGGTTTTCCCCATTGTCCATTTTCATAAGCTGATGGAACAAGAATTTATTTTAAGCAAATACAGATGCACAGGCACACAATAATTTTATGTTGGGCTTGCTCTTCTTAAAAAAAACTGATGCTTTTTACACTTGGGAACATTGTTTCCCACCTCCTCATCCAATTCCAACTTTTATATTTGAAACCTTTTATTTGTATATGAGGTGAGTGAGAAGTGGATAATTAAAAAGAAGTACAACTCCTTTAGAAAAACATCTTAATAGCTGTCTCTGATGATTAATTCATGGAAACTGGACAGAGAATGAGCAACAGATAATGCCATTTCTTTATCTTTTTCCTCTTACAAATTGCCACATTCTCTCTAAGACACTGAGTCTAAAAACCCATCTCTCATTATTTTGACAGATCTGAATTTAGGATTTGGACAAATAAATAAAATGGTACTTGAATTTGGTTCTGTTTCAGCACACAGTTTATTACCTTTAGTACTTTGAAATTCAGAACATGTGTGTTGGAAGTAAGATAAGTTACAAAGCTACTGTGGAGCTTTTGAGATGAGTACTGTGGGAGATTAGCTAACTTGGATTCATTCTAGCATAAGGCCTTAAATTACTATTTTCTGACCTCATTCTGACAGCCAATACATTGCTACAGCCAACAGAAGCAGAAAGAACCTTGGTAGAGTGATAACTAAAGTATTTCTAGTCATCATTCTCTAAGGAGTAAAGTGCCATTAAGACAAGGCCATATGTTTTACCTTGGATATGTTCAAAAAATAGTCATCCTGCATCTAAAGAAAGCAACTATTCTATGTTTTCCAGAACACTGAAGAAAATGCATAGGATCATTTATGTGATATTCCCCCCTCCTTATAGTTGTATGCCAGCATTCAGCAGTGTTTATTATTGGCCATCTAAACCAGGGGTGGAAATTGCATGCCTCTCTAGAATTACACCAACCATGATCTCACACCATTGATTCTTCTGGACAGAGTTGTTGAGAACTGTGTGTATAATTCCTAACGTTAGACATATTTTATAGATTTATAAACAGTGTTGCAAGGATAATATATGATAATGTATGCATGTCAAAAATGTATATACAATGCTTGTATTTTGATTTTTTTCCATTACTTCATTCAAAACAGATGAGAACTTTTGTACAGTTTACCAGAAAGCCACACAGTGATGAGGAACATGGACAGAAGAGACTTATGTTTGAATGTATGAAAAACTGGCATATAGAATGACCCTAAGTAGTGCTGTATGGTCCATACAGCACTACTTATAGTACAACTCTAAACATGCTTACTCAGAAATAAGCCCTACAAGGTAAAATATGATTTACGTCCAGGGCCACTTACTGTGTAAACTATGATTTACTGTAATCCCAGAATCTGTACATCAAATTTGGCCATAGTCATGTTTCATTTTAACTGGATTGAGCTTTTGGCGCATGAATGGAAAAAAATCTATTTTGTCAGACTTGGAGTGCATCTACACTGTAGAAATAATGCAGTTTGATACCACTTTAAATACTGTACCTCCATCCTGTGCAGTCCTGGGATTTGTAGTTTTACAAGGTCTTTAGCCTTCTCTTCCAAAGTGTGCCTCACAAAACCATAAATTCTAGGATTCTGTTGGATGGAACCATCAAAGTTAAAGTGGTGTCAAACTGCATTATATTTACAGTGTAAATACATCTCAGAGTAGGTAGCAGATGATTAGTGATATGTAATAATAGACACTTGCTTAAGTGATTCTGGCTACCCGACAGCTTAAAGAGGTTCAAGTCCCAAGGCAGGAAAGCTCCAGAGAGGCTTTTACCCAAATCACATTTGTTTTGAAGGGGAAAAGTTTTGAGTTCCTTCTCTCAAAGGCTCATCCTGTCCTACGTGTGCCCTATGATTGTAAGAATTGACTGGGGTGAAGTCAAAGCACAACCCCCAGGACCACAGCTTTTCAGCACTCCTTTGCCACTACATCATCTGGGTGCAGCGCCAGAGGAGCACTGTGATGCCACCCACCTTGCCATGGGGCACGCTGTGTCATGCTGGCATGGGGGCAGAGTTGGGGCATGCGTTGTGCAGACACCACACCCCCATTCTTCCCCAATGCCAGCCTTTATTGCTGGTCTGTCATGGCTGATAGAAGTCATTTCAGAATACTGCTGAAAAATCATAATGAATTTTTCTTCCTCCTCAGGGACAGCCTCCAATGTTGCATGGTAAGGTAGCATCACATTTCACTCCCACGGTCTCTTCCAATTACTAGACCACATAGCAAAATCAAACTTTAAATAACCTTTGTTTGTGACATACCAAATCATTGTAGACATTTAGTCTGATGCTGCTGAGTGAATTCCAGTCACAGCAAGCAGTTTAGCACTCCATATAACAAGTAATGGGATTCTTAGCATTCTACTAAGAAAAGAAAATAAAAATTTCCTGGCAGGGTAACTTGGCTTCCGATCGCATACAATGGGTTACAAGTTCCTGATTTGTATATTCCCAGAGGTCAGTTAATCTCTGCCAGCATATTTACAGGAAATATTGGAGGCTGCTTCCCTTCCCTTGTGTGCAATAACAGCTGGAAGGCCTATGGGTGCAGTTCCACCTCCCTGCCCATTGATCTGCTGCAGGGCCACTGCTGGGCATGTTTGGACAGTTTTGGGGCATGGATGGAAGAAGGAGCAGCCTCTCACTTGAGGCCAGGACTTTCTCACTTGGTGTTCAATAGCAGCTGAAATGAACTTGGATGCACTCTCACAGCTGATCAGTGGCCAAGGATATGGAGTTGTACTCAGCAGGAGCCCTAGCTATTGCTGGGTACTGGGATGAAGTCTTAAAAGGAGGAGGTATAGGATACCTCCTCTGTAAGGTCTGAAAAAGTATATAGAAAGCATAACCTCCAAATGATGCCTGCATATGTCACCAATAGGATGGTGGTTTCTGTTTCCAGTGAAGGAGCAAGGTTGCCCGATTTGAATACAGAACTGCTTCAAGGTACAGGTGCATATTGCCCCCCCCCCATGACATCTCTCTTTTATATGCCATCATAGTCCTTGGTTTTCAAAGACTGTGAGTGATCATGGAGCCCTGAACATGGTGCCCTGTTCTCTACAAGTGATCCCTTGTGCCAGGAGAGTTTCTGCTGGCTCTTGTGCTTTTCCAAACACTTCCCCCAAACCTCCTTCCTAAAGATACCAGTGAGGCACCTGCTGCTCTACCCCATTTCTAGACTTGTGAATTATCCTTCAGAAATGAGACAAGCAACTAAAGTGCCCAGCCCATTCCCAGAACCTTTGGTTTGCTATAGCACCCAGTATCCCATAGGCCTGGCTGTTAAAGCCTTATCTGGGAAGTGAGATTCCTGTTACGTTACCCTGAGGACTTTGGCTTTTCCTGATTCTTTTGATTTGCTTTCCAACAGACTCAGGGTGCCTCTAAACAGCCAATATGCCCAATTCTTAAAGGTACATTTTGTTTTTTTCTTGAAGTACAGTGGACCTTAGGTATCCACTGGGTTTGGGTATCTCTGTGGATACCAAAATCCGTGGATGATCACATCCCACTAAATACAATGGCATAGTAAAATAGTGTGGTTTATATAAAATGGCAAAAATCAAGATTTGCTTTTGGGAATATTTTCAAACAATATTTTCAAACCATGGGTGGTTGAATCCATGCATAAAAAACTTGTGGACATGGAGGGCCAATTGTAATTGTTCTCATTATTGCATACAGCATACAGTCAGGGCCCCTTCATTCCCAAGGTTTAGTCTTTTTAAAAATTTTGATGAGCCGGGTCTTCTCCCTCCCAGGAACTGTAATGGGAGAAAGAAAGTTTCCGTAGCAACATTCATATCTCCATTCACAACTTCACCAGTGGGGCTGTCAGTTCCTCCAGAACTGAGGCAATGGAGAAAGGCATGAGTGTCAGCCTCTACCTCTATTATAAAGTCCCGAACACACCACACTACATGTGTTTAAAATGCTATGGCTAATCCAAAAATCATCAGAAAATAGACTGGATCAGGAGCTGTGTCATTTGAATCTCTTTTGAAAATCCTGGCATGGACAGGTCCTATTCCTGAGACACTGATTGATTGATTGGTTGTATTTTTGTATCACCTCCTAGCCCACAAGGCCTCCTGAGGCAATGAACAAATAAAAACCAATTAAAATAATACAAAGATAAAAACATATTAAAAACACATCAAAAATGTCTCAAAAAACTTTCCAAAGCAGTCTAAAAACAATCCTAGAATCCAGTTTTGAAATAGTTAAATCAGCAGTCTCAAACACTGAATGCCATATAGAACAGCATTGCTTGGGCTGTCCAACAGAAGCTTAAAAGAGATGGGGCCAACCTAACTTTCTTGCGTAGGGAGTTCCACAGTTGAGGCACTGCCTCAAAAAAAGCCCCGTTACGTGTACCCATCAAACTATTTTCAAAAGGTGTTGTGACATGCAGCAGGACCTCCTTTGAAGATTGCAAATTTCTGGCACCTCATATGGGTGGCCTTTCAGATATCCTTTCCCCAAGTCATTTAGGGCTTTGTAGGTCAACACTAGCCCCTTAGAACTGAGCTCGGAAGCAAATTGGAAGCCAGTTCAGTTCTTGAAGTACCAGTGTCCTATCTTCTCTAAAATGCTTACTTAACACCATTCTGGCTGCTTCATTTTGTACTGGCTGCAGCCTCCAAACACTTTTTAGGGGAAGCCCCACGTATTGGTCTAATTGAGAGGTAGCTAAGGCATGAGCTACTGTGGATAAATCTGACTTCTCCGAGAAATGGTGCAGCTGGCACAGCAGCCGAAGCTGAGCAAAAGTGCTCCTAGGTGATGCAGCAACCTGGCTTCCAGGAGCAGCACTGAGTCTAAGAGCACCCTTAAGCTATGGATCTGATCTTACAGAGGGAGAGCAACCTCATCCAGAACAGGCTGTAATCCAAACCCAAATTAGTCTTCATACTTACCAAGTGTGCTTCTGTATTGTCTAGATTAAGCCTCAGTCTATCCACCTACATCCAGATCTTTACTGCACCCAGACAACAATTCAGTGCTACCACAGCCTCCTAAGCAGCATTATTTTGTGGTCTGGTGGGGTTCTGCTAGAACAGGGGTAGGCAACCTTTTTGAGCCGGGGGTCGGGTTGCTGTCCCTCAGACAACTGGGGGGCCAAAGCCGGGGGGTGGAGTTTCCACCCTCTGGGGGCGTGGGTGCATTGCTGGGGGTGGAGCTTTCCACACTCCAGGGGCAGGACCACATGCTTCGCCCCCGGAGTGATAACAATAATAATAATAGTTCCAAGCACGGAAACTACTGCAAGCAATTAAAAAAAAAGCATGCACACTGTCTCAACCCAGAAAGGCAAAAGGTGCTGAGAGGGGATTTTGCACACACACACACACACACAAGCCTGTCTCTCACACACACAACCCCCCCTGTCTCTCACATACACCCTCTCTCACACAACTTGCTCTCTCACACACACAACCCACTTCTCTCTCACACATACACCACACCAACCCTGTCTAACACACACAACCACTCTCTCACATACACAACCCACTTCTCTCTCTCTGTGTGTCTCACACACACACAAAACCCATCTCTCTCTCCCCCCACAACCTCTTTTCTCTTACACAACCCCACTTTTATCTCTCCCTCTCATACACAACTCACTTCTTCTCTCTCTCATACACACATACACAACACATCTCTCTCTCACATACAACCTCGCCTTCTCACAAAGACATACACAACTCTTTCTCTCTCTCACACACACAAAACACACCTCTCTCTCTTACATACACACTGCTCTTATACATACACACAACTCCTCTCTCTCTCTCTCTCTCTCTGCCCCTCTGCTGTAAAATGAGGGGAGGCCCCTCAGAGGCCAGGAAGGAGGCAGGGGACACCCGCGCTGGCATCCTTGCCGGCTCTTTACTGGCTTCTGAGGGCCTCCAAGCCCCTCAGAGGCCAGAAAGAAGGCGGGGTAAGCCCGCGCGGGGGTCCTCGCCGGCTCTTTCCCGGCTTCTGAGGGGCC